>NW_006300377.1:3172147-3172964 GCF_000327345.1 Myotis davidii | reverse complement strand
CGTCTATCCAATTTGTTCCTAGCTTCCAGCCTGTTAATCATATAAGCACACGAGTCAGCTAATTCTCTTCACCTGCTGCATCTACTGTCGGTTGGGCACAACCACCATGAGGTGAGAGAAGGCAAAGCTTGCCTGGAATCCTGCCTGGTTCTCTTTTGATTTCCTTCATGCCACCTTTGTGCTCCCCGCAAGCCCCCACGGGACCCCTCCATGGGGAAGATTTGTCCAAGTCTTGGAAAAGGCAGGTTTCCGCAGAGTAATTTACGCGTCGTGCTCAGCCCCGCCCTCCTTAATCTGCATCAACTTTCTATCCAGGTGCAAACGCCAAACACCTGAGACAGCAGCTAAGGGCGAGGCTGCCGAAGCCGAGGGGCTGAGACCGCGGCGCCCCGAGCCCGTCTGTCCTTCAGGGATGGAGGGAGCTGCCAGGCCCGGCCTGAGAAGAGGAGTGCAGCCTGGGATCCGACCTCCGCACCCATCAAGCCAGAAGCAGCTGGCAGTCCTAGCCGGGCCAGAAGCGCCACCTCCGGGTCCCATCACCCCGCAGCGCACCCCAGAAATAGCCCGTTCCGCCTGCCCCTCCCCTGAGCAGATTTGTCCAAGTCTTGGAAAAGGCAGGTTTCCGCAGAGTAATTTACGCGTCGTGCTCAGCCCCGCCCTCCTTAATCTGCATCAACTTTCTATCCAGGTGCAAACGCCAAACACCTGAGACAGCAGCTAAGGGCGAGGCTGCAGAAGCCGAGGGGCTGAGACCGCGGCGCCCCGAGCCCATCTGTCCTTTCAGGGATGGAGGGAGGCGCCCGGCCCGCCCCGGCCT
>NW_006300377.1:3171495-3171927 GCF_000327345.1 Myotis davidii | reverse complement strand
GCGCCTCCGCCGCCTCCCGGTCCATGGGGTCGGGACCCCACCTCCGCTCCCCTCACCCGGAGTGGGAGGAAGAGGAAGAAGGTAGCACGGCCTTCCCACCCAGCAGCTCCCTCTCGCCTCAGCCTTGCCGGACAGCGACGGCGGCCGGAAACGCCGCCTCCTCCCACCTCCGGGCGCAACCCGGAAATACACTCTTCATGCTTAGCTAGCCCTCCCGCCCTACCCCCCGCCCCCAAGGAAACTCAACTCCAGCCGCGAGACCGACGGGAGGAGGGGCAGAGCTGGGAGGCAGAACTACCTACGGGCTGAGGAACCAGAGCCTCCGGGCCGTCGCCTCCCGCACTCCAGAGGCGGTCTGCACCTCCGCCTGCCCTGCGCGCGCCCGGGCCCCGGACTCGGGCAATACCCACAAGCAAGATGGCGGCAGCGGCA
>NW_006300377.1:3167709-3171447 GCF_000327345.1 Myotis davidii | reverse complement strand
ACTTCGCCGCTCGGGGCCGCAGCCTGGTGAGCTCAGCCCCCTTCAGGCCCACCCCTGCCTCCCAGCCGGGGCCTCTCCGAGCCGGCGCTGATCGACGCCGAC
The DNA here is from genome assembly GCF_000327345.1 of Myotis davidii. NCBI lineage: Eukaryota > Metazoa > Chordata > Mammalia > Chiroptera > Vespertilionidae > Myotis > Myotis davidii. The sequence goes on along the minus strand of NW_006300377.1, from coordinate 3,171,345 downwards.
ACACCCCGGAGACCCTATCGTGACTCCATCGCGCCATATCGCGACATCTTCGTGCCCTGTCGAGACTCCATTTTGTCACAGCTCTTTTCAATAGATAGCTTTTTTTCTTTTTTTTTTTTAATTTGCCCTCTCATCTTTGGGGGCTGTCCCTTGTGATATTGCCGTGATCTCTCCGTGACATCACCGCACCATCGTGAAGTGTGATCTCATCGCCGCCCTGTCGTGACTTCATCAATGTCGTGTTGTGACCTGGCTGCGGCCGGACAGGTGGTGACTGCCAGGAACCCCTCTCCCCTCCTCATCCCTCCATCTCTGCAGCCTCTCTTCGATTATCCGGCTTTTGGATTCTCCGTAGCCCTGGGAGCTACCCGGGACCCTTGCTTCTCCAGCCCCTGCCGGCACCCACAGGCTGGTAGCGAGGCGGGGAGGGCGAGGAGAGGGAGAGCAAGGGGTTAATTCTGCTGCTGCTGCCGCCGCTGCCGCCGCCGCTGCCGCCGCTGCCACCCGAGGGAGGGAAAGGAGAGGAGGCAAGGAGCCTGCGGGGGCGACCGAGAGCCCTGGCTGGAGGGGTGGGGTCCCCAAAGGCGCCTCCAAGCCTCCCCGACTCTGCGCCCTGCATCCTCATTCAGCTGAGGCTTATGTCCTGCCTTCTCTGAAGAAGGGAGGGGAAAGGAAGCCTAGGATGCCCTTTTCCCTCATGTCAGTCTGAGTACGGATAATCGAACTTCACCCTTCTATGTCTCCATTCCTACCTGTCTGTCCTCACCACTCCCTCCCTGTGTGGCTTAGTGGAGGGAGATAAAACTAGGCTGCTGGTGCCAGGGGACCGCTGGACTGGGCGGCCAGCCCCCTCCCACTCCCAGGAGGTTGGTGAGGAGAGCTGTCCAGCTGAGCAGCAGGATGCATGGCCCTTTCATTCCCGCTTTCTGGAGGTGACCTTGGACCAGGGTCCCTTCATCCCTAAAGATTTGCAGGTCCAGCCCCTTAAAGGGAGGTCACTCCTGAGGAGCCCATCCCTCCCTCTTCCCGCCCCTCCTCTGCAGAGGGATGCTCAGTCCCTCTTGTGTTCACAGTTGGGCAAGACGGGCATCATGGCCTCGGATTGTGAGCCAGCTCTGAACCAGGCAGAGGGCCGAAACCCCACCCTGGAGCGCTACCTAGGAGCCCTCCGTGAGGCCAAGAATGACAGCGAGCAGTTTGCAGCCCTGCTGCTAGTAAGGAGCTAACTGAAAATGGGGAGGTGGGAAGGGCTGGGTGGTTGGGCCCCCTAGGAATGGGGTCAGCAAATCCCCAAGGATACATAGGTGGTGCTGGCAGCCCTGGAGTCACCAAAGTAGACTCAAGATGCCCCTTGGGACTGAATAGAGGGGCAGAGGGGAGAATGGGGGTGAATAATGTTTGTGGCCCTAGGAGCTTTGGAGGAGGCTGCCTGGGTCTGCTCTCTGGGGTGTCCCAGAGCAGATGGGAGCTGACTCATAGGGTAACAGCAGCAGGTAGTAACAAGTGCAGAGTACTTGAGGGCTAGGGATGGTTATTCTGGGGGTGGGAAGAATAGCAGGACTGGAAGTGACCGGGAAGGGGTCCCAAGGGGATGGCCAGGATGGCAGTAGGGAGGTTGAGGATAAGGGAACTGGCTCTGGGCTTAACCCCGTTGGAGGAACCCATGCTGGGGACAGCAGAGCAGAAGCTGCAGTGCTGGGAAGAGGGGGGTTGGTGTGTGGGGGGTGAAGGGAGGAGGGAGTACAGCCCGCTGCTTGTTTGCCATGGCAACAAGGAGAAGGCTCTGGAGTCAAGGGCTCACACTGCAGCAGAGGAGGTGTTTAGGTGAAATGTAAGGGGAAATGTTTTGACAGGCAGAGTGGCGAGACACAGGAGCCATTTCCCCTGAGAATGTGGCGGGAATGGAGCAGAGACTTTGCTGGAGGGAACAATTAGGAAGGGACTCTAAATCCTTGGAGGATCTTAAATGCTGAGTTCTAAGCCCCTTCCAACTCAGGTTGTACGCATCTAGATTAGACATCAGGAAGAACTTCCTAACTGACCAGGTGATGAAATGGAAGAACGGTTAGTTGAGGAGGCCTGGACCTCCCTTCCACGGAGATAATCATAGATGAGGGATCCTAGAAGTCACACCTATCTGTCTCCAGGGAGAAGGAAGGAGCTGGATGAAATGATCTCTGGGAGGCTTCCTGATCCCAGAGTGAGTCCCATTACTTAACCTAATCCTGCTAGAGTCAACACCCCAGGGTACAAGGGGACAGTCTTTGCCACCTCGTTCATCCTGCTGATCGCACATACTCCCCCTTCAGGTGACCAAGGCAGTCAAAGCAGGTGACATCGATGCCAAAACTCGGCGGCGGATTTTTGATGCCGTGGGCTTCACCTTCCCCAATCGTCTCCTGACCACCAAGGAGGCACCGGATGGCTGCCCTGACCACGTTCTCCGAGCCCTGGGTGTGGCCCTGCTGGCCTGCTTTTGCAGTGATCCTGAACTGGCTGCCCATCCCCAGGTCCTAAACAAGATCCCCATCCTTGGCACCTTCCTCACAGCTAGGGGGGACCCTGATGATGCTGCCCGCCGTTCCATGATCGATGACACCTACCAATGCCTGACAGCTGTGGCAGGTACACCCCGTGGGCCCCGGCACCTCATTGCTGGTGGCACTGTGTCTGCCCTGTGTCAGGCATACCTGGGGCATGGCTATGGCTTTGACCAAGCCTTGGCACTTCTGGTGGGGCTGCTAGCTGCTGCTGAAACACAGTGCTGGAAGGAGGCGGAGCCCGACCTGCTGGCGGTGTTGCGGGGCCTCAGTGAAGATTTCCAGAAAGCCGAAGATGCCAGCAAGTTTGAGCTCTGCCAACTGCTGCCTCTCTTTCTGCCCCCGACAACCGTGCCCTCTGAATGCCTCCGGGATCTGCAGGCCGGGCTGGCACGTATCCTCGGCAGCAAGCTGAGCTCCTGGCAGCGTAACCCTGCACTAAAGCTGGCAGCCCGTCTGGCGCACGCCTGTGGCTCCACTTGGATCCCGGCGGGCAGCTCCGGGAGCAAGTTCCTGGCCCTGCTGGTGAATCTGGCATGCGTGGAGGTACGGCTGGCACTGGAGGAGACAGGCACAGAGGTAAAAGAGGATGTGGTGACTGCCTGCTATGCCCTCATGGAGTTGGGGATCCAGGAATGCACCCGCTGTGAGCAGTCCCTGCTTAAGGAGCCGCAGAAGGTGCAGCTTGTGAGCATCATGAAGGAAGCCATCGGGGCTGTCATCCACTACCTGCAGCAGGTGAGGGTGCAGCGACCCCAGAGGGTGCACTGTGGGGGGAGCCAGTAGGCATGGGGAAGGGGAAAGTGAAACTCCTGCCCCTCCATGTAATGGGGAGACAGTGAAGATGCTCTTACCAAGGGCTGATCCTGCAGCACTCCTGGATGTAGTGTGTGACCGAGCCTTCCTCTCTCTCCCTCCTTGTGCCCCCACACAAGCACCATACCACACACCATATGTGCACTCACATCACAGTACACACACGCGCACATAACACAGTAACCTCCCACTCACAACTCTCCCCCCAGTACACACACACACACACACACACACACACACACACACAATTGAAGCAGTCTGTTCTGCTCACCGTAGCATT
>NW_006300377.1:3155400-3167644 GCF_000327345.1 Myotis davidii | reverse complement strand
CTGTTCCGCTCAGTCCGTAGCATTGTTTTACACACGTGCACATACAAGCTTGAAACCCTGTAGGGAAAAGGAGCGAGGCTGCCTGGTTCCTGCTCTCTGTAGAAGTTCAGCTAACTCCGCCCGGTTCAGAGCTTCTGTAGAGGCAGTGTTTACTTAGCTCTGGACCTCCACGTTTCCTTCTAGCCCTGAAATACTTTAGAGGTGGCAGGACAAGGGGAATACTAGGTGAGTCCCAGCAAGTACAAGGGCATGACACCTATAGTCCAGTTGGCAGACATGCATTGAGGGCCTGCCTTAGATGGCCCAGGCTAGAATTCCCTTCTAGTTGTTACTGCAAAGCTGGCTGGCATGCTGTCCAGGCAGGGATCCTGCTCCATCTCAAGGGGGTCCTGTGGCTACAGGTGGGGCCGGAGAAGCAGAAGGAGCCCTTTGTGTTTGCTTCGGTGCGGATCCTGGGTGCCTGGCTGGCCGAGGAGACCTCATCCCTGCGCAAGGAGGTCTGCCAACTGCTGCCCTTCCTCGTTCGCTATGCCAAGACCCTCTATGAGGAGGCTGAGGAAGCCAATGACCTCTCTCAGCAGGTGGCCAACCTGGCCATCTCCCCCACCACTCCAGGGCCCACCTGGCCAGGGGATGCTCTCCGGTGAGTTTGTAGTTGCAGATTGTCCAGCCAGACTGTTTTAAAGAAAAGTCCCCAGTCATAGCTTCCTGACTGGAGATTGCCTTGAGGATTGTCTCTGTTTGTCTGAGAAGGCTTGTTCCCACAGGACTCCTGGACTGCCAAGTCTCACTTGTCAACCCCAGATTGCTCTATCAGGAGAGAACTCATGCTTATTGAATATCATGCCAGACATTTTTCTGTACCCGTTACCAAAATGATCTCATTACATCCACAGAGCAAATCTGTGACGTCTGTCTCATCTGCATCTTCAGGATGAGAAAAGTGAGACTTAAGGAGGTTAAAGTCACACACTCACACCATGTGGCAGAGCCCAAGTCTGAGCCTAGGCCTGTGCATCTCCAAAGCTTGTACTTTTTCTGCGATACCTATGAGGATGTGTCCTCCTCCCCTACTTCCATTTCTCTTAAGTGGGGTGCCCCCAAAAAGGGAATCTCTCCCCACTCCTCACACATCTGTCCCTTGCATACCCCCAGGCTCCTTCTGCCCGGCTGGTGCCACCTGACCGTTGAAGATGGGCCACGGGAGATCCTGATCAAGGAGGGGGCACCCTCGCTTCTGTGCAAGTATTTCCTGCAGCAGTGGGAACTCACATCCCCCGGCCATGACACCTCAGTGCTGCCCGACAGCGTGGAGATCGGCCTGCAGACCTGCTGCCACATTTTCCTCAACCTCGTGGTCACTGCACCAGGATTGATCAAGTGAGGCTGGGGAGGAGGTCAGAGGAAGCAAGGGGGCTATGGCTCACACTTGCCCAAACTTCCATCTACTTTGCTTCCCTGGGACCATGTGTTCCTGTTAGTGTTAGCATGAAAGGGTCTCAATACACTGAACCACCCTATACAATGATGTGGCATCTCTGGAATCCCTCTGGGCACATCTGCCCATTCTAATCATAACCCAGATGCCATGAATGGAGCCCAAATTAACTCTCCACCCTGCTGCCTAATTTTTTTGCCAAATCCTGGCCTGGTGAAGCCGGGACCCCAGGATCCCAAGCTTTCCCAGGGTTTGGTCTGACTCTATCAACTCTCCCCGACCCCCCACCTTTACTGCCCTTTCTTCCCAGGCGAGATGCTTGCTTCACTTCTCTTATGAACACCCTGATGACGTCGCTACCTGCACTAGTGCAGCAGCAGGGGAGGCTGCTTCTCGCTGCCAACGTGGCCACCCTGGGCCTCCTCATGGCCCGGCTCCTTAGCACTTCTCCAGGTAAGTCCTGGGGACCCAGTCCTAATGGATGGAGGCAAACGGCTAGGTGGACCTGCTGGCCACTGGACATGTCACCATTTTCAGAAAATGGTTTTACAGAATTTTCCAATCCAGAGGAACACTCTTTTCTCCATCCCGAACCCCACCCTACCCTTTGCAAAATGATCATATTCTCTTCTTTCTGAAGACTTTTAAGGCAAGGTCTGGTGGGTGTAAGTACAGGCCTACTCAGAAAATCCAGCAGCCCAGGGAATCTGAATCCAGTGTTTTCAAGGTGGAGCCACCCCCAGCCTTGAGTCAGAAACCTGACTTCTCTCCATTGAGGTTTTTCTCTGCTTGGCACCTCACCTCCCTTGTGAGAAGCTTCAGTGCTTGGTGCTCCTCTGCACATTCCCTCTCCCCAACCCAGCTTTACTCTGGCTGTGTGCAGGGGGAGGGGCAGCCCCTCCAGCCCCTGCCAGCCCTTTGTGTCTCCCACTTTGGCTGTGGGTGTCTGCTTAGGTCCCTCTGTCCCTGCCTGTTCCCTGTGCCCCATCTGTCAGGTTGGAAGAGCTGAGCAGATGCCTGGAAACAGGGTGTACTGAGCCTGTACCCTCAGCTGCCTCTGTTCCCTATGAGGATCCCAAGGGGGTACTCAGCAATAGGACAAGAAGCCCCCCTGCTCTCTAGCCCCGAATTCCCTAGGTCCCAGGCATCACCACCACAGGCCCTGAGCAGAGTCCCAATGCTGGTTCACCCACAAATGCCACCAGGTTAGACTAACAGCCTCTGGGAGAGAGACTGCAGTGCAGGGGTGACCCCCAGCCCAGCAGGTAAGCAAAGCTAGGTCACGAGCTCCTGGTCCCCTTTGGCGCCCTCTTCTGGCCTAAGAACCAAATTGGTGCAACTTCCTCCGCCTGTTGAGGAGCCCTAGGCCCAGCCCAGCAGGGCTCTTGTCATTACTCAGGCTATATGACCATGAGGTTGAGTACACAAGATTATTACATTTAATTCTCACAGCAGATACTTAAGATTATAGTACTACTGTAGGTCACATTTTACAAGTGAAGAAACAAGACCCAGAAAAGTAATTCACAAGGTCACACAGTGAAATCAAAGGTGGGGCTTGAACCCAGGAAGGCTCATTCCAGGCTATGCTTTGCTCCCTGAGTGCCCACATAGAAAGGGAAAATAAGGGTCTAACAAAGCAGCTGGCCCCTCTGGTTAATGCCCCCACTCCTTGCCTTCCAGCTCTTCAGGGAACACCAGCATCCAGAGGTTTCTTCGCGGCCGCCATCCTCTTTCTATCCCAGTCCCACGTGGCACGGGCCACACCTGGCTCAGACCAGGCAGTGCTGGCCCTGTCCCCTGACTATGAGGGCATCTGGGCCGATCTGCAGGAGCTCTGGTTCCTGGGCATGCAGGCCTTTACTGGCTGCGTGCCACTGCTGCCCTGGCTGGCCCCTGCTGCCCTGCGCTCCCGCTGGCCACAGGAGCTGCTCCAGTTGCTCGGCAGCGTTAGCCCCACTTCCGTCAAGCCTGAGATGGTTGCCGCCTATCAGGGTGTCCTGGTGGAGTTGGCACGGGCCAACCGGCTGTGCCGGGAGGCCATGAGGCTGCAGGCGGGTGAGGAGACGGCCAGCCACTACCGCATGGCTGCCCTGGAGCAATGCCTGTCAGAGCCATGAGGGGTTTCCACTGGGGACAGACCTGGGGGTGGGCAGTGAGGGAAGGTGGGAGGAGGCCTCTTCCCTGAAGCCCCCAAACTGGAATCCCCTTCCCAAACTCCCCCCCCAAACACCCCAGCTTTCTGGCTTTTTCAAGGGCAAGGGCATGGTGCCCACCCTTCAAGTGTAAGGAACTGCGTCCCGCCCCCTGGGGCCGCTCAGGGGCAGGGGTTGTCTTGGAAATCAACGTGGCTGTCCCTGCCAGGACGGGGAAGATTGGAGTAGCCCCCAGGGAGGGGGCACTAGGTATCATTGTGCCCAATGTCTGGCTCCCCCATAGGAGGGAGGCCCCAGGGTGTGTCAGCGCTGGCAGGAGCTGGCTGCTTCAACCCATATGCCCTGCCGGCCAGGGTGTGGGCTCCCCTAAGCTGTGGTGCCCCTCTGGCCTCCCAGGTCCATATCCTTTAAATTGGCCATTTTCTTCTTGCCTTTGGCCCTGTTGGGCAGAGAGCAGGTTCAGGCCATTGACATTGCAGTTCTTCCTATCAACTTAAGTGACCCAGGGTCTGAAATGCCCCATCCGTCTAAGGAAACCTGGGCAGACAGGCCTGGAGGGGGCAAACCTTTCACCTGAGCTTCCTTGAGGGGACCCAGAAGCTCTTTGGTCCTGGTCTCTAAGCTTTTGTGTCATGTTGCAGCAGAGTAATGATGAGGGTTGGGGGGTTATTTATTTTGCTTGTCCTTATCTGCTTGGACACCTGAGCATCTGATTTCTGTCCCACTGGTGCCCTCTGGCCTGGCTGGGAGGGACACTTCCCCAGAAACCGCATGTTCCCCTAGTGATTGCACCCCATTGCCATCGTGGTGCCTGGCTTTAAATCCCACCCCTGCTTATGACTCCTTTCTGCAGAGAGACGCGACTGGCGGCTCCAGCAGGGACTACCATTCTTAGGAACCCAAGGGGACCCCAACACACACACCTGATTCCTTGCTTCCCTCCTTCCCGCACCCCCCCATCCCCAGTGCGTTCTGTGATCGCCAAGTTCAAAGCTGTGCACATGTGGACACAATAAATGTTCATTGGTGACAAGATGGCTCCTTTGTGGTTTATCCTGCATCTTCTCTCTCTCAGGTCCCAGCAGATCACAACTACCATTTGCTGAACACAAGCCCTACTAAGCATACTTCACAAGTGTTAATCAGCCCACCCAAGAACCCTATGAAGCAGGCATTGCCCTGATTTTACAGGTGAAGAAACTTAGGCATAGGTAGGTGATTTGCTCAAGTTACAGCTACTAAGTGCCAGAGCCAGGACTTCATGCAGGCCATCTGACTTAGCCCACACCCTTCATTGCTAGTGTAGTATTGCAAACTCGAGTTGATGTGAGCAGGTCTAGTGGGGGGTCCTGGTGACCTGTACAGATGAAATGCTGCCCCTCCATGTAAGCAGGTTGTTGCCAAGTGGCAATGCCACATTCTCTACTTTTTTTTAACCCTTTCCCCAACAATTTTTTTGTTAAAAACGTTTCTTTTTCAGACTAATTTTTTTATTTTGGTTCTATATAGTATTTTTGATGCTGGTTATGAAAACAGTTTGTAACTCGTCTTCCTATAAACCATATTTGTTGACCATATTTTCTTAGTATACTCGTCGACGACTGAAAAAGAACATTTTGTGAAAACGAGTATACACGTTTCTGCCGGGGAAGGGGTTAATCCTTACCTGAGGATATTTTTTTCATTGATTTTTAGAGAGAGAAACATTGATGTGAGAGAGTCATATCAATCGGTTGCCTCCTGAATGCGCCTGACAGGCCAGGGATCAAACCTACAACTGAGGTACATGCCCTTGACTGGGAATCAGACCTGCAACCCTTCAGTCTGACAGTGGACACTCTAACCACTGGGTCAAGCTGGCCAGGGCCACATCCTCCGATTATTAAAGAGATTTCAGAAATCCTCATCTTTATATGGAATCTGACTCAAATGTTGATCATTTTTAAAATTCAATCACTTCTACCCCAACACACATCTGCAGGCCAAATGTGGCTTTCAAGTAACCAGCTATTCACCTCTGTTCTATGCAAGTGAAAAGAGGAAGGGCCTGAGACTTCAGTTTTTTTTCAGCAGGAGATGAGCAGACCACCCACTGCCTCACCAGGCCTGAGCCAAAGCTGTCAGATTGGAGCTAGCCCAGCCCAGGGCCCACACTCCCTGCAGACTCTTGTCCATGTAGGCCCTTAAGTCTAGCATTCTCTAAGTATGTCCTAAATGCCTCCTTATGGTGGCTATGCATAGACAGAGAGGGATATTTATTTATTTATTGGATGTACAGAAAGTCATGTTCTTAGCATGGATTCCCTGAAATCTGAAAAATATGAAAAGACAAACCCTGCTTTCAAGCAGCTTAAAATCTAGAGGGGAAACAGACAAGGCAACAAACAGTTCCGAAAGGTATAAACAGTTGCTCCTATGGGAGTTTGAACCAAGTGTGACTGGAGCCTGAGAGCCCCTCGGCCTGGCTGAATAAGTCCAGGAAAAGTATTTGCTCTAAGACCTGAGGATGAGGGGGGCTTGCCAGGTAGACAGGGAGAAGAATAGCAGGTAAGGCATATAAGCTTTGGAACTGCAAGTAGGTCATTAATGCTCTAGTGGAGAGTGAGTGGGAGTGTGGAAGATGCGTGGACATGAACCAGATCTTAAGTCCTGCTGTGCTGTGCTAAGAAGCTTAGATGTGGGATCATGCTGAGACTGCAGACTTTTGAGCTCATTGAATGTGATCCAGTTTGCATTTAAGCAAGATGATTTTGGCTGTAAGGGGGACAACTGAAGCACAGAGCTTGAGAGGAGGTAGTAAGTCTGAACTAAGCCAGTTGCAGTGAGAATGGAGAAAATAGAGGTAGGAGTTATTTAATAGGGCGTGGTGATTAATCGGAAGTGAAGATGGATGAAGAGCCAAGGATGACTTCCAGATTCTTGATCTAGGCCACTGAGTGGATAAGGCCATGAGGAACACTAGGAAACAGGATGGTACAAAATATAAGCTCTAAATGTAAAGGGTGCATTTGTGCTAGTTGTGGAATATCCAGGGGGCAGTTGCTTTCTGAGCTCTGGAGTTGAGACAGGTCTGGATGAGCAACAGATTTGTAAGTTGTAGAGGGTCCTTAAAGTCATGGGAGTGATTGAGATCATCTAGGGAACTTCAAAGAGAAGAGCCCCAACGCAAGTGGCAACCACTCACGGTCCCTGCCCTCAAAGTACTGCCCCTCATGCAGCGAGGGAGCCAAACGCTGAAGAAAGCCTCACAATACAAGGCCGACTGAGTTCTGTCTGTACTTTAGTGAGGGACAGTCAGAGAATTCTGGCCTTTGGAATAGGGAGGGGGTTAGTCTAACTAGGAGAGGCCAGGTAAATAGGGAGACCCCTGCAGTTGTGAGATCTAGCCACAAGGTGGAGCCTAAGCATCTCCTTGTGCCAGATTTCCCCCACCCTGTACTCCGCCAGGCCCAGAGCAGGAGGTTATCAAAGGATGGGAGGAGGGTGGTGGTGTCAACCATAAGGGAGGCAGGCCCGAGTTTTTTCTTTACATAAAAGTCCAAATGCAAACACACTTTTTGAAAAGAGAGGGAAAATCCTGAGCCTGGGGGAAGAGCAATATGCCAAATATGCCAATGGGGATGTATGTATGTTTGAACATATATACCTATGTGTCAATATATGTCCTGTGTTCCCATGTGGTATGTGTGTTTCCCATGAGTGTCTCTGTGCATGTTGCATGTCCCATGCATATCTCAGGCCTCCATATGTGTGCATGTGTCCCAGAGAAACCAGCACAGTCCACCTCCATGCCTGAGAGAATGAAGAATCCCTTGAGCCTGAAAGAGAAGAGCAACAGAGGACCCTTAGGTCCCTTAGGACCCTTAAATTTTTAGGAGTTCCCCAAATCAGCAGCAGACCATGGATTAACATCCCTCTCCCCAGTAGTCATAAGCAAAATCACTTCTTTCTCAGATGACTTTCTCGATTATACCTGGGTTCTAGGTACCCAGGGCCATGCTTGCAGGGAAGCTTCCTATAGGAATGCCCAACAGACGGAGGGGTTCATAAACTCATCCACTGATTCATTTATCATTTACTTAATATGCATTCACTGAGCACCTGCCATGCATTAACCCCAGTGCAGGACACATTTTCTCTTTCTCCTTTCATCTTGTGAAGTAGTTCATGAGGCAGGAAAGGAAAATTAGTTGCAGCTACAAAAAGCCTGGAATGCTGGTTAGAATGTTTAAGCTTCCCCGTGAAGATGGGTCTTGGGGAGCCCCAGCAGGGTTTACAGTAGGAAGGTTACATCGTCTAGTCACTGTTGTTGAATGAAATTGGAATTAGATCAGAAGAGATGTGGATGAAGGCAGGAGACCAGTTAGCAGGTTTGTGATGGTGGCAGTAGTTTGCAGACTATACTATGCTTGAATTTACCTTATATAGGCTTATTAAAACACAGATTGCCAGCCCCCCCTCCCCCGGCCCCCAAGATACTGATTCAGCAAATTTGGGCTGGGGTCCAAGACCTGGCACCTCTAACACATTCCTAGATGATGTAGGCGATGCTGGTCCAGGGACAACACTTTGAGAATTAGTGGTCTATGACAGTGGTTGGCAAACTGTGGCTTGTGAGCCACATGTGGCTTGGGAGCCACATGCGGCTCTTTGGCCCCTTGAGTGTGGCTCTTCCACAAAATACCGACTTCTGCACATGGGCCACGAAGTTTCAATCGCACTGTACATGCGCGCCTGCACGTGGTATTTTGTGGCAGAGCCACACTCAAGGGGCCAAAGAGCCACATGTGGCTTGGGAGCCACATGCGGCTCTTTGGCCCCTTGAGTGTGGCTCTTCCACAAAATACCGACTTCTGCACATGGGCCACGAAGTTTCAATCGCACTGTACATGCGCGCCTGCACGTGGTATTTTGTGGCAGAGCCACACTCAAGGGGCCAAAGAGCCACATGTGGCTTGGGAGCCACATGCGGCTCTTTGGCCCCTTGAGTGTGGCTCTTCCACAAAATACCGACTTCTGCACATGGGCCACGAAGTTTCAATCGCACTGTACATGCGCGCCTGCACGTGGTATTTTGTGGCAGAGCCACACTCAAGGGGCCAAAGAGCCACATGTGGCTTGGGAGCCACATGCGGCTCTTTGGCCCCTTGAGTGTGGCTCTTCCACAAAATACCGACTTCTGCACATGGGCCACGAAGTTTCAATCGCACTGTACATGCGCGCCTGCACGTGGTATTTTGTGGCAGAGCCACACTCAAGGGGCCAAAGAGCCACATGTGGCTTGGGAGCCACATGCGGCTCTTTGGCCCCTTGAGTGTGGCTCTTCCACAAAATACCGACTTCTGCACATGGGCCACGAAGTTTCAATCGCACTGTACATGCGCGCCTGCACGTGGTATTTTGTGGCAGAGCCACACTCAAGGGGCCAAAGAGCCACATGTGGCTTGGGAGCCACATGCGGCTCTTTGGCCCCTTGAGTGTGGCTCTTCCACAAAATACCGACTTCTGCACATGGGCCACGAAGTTTCAATCGCACTGTACATGCGCGCCTGCACGTGGTATTTTGTGGCAGAGCCACACTCAAGGGGCCAAAGAGCCACATGTGGCTTGGGAGCCACATGCGGCTCTTTGGCCCCTTGAGTGTGGCTCTTCCACAAAATACCGACTTCTGCACATGGGCCACGAAGTTTCAATCGCACTGTACATGCGCGCCTGCACGTGGTATTTTGTGGCAGAGCCACACTCAAGGGGCCAAAGAGCCACATGTGGCTTGGGAGCCACATGCGGCTCTTTGGCCCCTTGAGTGTGGCTCTTCCACAAAATACCGACTTCTGCACATGGGCCACGAAGTTTCAATCGCACTGTACATGCGCGCCTGCACGTGGTATTTTGTGGAAGAGCCACACTCAAGGGGCCAAAGAGCCACATGTGGCTTGCGAGCCGCAGTTTGCCGACCACTGGTCTATGAGAAAGAATGTAGCTTAAGGTGCGGACAGAGGAGTGGAGAGATATGTTTAAAGGTTCGAAATGACAACATTCCATGCTGAGCAGCTTATGGGTGGGGGAGGTCAGAGTCAGAGTCTGGGATGACTCTATTTTTAATTTGAAGGTTGGTGGTGCCATTTATGGAAATACAGAAACTCAGGAGGATAAAGAGGTAGGGGTTGCTGGTGGGGTGAAGGAGGTGTTGAGGTTCAGTTTTGGACTTGGCAAGTTTCAGATGGTGGCAACAAGATATCTGGAGGAAGTATCCTACTGGCAATTGCATCTAAGGGTCTGGATTTCTAGTGAGAGACACAGACTGGAGATAACAGAGCTGGGAGATAACAGCAGACGGGGAGGCCAGAATGGCTACCTGATAACAGCAGGTAGTCATTAAAGTGTCAGAAGGGGATGAACTGGCTCATAAAGATTGTAGATAGGAAGAAAAGGCAGAAGCTGCAATTCTGAGGATGAATAACTGACACTAAGGACGAGGAAGGAAAGGGAGGAAATAGAAGACTGAGAAGTGGCCAGAAAAGAAGGGAAAATAAGGTTAAAAAAAGGGGGGGGGGTGTCTTAGCTGCAGGGAAGTAGGGTGAGGAAACCCAAGGAGTCCACTGAACAGACAGCTCATCCTGTCATTCTGGCCTCCCCACACCTGCTGGAGAAAGCGGGAGATCCCACAGCTGGGCACAGGCATGACAGCCTTGCCTCACTGGACTTCCCCCAAAGAGGTCTACCTACCAGCATGCCATGCATCAGCACACATACACCTGTCCTGGAGCCTGACTTCTGAGGTCCCTTGCTGAAGTTGAGGGTGGTCTCACCACAGACTCACACACCCACATATATAGACACACATGCAAGCATACTCCTGACCGCTGATCTGTCCTGGGCACGAAGGCTGCAGAGCTGCCCAGTTCTGTTTCATCCTCCACTCTAGCTGGTGGTCCAACCTCTGAAAAGTTCTTAGTGGCGACTCTTTAGCTGTTATTAGCCTCCTCATACCCCACAGACCCCTAGGCTGAGATGACCCAGACCTGTACCTCCTGGGATACCCCTTTCAAGTCTCCTCCACCTACATTTCATGGGTTAATGGTATCTCCTCTAGCTCCCCTTCTCCTCTAATCTATCTCAATTTTTTTACCTTTATGTTCTGTCTCCCACATCTAGTCCTCTCTGTCCTCCCCGACTGTATGGTTGTTTTTGAAGTTGCAGAAACTCAGATCAGAAAGGAAGAGGGATTTGCCCAGCATCACAGGTCAGTTGAAGTCAGGACTAAATTCTAGGCACCTGAGTATCAGACAACACAGACTAGGAATTCTGAGCACAGAGAGGCTAGAAGCGGGCTATCCCGGCTCTGGCAGTTAACTAGCTGCTTGACCTTGGGCAAGTCAGTTCACTTCTCTGTGCCTCATTCTCCTCACCTGAGAATGGGGGTGATAAGGCTATCTATCTCATAGGGCTGCTGTGAGGGTTCAACAGCTCACTATTCATTAAGTACTTAGCACAGAGTCTGGCACTCTCTGTAATACATGTTTGCTGGGACGATTTCTGTTATACCCTGGTTTGAGCACCTTCTGGCTTTTAAAAAACATCTTCCTTCTGCCTTCTTAATTCTCATTCCCCGTAGCATTCTTCTCATTTCCCTTTCTTTAATCTCTGTCCTGGTTTCTCTCAGGAGGGCAGGGTTGGGTTTTGGGAAAAAGAAAGATAGAGTGACCGCAGAGACTGGAACATGCTTGAGAGCTACCCAGTGTCTGCCATGGTAACACAGCCTGTGGGTGCTAGTGTAAGGATCACATACCATCCACACAGTGTCCGTTACACACAAATTCACTCAACAGGCCCACATTCAGCCAGCCTAGGCCCTCCTCAGATGGAACTCATGCTCAACCCCAGTCCCAGGCAACTTGCTCCCTGTCTGGAGAGATCATCTCCAGCTTACTCAGACGCTGGCTTGGCACTGGGAAGCCTCCTGGAGTAAGTGGGCACCCTCAGAGGTGCTTTGATCTGGAAACATTCAGAGAGACTGATGGCCCCTACACACACACACACACACACACACACACGCACGCACGCACGCACGCACGCATACACATGAGCCGGTGGGCTTGAGTCTACAGCTCACAAACTTCTTCCACATTCACGATCGCCCACCTCATTGTGGGAGAAGTGAGGTGTTTAGAGAAAAGGCGGATACCCATTTTACAGACAAGGAAGTAGAGGCTGAGGAGCAGTGGTGCTTTGCTCCAAGGCAAAGAAGCAATAAAGCCCCTACGTCCCAGCCCTGAATCCTTCTCTGCTTCACAGCAGCTGGGTGACCCGCGGGGATTGGGTTCACGAGGCGGTACTCACCCCATGGGGTCGCGCCGAAGCCACGCCTCCCCCGAGCCTTCACTGGCGAGAAGGGAGAAAGCGGCCACCGCGTGTCTCTTTAATGCGCGCCCCCGAGGCCCGGCGCGCCCCCGCCACTATAACTGAGTGCATGGAGCAGGCTGTGCTCAGAGGGAGCAGGGCGGGCGCTGGGCACCCGCTGGCCGACTTTCCCAAGTGCGATCTGAGCCCGTTTGGCCCGCGTCCCGCCCCCATGGACTCGCCCGGGGTCGCCCACACTTGAGGACCCGACGCCCGCTGGGTTCCAGGTTGGGTTGACCTCCACTCCCGC
>NW_006300377.1:3139776-3154801 GCF_000327345.1 Myotis davidii | reverse complement strand
TCGGCCTCCCCGGGCTGGCGGCGCCGCCCGGCCTGGAGGACTTGCAGGTGAGGCCGGAATTGGCCAGGAAGGGCCAGCTGGAGGGCCCTGGCTGGAGGGAAGGTGCCGAAAACGGGAAACCAACTTGCCCCCCAGCCTGCCGCTTCTCACCCATGACTCCTCGGATGCGTCCGGGTTCCTGGCTTAGACGCTGCCTGGCCCTTACGGCGGCGGGGAGCCTCTTCGCCGTGCCTGGGTGGCAGCAGCCCTCCGCCGAGGAAATGGGAAGGGGCTGGGCCGCTTCTCTCCCTCTCGGCTGGGCCACGTAGGGCATCTATGCCGAGTCGGTCCGCTGAGGCAGCCTGAGCCTGGAGCGAAGAGAGGCAGGGATTCAAAATTCCCTAAGGTTCAAAATTCCCTTACAGCACAGCACGGTGAAGTGCCCAGGGCCCAGATCGGCTGCACAGATGGTGCCGAGCCTTGGTGAATCCTGGTCCCACCCCAGGCGACCCGACCGTAGTGCATATTGTTGGCCGGAGCAGACAGGACGGGGACCAGGGACAGCGGGGGCTTGGGAAGCGAAAGGACACTAGGTCCACACGCACTCTTACCACCGCCTCTCCTATTTGCAGGCCATGGATGATTCGGGAGTGAGCCTCCTGGACCAGTCTGTGATCAAGAAAGGTAAGGAATGGCGTGCATTTGCCAGGGCAGAATCGGGCGAGATGGTGCAGGCCCTGGGCGCACAGAGCCATTTTCTCCCCCCTTGGAGCGTCACCGCCCCGCTTGGCGGCCACGGGGCACTCCTCGGCCCACTAGAGGGGCAGTGGAGGCATAGGGGGCCCGGGGTGGGGGGCTGGCCAGAGCTTGGGCAACTGCTCAGGTGGGTGAGTTGGCCCTAGAGCCTGCGGCCTGGGGTGAGCGGAGTCCATCAGCGCTCACCCAGCTTGCCCGCCAGTTCAGCCTCACAGGGGCCTGGCCTCTCCCTACGGAGGGGAGGGCGCTTTTGCGGATCTGGAGTTAATTTGCAGAACGAGTTAAACCACTTCCCTGTTTCCTTAGAGGTGAGAATGGAGGTGCTGTTCCCACCTTACAGAGCCTTACCACTTGCTAGCCTGGCAAGGGTTTTCTGCCCCCTTCCTTCCTGCAGGGTCTTGGCGGGTGATGGGGAGTTGCGGGGAGGGGAGGCGGTGGTAAATCTTGCGTTTCCCTGGGGAATTTTCTCTCCAAGCGGGAGCCTTTTTGGCATTAAGGTTAGGGGAGCTGGTGTGTGCACGAAAGGGAGGGAGGGGCTGCCTGCTCCTGGGTGTCAGTGTGAGTTCAGGTCCTGTATGTCCCTTTCCTAGGTGTCTTTCTGGTATTTCTTGGTATATGTGTTTCTGTTGTTGAGTGTGTGGTGCATTTCTCTCATGTTGGTGTACATTTCCGTGTGTTTGAGGGTTTCTATATGTGTATCAGGGTCTCCATTGTGTCCCGGAATTTGATCTTTAGTACTGAAGATCTCTAAGCTTGTGAGGGTCACTTCTGTGCATTGTGGGGAGTGGTGGGGGCGGGAGGAGGGATGGACTAGAAAAAGACAGGGGTTTGAGACTTTCCCTCAAGTGGGTCTAGGCCTTGGGGGGGGGCCCTTTAGATTTGGGGCTGGTGCAGGGCAAGAATCCAGAGGCACAGATAAATCTGAGGTGGTGAATTCAAGCACGGGCTCTGTTTGCCCTCCACCTGTTCCCAGCAAAGGCTGGGAGTGGAGGTGGACGTGGAGGTGGGGGTGGGGGATGGACTTCGAGGAGCTAGGACTGCGTAACCAGGGACTGAGAATTAGCTGGACTGCCTGAAGTGTGTGTGGGCAAGCTGAGGAGGCAGACCTCCTGGTTTTGGGGCTGTGACCTGGAGCTGGGGTTTGGGAGGATTCTGGGAACCTGGCTGCCTGAATGCGGGACCTAGCTCTTTGGGGTGGGCACTGCGATGGCTTTGTTTTTTTGTTTGTTTTGTTTTGTTTTGTTTTGCATTTTGGAAATGGGCTTGGGGATCTCTGCTTGGGGAAGAGTAGAAAATCAGCCCGTTCTCTGGGTACTTTAAACCCCAATCCCCAGACCAGAGCAAGGGTGGGAGGACTGGCTGTGAGGAGGGAGTTGGTTTCTCTCAAGGGACATGTTTCCATAAATCCCGGGCCCAAGGTGTGCACCGGTCCCCAAAGGCGGTCCCAAGAACACGGTGAGTGTGGCCAGGACTGCCCAGAGTCCTGCTGTGCTGGCTGGGGGCAGTGGGTGGGGTGGGGAGGGGTAGGGTGGGGTAGGTGGGGAGGCAGATGTGAGTGGAGAGGCAGATGTGGTTGTCGGTGCCCTGCGGGTGTTGTGGGAACAGGCGCACACACTCACTGGACCGCAGTGGCAGCAGGTCAGTGGCTGAATGAGCTGGGTAACCGGCGCTCTGGGCACCCCATCCTGGACATCAAAGCCCGGAGCACAAGACTGGTGGGGTCAGGCTTTGCAAATACAGAGGCTGGTCCCTGGGGTTCGGACCTGGGGATGTGCTCTTTGGCTAAACAGGTGGTCCGGCTTGAGTCCTGCTCGCAGCGGGCAATTTTCGCCTTGGTTCTCCGCTGGCACTAAGGGACTCACTGGCTCCTTGAGGGCGGTGAATTAGCGCCCTGCCTCGCCCTCAGGCATTGGGAACCCCGGGCAGTCCTGAAGTCGGCTGGCACCTGCCAGCAGCTGTGGGCACCTCGTTCCGACCCGGTCCTGCATTTATGGAAAATCAGTCTTGGCTAGCTGAAGCATCTGATTCCTCCAGCATCTCCCGGCTACGGCAGGCGGCAGGTGGGGCGACTCTGTGTACAGGACGACTGGAGTTCTGGATGCGAAAGGGAGGCAGGCAGCTCCGTCCTAAAGCGACGCAATCTTCCTACCATGGGCTCCTGGGGGAGGAGAGCCTGGACATTGTCAGGGCCTAGCCCTTGGTTGTAAAATCTTGAGTCTCCAGCACTTGTCCTGGAGGGCCCTGGGAGGCGAAGCCCTGCCCCCTCACACCCTTCCAGGTGGGCAGCCCCTTGAAGCCATGATGTGGGTTAGAGAATGGCAGGTGGGGCCCCCGCTGAACCCTGGGGAAGCGGGGAGCCCTCCATTTTCTGCCCACATTTGTTTCCTCCAGTTTTGCTACCTGTCCTAGGGGCACCGGGCACCGAGAGCAGGCAGGCCTGGAGAGGAAGACAGACCTGGACAGGAATATTTTCTGGCTGAGAAAGGCAGTGAGAGGGCCTGTGCAGGTGGTGGTGGGAGCTCAGAAGGAGCAGCGAGGGCCTGAGTTTGGGAGGCTTCCTGGAGGAGGCACTAGGAAGCAGCTCCCTAGGCCCCCAATGGGTGTTTGTTGAATGAATGCTTGATGGATTTTGAAGTCTGAGTGCATTGAGAGGGGGGGTGTAGAAAGGATCCTGCTGCTTTCACTGCACTAGGCACAGCGTGTGCGAAGGCCCTGCCTGTGGAAAAGCCAGACAGGTTTTAAGGCCTAAAAATCTCCATGGGTTTCAGTTTATATAGTCAAAGTTGGAGGGGAGTGGTTTGGAGATGGGAACCTCATGAGATATTCCTCCTTCCCTTTGAGGAGAGTGGGTTGCTTCCTTGGGGGTGGGGAATCCCTCTCTGCTGGGCTCCATCTTCCAATCTCAGGGGGATCTCTGGGGCAAACCTGGGCTGATGTAAACAGTCACCTCCCCTCTGCTCCTCTTGGCTCTGGGGAAGGAAAGAGAGATGGCGAGTGTGTGGGCTTCCAGATGAAGATCCAAGCAGGGCCAGGCCTAGGGTGAGGTACTCACTCTGAGGCAAGATTTAGATACATAATATATTTTAATGCAATATTTTAAAATAAAAATAATGCCAAAAATCCATGATAAACAAAATATCAAAATTTTACTACGTAAAGACAGAGGCGGACCCTGCACTTGCACAACCCTGCTTCATTTGCCTCCCAGACAGGCCCCTGTCTGCCCCAAAGAGAGGCTGAAGAACCAGTGTCCATGCAGAGAGTTTGGACGGTATGTGAGGGCAGTGTAGAGCATGGGAGTGAAGGGTAGGAGCTATATTTAAAAGAACCCCTCTGGCCCTAGCCTGTTTGGCTCAGTGGATAGAGCATCAACCTGTGGACTGAAGGGTCCCAAGTTCGATTCCAGTGAAGGGCTCATGCCTAGGTTGTGGGCTCGATCCCCAGTGTGGGGTGTGCAAAAGGCAGCTGATCAATGATTCTCTCTCATCATTGATGTTCCTATCTCTCCCTCTCCCTTCCTCTCTGAAATCAATAAAAATATGTAAAGTACATAAATAAAAGAACCCCTCTGGCAGTTGGTGAGAAGGTAAACTTAACCAGCAGGCCCCACTGGGGGAGATGAGGAAAGGCAGGTGGGCTGGGAGGAGGGTCATACTTCTCCTGTCTGCCTTCCTCCTGTTCTCCCTCCCCCTCAGGCTTTGGGCAGTGCTACTCTAAGTGTGGTCTAAGGAACCACTGTGTCAGAATCCCCTGGGGGTACTTGTTAAAAAATGCAGACTTCTGGGATACCATCTCACATCTACTGAGTGAGAGTCCCTGGAACTTGCATTTTTTACCCATTTATTGAAATAAAGCTTACATACCTAAAATTCATCCATTGATAGACTATATCAAGATGATTTTTTTAGTAAATTTCTATTTGCATAGTCATAACTACATCCATTTTTTAAATCCTTACCTGAGGATATGTTTCATTGATTTTCTTTCTTTTTTTTTTTTTAGAGAGAGAGAGAGACATCAATTAGTTACCTCCCATACGCACCCAACTGGGGATCAAACCCAAAACCTAGGTGTGGGCCCTGACCCGGACTCCAACCCGCCACCTTTTGGTGTGTGGGATGACACTACAAACAACTGAGCCAGCCAGCCAGGGCATACCCACATCCATTTTTAGACATTTCCATCACCCCCAAAATTCCTTTATTTGTGGTTAATCCCCATTCTCACCCCAAGCTTTAGGCAACCACTATCAGCTTTCTGTCTACAAATTTGCATGTTTTAGATATATTATATAAATGGAGCATATAAATATACAGACTTTTGCATCTAGCTTCTTTTACTTAGCATAATATTTTGAGGTTCATTCACACTGTAGCATGTATAAGTCTTTTTTCAAAATTGCTGAGCAAGTATTCAATTGTATGGATGCAACACATTTTGTTTATTCATTCATCAGTTGATGACTTGGTGTTTTCGCTTTTTGGCTATGATGAATAATGCTGCTATAGTCATTCACATACATGTCTTTGTGTGGATATACGTTTTCATTGCTTTTAGCTAAATTCCTAAAAGTGGAAATGCTGGATTTTATGGTAAATTTGTGTTTAAATTTTTGTTGTTGCTAATCCTCACCTGAGCGTATTTTTCCATTGATTTTTAGGGAGAGTGTAAGAGAGAGGGAAAGACAGAGAGAAATATCAATGTGAGAGAAACACATCAATTGGTTGCCTCCCACATGAGTCCTGACCGGGGCTGAGGATCGAACCTGCAACCCAGGCACGTGCCCTTGACTGGGAATCGAACCCACGAAACTTTGGTGCACAGGCTAACACTCTAACCACTTACCCACACTGGCCAGGGCAGTCGTGTTTAATTATTTTTTAATATATCTTATTGATTTTTTACAGAGAGGAAGGGAGAGGGATAGAGAGTTAGAAACATCGATGAGAGAGAAACATCAATCAGCTGCCTCCTGCACACCCCACTGGGGATTTGCCCGCAACCAAGGTACATGCCCTTGGCTGGAATCGAACCCGGGACCCTTCAGTCCACAGGCCGACGCTCTATCCACTGAGTCAAACCGGCTAGGGCTGTGTTTAATTTTTTAAGAAAATGCCAAGCTGTTTTCTAAAGTGGCTGTTCTATTTTACATTCCCACTAGCAATGTTAGGGTTCCAGTTGCTCCACATTCTCACCTACACTTGATATTGTCTATTGTTTTCATTATAGCCATCCTAGTAGTATCTCAGTATAGTTTTAATTTGCATTTCCCCAGTGATTAATGACATTGAGCACTTTTTCATGTTTAAAAATACAGAGATTTCTCATAGAAATCCAGAGTTTTGATCTCACCAGCAAAAACAAACAAACAAACAAACCAGGATCTCCAGCAATGTCGGTATGTCCAGCATGGTGAGAGCCAAGTGGCAGCTTTGCACAGGGAAGCGCCAGTCACCAGTTGCCCACATCTTGCTGACATAGGTTACCTACTGTGCTTCCCCTTTGGAGTCTAGAGCTGTGCTATCTACTGTGGAAGCCGCTAGCCACATGGGGCTAGTGGGCACTTGAAATGTGGCTAGTCTGCATTAAGATAGGTCGTGAGGGTAAAATATGCATTGAATTTTGAAGACTAAGCATAAGAAAACAATGTTTAGTAGCCCAGTAGTAATTTTTAACATATTGATTATGTTTCAGTGATAATATGTTTGATATAGTGGGGTAAATAAAATACATTAACCTTGCAAGTTTCTTTTTACTTTTTAAAATGGGGCTCTGAGAAACTGTAAATTTACATACATGGCTCACAGTATACTTCTGTTGGTCGGTGTGGGTCAAGAGGCTAAAGGGTAAGCCGAGGACCAGGCAAGAGGGGTAGGCATGGCCAGGCTATAAAGGAGGGTGAAGTAGGGTCTAATGATGGTTAGGATGTGAGCTCTGGAGTCCATGATCAGAGGCTGTGCTCCTGATTGCCATGCCCAACTGAGTTTTTTCATTTTAAAATGGGGTGGATAATGGCATCCACTCCCCAGAGCTGTTCATGTAAAGCACTGGGTATAGAGTCGGTACTTCCTGAAGGACAGGGGACATCATTTTGCCCAGCTATGGAGCTGGACTTTGTCTCTCAGGGCACTGACTGGACACTGACCAGTTTTAGGCTGGAGAGTGATGTGTGTTTAAGAAAGTTCCCTCTGCAGCAGGGCAGGGAGACCAGAGCAGGGATTGTGCTGAAATTCAGGCAGGAAGTGAGTGTCTGTGCATACATGGAGAAGGGGCAACATTCAGGGCACGTGGAGAAATGAAAACCTAGGACATGGTGATGGATGGGATGTGGTGGGAGAGGCATCACTGAGTGTGAAAGGCATCACTGAGGTTTCTGACTGGGGGACAGGGGAAGGGGGAAAGGCACACCCAGAGAGGGAAAAGCTGGAGGGGCTCTGCCAGGCTCGGTCCTGGTCATCCTCGTCTGCCTCTGCATTCCCAAGGCCCAGCACAGCTCCTGGCACACAGACACTCAGCAAATACTTGCCGTATGGCTGGAGGGCTAAGAGCCCTGTCTTTGAGACCACAGTCCAGGGCTTGCTGCTGGTTCTAAGTCTACCAGCGGTGTGAGCTCAGGCATACTACTTCACCTCTGTGGGCTTCAGTTTTCTCATCTGCCAAATGGGAATAATAAATGTAGCCGCCTCGTGAGTTCTGAGGATTCAGTGAGGTTGTTGGTGTAAGCTCATAGCATAGTGAGTGCTCAGTAACTGTAGGCCCCAGACTCCCCACATGACCCCCCCTCCCCCAACACACACATAAGACATCCTTTTTTTTTTTTTTTTTTTTTTTAACACCAAGGCTCTCACTTCCTTGAAAGAAGCTAAGCCTCAGGGGAAATACGTGTCTCAAGTGTTCTCTCTTCCTTCTGAAGCTGAGCAGGAAGATGGAGGTTACACTGCAGGAAGAACTTTCTTTTAGAGGCAAGGATGTCCAAGTGGGTTTTAGAAAATCAACTTCTCAGATTCCCTTCTCTGCCCTTTGTAGCTGTTGGGAGATAATTAAAGAGCATTTGGAGGAGGGGGCCAGAGGGTGTCTCTTTCTTCCTGGTCTCCTTGAGCATCCCAGAGTGACTGAGCAGGAAGGGGCCAGGGCTGGAGGCCTAATGGGGCTGTAACCTCCCTGTCCTCTCACTGCTTTGGGGGAGGTGAAGACATAGGATCACAAGTGGGCAGGGGGGAGCTGGGGACTCCTTGTGATTGCCCAGATCTGGCTGGGCCCTGCCACAGTGACCCAGGAATCCTGCCTGCAGCTCAGACCCCATCTCCTCATCTCCAGCTCCCTCTCTGGTCACACATCCCAAAACCCCAAGAGTCTGCTGGGGCTGTTTGAGTTTTAACAGGGCACCAGCCTGGCTTGGTGAAGGGAACACAGGTTCAAGAACCAGACAGCTCTAGGTCCAGTTTTACCACCCATTAGTTGAGTGAGTCACATTAATGTCAATGTGCCTCGGTTTCTTCCTTGATAAAGCAGGGATCGTAGAACCTTCCTCTGAAAGATGCTGGGACATTTAACTGTGCCTGTGTGCACAGCATGTAGCATGGTGCCCAGCTCAGAGCGGGTGCTCCATCAAAGTGCTCCCTCCACAGCTGCTAGAGTCCTGAAGTCCCTGGCTCAGTGTTGTCTTTCTCCTTTGCTCTTGCTTCTGCTCCACAGTCCCCATCCCCTCCAAAGCCAGCAGCCTCTCGGCCCTCTCACTGGCCAGAGACAGCCTGGTTGGCGGCATCACGAACCCCAGTGAGGTCTTCTGCTCCGTGCCAGGCCGGCTGTCGCTGCTCAGCTCGACATCCAAGTACAAGGTGACAGTGGGGGAGGTCCAGCGGCGACTCTCGCCTCCCGAGTGCCTCAACGCCTCACTCCTGGGTGGTGTCCTTCGCAGGTAGGAAGGTCAACCCACAGCTCCCTGCACAGTGTTTGGGCCAAAATCCGTGGCCATCTCAGACCTCCTCAGGGGATCAAGGAGGGTCCAGCCTCACCCCAAGCCACAGGGCCACCTATGCCTCAGTCTCCCGGAGGGGAGGTCCAGGTCCCCAGCAGCAACTACAGGTCTGAGGCCTTGAGGGTGGGGTGTGGAGGAAGAAGCCTGGGCATAGAGGAAGGTTGGAGTCCTGGAAGAAGAGTGCCCTCTTTACCCCCTCCTCCAGAAAAGGGACCCCCCAAGACCCAAAGCACATCCCCTGTGGAGCAGAGGCCTCTCTTGTGTGTGTGCGTTTTGGGGCCCATAGTTATCTTCTAGTTGTGTGTCTGTCTCCCTTTGTGCATATCTTTGTGCCTACATAGGGCTGAGTCTTGGTGTGCCTGAGGATGGTGTGTGCATGTGTGTGCATGCACGAGTGCATGTTTGTGTGTGTGTGTGGTATAGGGGGTGGCTAGGAAGATATGTTCCATGAATGTGAGTTTCCTGTGTTACTTTCAGTGGGATGTGTTGGATGGAGTGTGTCCTACCCTGTGTGTATGTGATCACATGTACATCTGGAGCTAGACATGTGCATGTACCTCTGTGTGGGGGCTGCATTTGTGCAGGTATGGGAGTATCTCCTTATTCCTGGTCTCTTCGAGCAGCCCAGAGGGACTCGTGTGAATGTGTGTCTGTACATGTCCCTGAGATCCTGACTTCGTGTGAACATTTGTCTCTGTGCCCCTATGTGTGCCTGGTGTCTGAGTCTCTCTCTGTGTGTCTGTCTCTATTGGGGTGTGTTTGTTCTTGGCCCTCAGTGTGCGCTCATCTGTGTATGTATCTACATGTATCTGTGCATGTCTGCTTGTCCCAGTGTATCTGTATAAGGGTCTCTGTGTCCCTGGGTAGCTGTGTGTGGCCTGGCTGGCATGCGAAGGTGGGAAAAAGGCCTATCTTGCCACACCCCGGGCTATCCTGCTATTGAGAGCGTTAGGGAGAAATGAGGGGCTCCTGGAGCTAGGCCCCCTACCCTCCATCTTGGCTACAAAGCCAGGGAGGTTAGAGAGAGGTTGGGGCCAGACTGAAAGAGGCCCCCGACAGTCCCCAGGGCCAGACCCAAGCCTCAGCAGGGGTTGGTGGAAGCAGCAAGGTCACTTAGCCTGCATCCTTCTCTCTTGTCTTCATAGTGTGTGTCTGTCTCTCTTTGTGCACGTGAAGGGCCAAGTCCAAGAATGGAGGCCGCTGCCTGCGGGAACGGCTGGAGAAGATTGGGCTCAACTTGCCAGCTGGCCGACGCAAGGCCGCCAACGTGACGCTGCTCACTTCACTGGTGGAGGGTGAGTGAGGCCGGAGGGTGTGCGCTGAGGCACGAGGGGACCTGTGTCATCCAGTGTGACTGTGTGTGATGGTCTCCAATGCAGGAGGGTGTGTATAGTTACATCTTTGTTCGCTGTCATGTATGAGGAAGTGCTGTGTATGATATGTATGTACAGCCTGTGTGTGTGTGTGTGTGTGTGTGTGTTCATGTGCCCATTGCAATCAATAGAGAGCATGTGTGTGTATGGTGGGGAGAAGTGGCCAGTGATTGGATGAGGGAAAGGGATAAGGGGGTTAGAGTACTTTCCCTGGAGGTTGGTGACTCTGGGTGTGATTATATGGAGCTCAAGCTTTGGGATACAGGGTGGGCTCAGCTCCCATTCCTGAACTCAGAGCCCATCCCTGGTGGCCCCAAAGGATGGCAATGGGATTGCTGGAGTAGGAAACCAGAGGAAGGTATCTATAGAAGCAAGATAGGGTAGGATGGACCCTGGCCAGGGGGTCAAGGTTCAAGGTGGTGCTCCAGTCTCAAAGGTACACCTGGCTGTAGTGAGAGCTCACCTCTTTGCCTCTCCTCCTCCCAGGAGAGGCCATACACCTGGCCCGAGACTTCGGCTACATCTGTGAGACCGAGTTCCCAGCCAAGGCAGCTGCCGAGTACCTGTGCCGACAGCATGCTGACCCTGGGGAACTGCACAGCCGCAAGAACATGCTGCTGGCTGCCAAGTGAGTGAGGGTGCAATGTAGACACTTTTGGACACTATGCACAGGCTGTCGTGGGTGCCATGAACAGGCACATGTAGGTGCAATGCACAGACCCCACGCATGGGCACAAGTGGCACCACACACAGCACACCTACACTCAATGCTGTGCATGCTACATGGACATATATGAATATATCTGGGTTCTGTGAATCAGCAAAAATGGTGTCATAGATAGGCTTACATAGTCTGTGCCACGCTCCCATACACTGTCTGTGCCCCATGACACCACCAGCCCTAGTCCCATCATGGCTCTGAGGTTCCATGGTCTTGCTCCCTCTGCCTGCGCCTTACCCATCAGCCCTTCTGTTCCAGTGATTTCCATGAGGGCACCCATGCCCACCCAGGCCCCAGGTTGATCACCCCTTGTCCTTACTTCACATGTAACCTCTCTGCAACTCTCGTTGTTGCCTCCCTCACCACCCTAGTCTTCTAATCTCTTTCCTGGATCTTCACTCCAGCACCCCACTATTCCTTCAGATTCCCTGCACATGCACTGCCCCCCTGCCCAAGAACCTTCAATAGCTCCCACTGCTACTGCACTGATTTTCAAACTAGATTCTGTGGGGATGCTTCTGGGTCTGTTTAATGAACTGCTATTTCATTAAGGTTTAGTTTTTAGAAAGAATCTCAGTGCAAGAAGAGACAGAGTGAGACATAGAGAGGAAAGAAATAAAAACATTTGAAAACCACCAATCCATTGGGTAAAGTCCAGACTCCTTGGAGGACCCCACAATCCAGCCCACACAAACCCTACCCACTCCAATTGATCTCTCTGCCCTCCCATCCTTGGGCTTGCTCTCCTGCTTAGAACACCAGCCAGTACCCCCACCTAATGCAGTCTTTCAAATGGCAACTCTACCCTCCCCTCTTTGAGGCTTCCTCAAGTCCCCTAGGCAGAAATGGAATCACAGACTCAAGGGACTTCCATGACTCATGAGACCGTTGAGACTGCTCATATTGTAGCTGAAGAAACACATCTAGGGCAGGGCTCACCTCACCCATTAACCAGCCAACTTATTCAGCACTACTAGGTCCCACTCATGTCTAAGATGCTGACTGGGTTCCATGGTGACACAAAGGTGAGACAGTGGTGATTCTTCTGCCTGAGCCACACACAAGATGCACAAATAAACAAATAATGGCTGCAAACGAGAGCTGGATTCAAATCCCAGCTTTGCCTACAGCCTGGATCATCTAACCTAGTGGTCACCAACCGGTGGTCCGCCCACTAGTGGTCTGTGGGGCCCGAAAGGTTGGCGACCGCTGATCTAACCCATTTGAAACCAGTTTCCTCATCATACGATGGGATGATAATAGGAGTATAGATTTGTTGTGAGGACTAAGTGAGATGATACACTTGGCACAGCATCTATGGTAGGCCTCAATTCATGTTCACTATGAGCTATTATTTCAGTTATTCAAGGCAGATTCTAGATTGTTCCCTAATAATTTCAAAGCTCTGTGAGGCACTAGTATTTGGAGTGGGGGTAGGATTGGGAGAGTGGATCAAGGAAAGTTTCCTGGATAAGGTGGTAGAGCTAGACTTTGAATATGAGCAGGATGTCCACAAGAAGAAGGATCCTAGGGTATTGGCATGTGCTGTTCACTACCTGTGGGACAAATCAGTTAATGTCTCTGAACCTTAGTTTCCTTTTCTGTAAAATGGGTATGACCACCATTTGCAGACTATTGGCAGGGTCAACAATCATAAATATAATATAAATAAAGTACCCAGAACATGGTAGGTCCTTCTCTGGGCTCAGACCTCTGACCTCTAACCTCTGACCCTTTTTCCCTCACCAGGAAGATCTGTAAGGAGTTTGCAGACCTGATGGCTCAGGACCGCTCGCCACTGGGCAACAGCCGCCCTGCTCTCATCCTGGAGCCCGGAGTGCAGAGTTGCCTGACACACTTTAGCCTCATCACCCATGGTTTCGGTGGGCCAGCCATCTGTGCTGCCCTCACCGCCTTCCAGAACTACTTGCTGGAGTCACTCAAGGGGCTGGACAAGATGTTTCTAAGCACTGCGGGCAATGGGCATGGTGACACTAAAGCTTCAGAGAAGGATGCCAAGCATCGGAAATAACCGCTTCCCAGGCCCCATCCCTAAGGGGCTCCCAAGGCCTGAAATAAGGTCTTAGCTCCTGGGGGTGAGCCTGAAAGGATTAAAACGAGGGGTTAGAGTAAGGCCAGAAAGAGAGCATTCATCCAGAGACCCCCCCCCGAGTTAGGGACCTGGGCTGGAAAAGGTGGGGATGGCCTCTCTGTGGTGGTTTGATATAAGGGCCCTGTTGTTTGCAATTTTCTGACCCTGGTTTGCTAAGTGCTTGAACAGGAAATTGGCATGGTTCTTGGGGCTGAGCCCTCCCCATTAGGGCGCTTGGGCAGTGGTGGGTACTCTTAGGGTCCAAGGCCTTGCTGTTTTTACTGATGGCAGGAGGAAAACTCTTGACAAACCAGAGGTGCTCCTGAGTTGGCACCCTTCAGCCCAGAATCTTGACCCTCAAAAATGGGGTGCTGGCAGGAAAACTCCAATGGGTTCTTTGGACCCCTCCCACTCTTGGAAAGAAGTGGGCAGGAACAAAGAAGACAAAGCACAAATTGTAGAACTTGAATCCAGGCTGCACTTCACAGCCCTGTCATTGTCTGCCCTATTTATTTGTGTGTTGTAATTAAATTTGAAAGTTTTAAAATGTCCAGTGCAACTGATTTATCCCAAGTTGAAAATTCGTTTCACTATTTTCTGCTCATGCTCCGAGATGTCCAGCTAGACCAGGATGGAGAGGGTGTTTCGGTTCAAAGGAGTGTTGGGGGACAGGGAGCCAGCGGGAAGAAAGACGTGTTAGGGACCCTGAGGTTGTCGCTGGGATTTTGTATTTGCTTATGTTTCCTTTGACTCTGCGGGTCGATGCACCTCCCCAACTCTCAGAATGCTTTCTCATTCTCATAATAAAACCTTTCCATTGAATGTGAAGACCCCCTCTCCCCCTTCAGCCCACGTCTGGATTTGCCTCCCAAGGGAGAGTCCTAGGAGGGGCCTGTGTGAGAGGGGGTACAGATGGTGGGTCTATTTGGCTTGTCAGTGTGGCTTTTAGTTCTGTGAGTGTGTGAAGTGACTCCTGGGTCTGTATGTACATTATTGTGACTTGGTGGGTCTGCGTGAATGTGTCAGTCATGGGCGGTGGGTCTGTATGTGTGTCAGTGTGAATGCTGGTGATTGTGTGTGTGTGTGTTTAGCCAATACTAATCCAGCTCTCTCATCTACTTGAGAATTTCACTCTTCAGGCATCATTTCCTTCCTGCATCATCAGTCTCTCCTTCTAACTAGTTTACTGTATCATTCCCCAAAGCACACATGTTCTAGGACCTCTTACCTTACAAAACATAAATCCTTTCCCCATATATTTCCCTGGCAGTAAAGTTTTTGAAAGACTGTATACCCCTAACCCCACTTCACTCTTCAACCCACTTCAAACAGTGGTATTGAAGGTTGAACTAGCGATGGTCATATGAATCATCTTTTCCCTCATTTATACAATTAACTTTCTTCTTATGGTATAAAGCATTTATCATTGGTGTATTAAAGTGTGTGACATTTAAATCTGATAACACTGTTAACACACATGTTCTGATCTGCAGGTAGTATCTGAGAGATGATATTCCACTTCACATGAACCCAAACCCTACCTTTATGTGGGATTAAGAGTAGCACAGAATTGGATAAAATAGGGTTGTTGTTTTTTAAATTAAATCTTTATTGTTCAGATTATTACAGTTGTTCCTCTTTTTCCCCCCATAGCTCCCCTCCACCCGGTTCCCACCCCACCTTCTGCCCTTACCCCCACCACCCACTGTTCTCATCCATAGGTGTACAATTTTTATCCAGTCTCTTCCCACAGCCCCACACCCATTTCCACCCCCCCAGAATAGTCAGTCCACTCCCTTTCTATGCCCCTGATTCTATTATATTCACGTGTATTCTGTTCATCAGATTATTTATTCACTTGATTTTTAGATTCACTTGTTGATAGATGTGTATTTGTTGGTCATAATTTGTATCTTTACCTTTTTCTTCTTCTTCCTCTTCTTAAAGGATACCTTTCAGCATTTCATATAATACTGGTTTGGTGGTGATGAACTCCTTTAGCTTTTCCTTATCTGTGAAGCTCTGTATGTGTCCTTTGATTCTAAACGATAGCTTTGTTGAATAGATTAATCTTGGTTGTAGGTCCTTGTTTTTTTTTTTTTTTTTCACTTTAAATACTTCTTGCA
>NW_006300377.1:3132755-3139238 GCF_000327345.1 Myotis davidii | reverse complement strand
TCGACCCAGCAGGAGCTATGGAGATATTCCTCTTCTTTGTTTGGGGTTTGGAGGTGCCCAGATGAGGCCCAGCTGTGAAGCAATGCAAGCTGCTGTGGGGCCTTGGACCTTCTTTTGGAAGTTTTAGGTCTCTCTGACTCAGCTACAGTTTGTTAGGTAATTTTCAGGTTGCAAAGGGCCAGGCCTTTCCTATGCAAAAGCCTCTGAGCACAGCTTGGGTGGGGCGGGGTCTCAGGGGATCAACAGGGCAGAGCAAGCAGCTATGGCTGCTCCCCTGTCCTACCCTAAGAGGCCCCATGTCTCAGTGTCCCAGTAATCGCTGCAAGCACCTCTGAGAAAAAGCCGCCCTTGAATTCTGGCCGATGCCAGGCAATCCAGTTTCTCCCCATATGAGTCTGGGTCCCCAGAGACTCACCCAGAACTGGAGTTCAGAGCAGTCGGGAGCGTGACTCCCTCCGGATTCAAAAAGACAGCCATGTCCTCAGTTGCCAGCCCTTGCCACGTGCACCTCCGTACCTCTGCACTTTACTTCCGCACCTCTTCTGAGTCTCAGTGTGCTTTTCTCTTTCATTCTAGTTGTAGAATTTCTACTCAGCCAGCCTTCCTGTGGTTCTGGATGATGTCTGTTTTGTCTTTTAGTTGTATTTTTGAAGTGGTTGTGCGAGGCAGCAATTTCAGGTCTTTTCTCTTTCCTTCTAGTTGTAGAATTTCCACTCAGCCAGACTTCCTGTGGTTCTGGATGATGTGCATTTTGTCTTTTAGTTGTATTTTTGAAGTGGTTGTGCGAGGCAGCAATTTCCAGTGTTTACCTATGCCACCATCTTGGTTTCTCGGGGTTTATCTTACAATTGGAAATGTTAGAAATGCAAAATCACAGGTCACACCCCAAACATGTGAAGCTATAAGGGTAGGACCCAGAAAGCTATGTTTCAATTAAGCCCGCCAGGGATGTGTGCTGTTTGAGGATCATTGCCTCAAAGAAACTTCAATCCAGGGGTTCTCTGTCAGGACTGAGGATAAGAATTATTTGGGAAGCTTTAAGTATTCCTAGCCCCAAACCTACTTAGTTGAAACCTGGGAGTGCAGCCTTATTTTTAAAGGAGGGTGTGTGTGTGTACATGTGCACTTTTTATACTGGAACAGCGTATCTGAAGTTTCTTCTGGGACGGGAAGCAGGTGATCAAATTTTAGGGACAAGAGAAACATTTTTTACTATGTGTCTTTATACTGTGCATTTTTTTACTAAGTGCACATAATACCCATTTATATTAATTATTTTAAATTTTTTTAGCTTAGGGGGAAGAAAGAATCACTGCTTTAGAAGGAATGAGACATTAGCCAGCATGATATACGAATGAGCTAGATGGGAAAGAAGTCAGGCAGTGAAATAGAATGTGGGGGTGTTGGGCTGCTAAGGGGCAATCAGAGCATGAACAGAGGGAAAGTAACAGGAGGAAAGACAGTCTCAGCCAAAAGTCCAAGCAGATTATCCTTTCTCCATTTCCTTCCTGAGTGATGTCAGGTAAACTGAGATTCCAACCAGAGAGCTCAATTTATCCATAGTCAGCTTTATTCTGAATTAACCATCTATCAAGAGTGCACGTCAAAAGAGTAGAAAAAAATAAATGAGCCCGTCAAAAAAAGTTCCCTGGCAAGTGGGAGAGAGGGCATTTTGTTAGGAGCTGCGTTTAGAGAAAGAAATGGTGGCCAGGTCATGGATGCCATTTTTGTCAATGATTCGAACACTGAAGGCTGGCAGGTTCAGGATGAAGCGCTTCTGGAGCTGCAGAGACACAAAGGAAATCAGTCAACAAACATTCACTGAGCACCACTGATAGGTCAGGCTCTGACTGAGGCACTGGGCACACAAGCTTTTGTGAAGCTTATATTCTGCTGGGACTAGGACACTGAAGAAAACCCAAACTGCAGCTGAAAGCTGACTGGGTGGTGGTGAGCAAGAACTGGGAGCTGCAGCTGGGAGCCTGTCTCTGGCCAGTCAGCTGATGAAAGAATGAGACAGTCTGATGATCTGTTCCCCACAGTTTTCTACCAATCAGCCTGGTAAACACACACTTCTCTTTTAAAACGTTCCAAGGTGATAAGCCAAGAGAGGAGTGATCACCCTAAGAATAAGCTTTGGACCAAAGCAATGTACCCCTAGGTCCTAATAGTTTTCTCCAGTCACCCACCCATACTCTCAGGACCTGGTGTGTGTGAGTGTGTAGCTAGAAGGGTGGTGGGAAGGATGTTGGCAGAACTGCTCTTGGAACAAACTCTGCTTCTGTCTCCTCTAATCCAAGCTGACCTGTCATTAAAGTAACATTTCTACATCTCATAAGACTCTCTGCTTAAGAGACTGTTCCAAGGAGCTGCATGGTCTTGTGTGCATGGAAGCAGACAGACCACTAACCTAGCTGGAGATCACTGAGGCACAAGCTGGAGGAAATTTTTGCTCCCGTGGCTACCTTTCCTGGACACCTCACTTAATAGTCTCCAGAGAAAAGGCACGAAGTTCTCTACCTATTTCCTGAGGAGCCTATCCCAGATATGTCCTCCTCCCCAGGCCTACAACCCCTCCCTGTATGCTTCCCATCTCCTTCACTACTGAGAACTGGGCAGCAACAAGCAGTTCACTTCCAGATCCTCTCTTTCTGATGACTTATTATCCAGAAACACGACTCAAGATTAAGAAAAGGTAACAATAAGGAAATGTGGGTTTCTAATATGATGACGTTTAGGATTTATGAGGAATAAAGTCTCAAAGCATTTAATATTCAGTGGCTTCTTCCTGGCAGCTCCTTGAACATTTGGGGTTGCCTGGCTAGGCTAATATGACCTCTCAGCTGAATGGTTAAGAAAAACACACGAGTTTATTCTCAGCATCGGCTTAGGAAAGGGGATTCACAAACAAGGGGAAGAAGAGGGCACTGTGGGCTGAAAAGGACAGGCTTTTTTAAGAGGCAAACTGACATTATGTTCAAAGCATCCCCTCTACCCACCTGCTCTCATCCTCCCACTCTCACTAGACTATGAATTCAAGTTAATCCTTAGGCCACAACAGTAAAAGAATGAAAAAGCCTCAGGGAGCCGCTTTCTTTTCTTTCTCATCCTCCATTCACACCCCAAAGCCTCTGACTCTTGGTAGTACTAGACTGGGTGGGGTCTGTGGCCTCATAAAGTAAAGGCTACTCTCCCCTTCTGCCCAAAGCTTTCTAGTTGCTTTCTATGGCCTTTGGAATTCTCAGGAGAGGCTTTCTCTCCAGGACTCATGCACTGTTAAGGGGAGCAAACACTATAGCAACTCCAGATGGAACAAGAATAAAGTAGGTATAAAGGGCAGTAGTTATTCCAGTATGGTCCTGTTACCACCTGCAGCAAAATCACCTGGGCCTGCTAGTTAAACTATTCTCAGGCTCTACACCAGGACAAACATGTCAGAAGGGGGCTGGGAGGCTGAATCTATTTGATTTTTAAAAACAAGTTCCTCAGATGATTATTATAATGCTAAAATTTGAGAACCACTGGTCTGGATGAACCAAAAAGAAAAAGTAATTAAATTGTAAAACATTGACATCGATGAGGAGATGACCCATGAGAGGAAAATATAATCTTATTACCCACCAAATTCCATCCCTGGCAGCAACTTCACATCTGGTTAGTGGGTATTTATTACACCTTCTGGCAAGGATCAGAAAAAATGTAACGGAGGAACGGGAACAACATTGGCAAAGCGAGAGACAAAGTATTCTTTCAATCCTTTCAGAATCCCAGGGGAGCTACTCACCTCCTCTAGACATTTCCTGAGAAGCTCCAATGCCCGCTCACGTGAGAGATCTGAAAGAGAATACAGAGGCCAAGCACTCAAGGTTCTGCCATTAACTTTTGATTAAGTTTCAAACTTCCTCAGGTCAGCATGTCACACCAAAAGGGGGAAAAGGGGGAAAATGCCTAGCCTTCTAGCTTGCAACAAACTTATTCCATATGCAGTTGAGGGTGCCCCAGACCCAATGCTCTGGCAGCCACAAGCCATTGCAAATTGATTTGCTATAGAGAAGGGTAAGCATGACGGAATTCTGCCTCCCATGGCTGGGGCCTTCCTCTAGAGAAGTTCAGCAGTCTGTCTTTTTTTTATAGCCCCCCCCACTTCACCCCAAACCCCCTTTAGACCAGGGCTTAAACCAGTTCCATCTGCTCTAGCCAGCTGCAAATCAGGAAAAGGGAGGACAGGGCCAGAGTTTCAGCCTCACTTTCCCAGCTGGTTCTCAGTTTAACAATGGAAAGAGAATTCATAGGATGGGGCTGAGACTCTCATAAAATAGGAGCCAAAGGAACTATCCATGGGCATGTCAAACTGGGATGACATATTATGCAGTTAGGCTTCAGGGGTGGTTAGTGGTTATATTGGTGGGCAAATCAGCTGTATTACTGACAGCTGCCAAATCAAGAAACAATCACTATGAGGCCAGGCTAATTCTTTTCAGGATGTGCGCTCTGGCAAGGCTGAGGTTGAGTGAGGGGGCAGCACCAAAAAGGAATGAAAAAGCCTGATTTTTATTCTACTGACAGGGAAGAACAGAATGTAAGGAGAGATGTGGTTATCTACACTGCATCTATAGCCTGTAAAAGCTAAGATTCCCAAATGTCTATTGCTCACAGTGGCTAAAGTCGAAGTTGGGATTGGAGTCAGAAGTTAGAACTTAGGGCAAAAGCATCTCTATGTCAGAGGCTTTGCCAAGAAGCCAATTTATTGACAAGTAAAGAGCCAGCTTTATGTTGCAGGAGGGGGCAGCCATTAAGTGATAGGAACCAAGGGAAGGGCCTAGGCCAGTGATGGCGAACCTATGACATGCGTGTCAGAGGTGACACGCAAACTCATTTTTTTGGTTTATGTTTCTTTGTTAAATGGCATTTAAATATATAAAATAAATATCAAAAATATAAATCTTTGTTTTACTATGGTTTCAACTATCAAAAAAATTCTGTATGTGACACGTCACCAGAGTTAAGTTAGGGTTTTTCAAAATGCTGACACGCCGAGCTCAAAAGGTTCGCCATCACTGGCCTAGACTTGTGGCCTTCAAAAGCTCTGACATTTAAACAAAGATACCCTCAGTTGTCATGCTGGGGAACTTGTTCATCCTCATAAGCTCAAGAGGGACTTCTATCAGCTTTTCAATAACTGTACTGACTCACAGGAGAAAGGAGCTTTGAGAGGGCACCTGAATTTACTTCTTAGGATCTCTCCTCTATTGAAGCCCTGGCCACCCAACTCCATGGGGTAGTGCACAAAATCAGGAAGCAGCTGAGGGCAGAGCTCTGCTACTTTTCCCCACCTAGGTTGCTGGAACTTACTTGGTGTGTAGTATCGGTCCAGGATACTGAGAGTCAGGAAGGCACCATATCCATGGGCTGCAAAAGGGGCCTTGGCCAAGGCTGCCAGGTAGTCCATGTAGTAGAGTGCTGGACCCTCATGCTCATCGTAGCCAGCCAGGAGAAGGTTGACATGATATGGGGTCTGCAAAAGAAAGACGTGGCCAAGTGATCATCAAAGGAGTAACACCAACATTGCTTTCTATGACAAGTGGGAACATTCCAAGTCTTGATGAATAAAAAATAGCAGCAACTAAGTAAATTGTAAAATTTAGAGAACCCTAAAGGACACAGAATGTGGTAAGAGCTTAAGAAAGGTCCACTTGTCGTCTCTGAACAGAAGAACACTTGAAAAAGCTGCTTTCTTAAAGCCTATCACCAGAACCTGTTACAAAAGCATTTCATAGGAGCGGAGAACCGAAGATGGCGGCATAGGTTAACGCCGGAGATTGCTGCCTTAAACAACCAATTCAAATTAAACCTGAAAAAGGGAACGGACAACATCCAGAACCACAGGAGGGCTGGCTGAGTGGAAATCCTACAACTAGGAGTAAAGAGAATATCATATCCAGACTCAGAGGAGGTGCAGTGGTGAAGTGAAATTCTCAAGTACCAGTGCGCGCGAACGGGCTGGCAGCGCGGCGAGGAGGGCGCAATTGTAAACAATCAGGAGGGAGTCGGAGACTCTGAGCTCCAGATCCGGGCGAGTCGCTAGGGACCCAGACTCAAACGGGAGAAGCGGGGCTGTCTGGCCTCGGTCGGAACCCGAGGGCAGCTTTCTCTCCGAGGTTTGCAGCTGTTGCTGGGACTCTGTGAGGCAGAGTCCCTAGGGACGGAACTGAGAGCCGCCATAACTGCTCCCTCCCTGCAGATCCCCAGGGACCCGCTCCGCCCAAACCCTGCGCGGCAGAGCCATCTGCTGGATAGCGCAGGCAATTGCTAGATTAGCACCGCCCTAGAGATCCAGCACAGAAGCTCCCCCACTGCAGACACAGCTGATTCTCACTGCCAATTGGCCGGGAGGCCAATTCCTCCCAGTGATTCTACAGCAACCAAGGCATAGCTAAAACAAGACTGTGCACAAAGCCCACAAGGGGGTGCACCAAGAGTGTC
>NW_006300377.1:3121919-3131687 GCF_000327345.1 Myotis davidii | reverse complement strand
TCCATGCAGGCAGAGAGGCCTAACCAATGGACACGGACAACGGGGGGGGGGTGGAGGGTGATGTGGGGACAGGGACACATATGTAATATCTTAATCAATAAAAAATAAAAATAAAAAAAAGCATTTCAAAGGCAAAGCACAGGTGCTCTCGTGTCTCTCCTAATGGCTGAAACCAACAAACACAATTCTGAGTGTCAAACCACATCATCCTAAACAAACAGGCTCAGGCCGAGCACCTGAACCAAAATCTTAAGTGGTTAACTGTATGCCCCTCTATTAGAAACAATCATTGGGCTGGGGAAGGATAGTAGGTCTCAAATATTTAGGTTAAATCACTAAACTTTTAATGCAGACAATAATAATGAAAGTCCATGAATAATAATTTTAAAAAACATAGAACTGTAGATTTAGGTGAAATGCTAACATTTTTCTAATATAATAACATTCCCCTAAGATAAAAGAAGTAATTTTTTCAATGAGACAAATAAAAAGTAATTATAACTTGGATTTATAGGTCTCCTTTCTTTGCTTTTGTTTTGTTTGTTTTTTAGGTATCTTTGTTTTACCTGCAAGTCTAAGAATGCAAGTTCCTACAGAGAACCTTGACTAAGTCTGCTTTGTTCTTCATGTCCAAGTGGATTATTTCTTTTCTACACCAGCTGGGCCATTTTCCATGTTAAATTCAGTCTGCCTCTGCCCCCAGGCATCAGCAGCATGACTCTTATATGGCTTCCTTTTTCTCTGCAAAATGTGTTTTCCCTCTTGCATTTGCCTCAATGAGCAGGACTTGCCCAAGGTTATGTACTCATCCTTAAACTTATGCATTCAATTAAGAGCACATTAAATGAAACTGAATACCTTTATGCCCTGCTATCATACAGCACCCTATATAATAAAAGCCTAATAAGCGAATAGACCGAACGGCGGAATGACCAGTTGCTATGACATGCACTGACCACCAGGGGGCAGACACTCAACGCAGGAGCTCCCCCCAGCCCACAGGCCAGCTACAGTAGGTGCCAGCAGTGGCAGGGTGATCAGGGGGTGGGGCCAGCGCATGGGCAGCGCCAGGCCGGCCAAGGCGGGTGCTACGGGGGACCCCCCAACTGTCCCGCCAGTCGCCTCACAGTTGGCCCTGATTGATGGCCAGGCTTAGGGACTCTACCCGTGCAAATTTTGTGCACTGGGCCTCTAGTAAATTAGTAACAGGTAATGGTCATAAAAGTGTCATGTTACATTCTTTGAACACTGGTTAACATGGGCACTTGGCAGCTTGAAGAAACCCATGTTAGAACACATGAAAATATATTATTTTACTTGAAATTCCAATCCAGTTGTGCTAAGTAACATCTCCCTAATTACAGAGTAGATCTAACCTGTAAACAAGTTTCTGCCTTGAGGATAAGAGGGCTGACAGTCTCCAAGGAGTAAGAATTGACCAGCAGTAGTCAAGTCTTCTGAGAAAATAATTACCTGCCTATCACATTTCCCACTGGGTAGTGTGCCAGGCTCTGGAATTCTCTGCTGCATTCTGTGACTATGTGTTGAGTACACTTAACCCCTATGAGCTTCTGTTTCCTTATGTGTAAAACTGGGTTAATTAATCTTTCCCCTTTCTATCTTCTAGGGAGTATGGTGAGAAAAAATAATAGAAGTGAACTATCCCAAACTTTGGAAGAAAAGATGCTACCTAATTCCTAGTATATTGGCTATTTCCTTTTGACAGCTTACCACTTTATTTATTTTTATTTTTTTTAAATGTATTTTATTGCTTTTTTACAGAGAGGAAAGGAGAGGGATAGAGAGTTAGAAACATCGATCAGCTGCCTCCTGCACACTCCCCATTGGGTATGTGCCTGCAACCAAGGTACATGCCCTTGACCGGAATCGAACCTGGGACCCTTGAGTTCGCAGGCCGACACTCTATCCACTGAGCCAAATTGGCTAGGACCAGCTTACCACTTTAAACAACAACAAAACTGTTCAAATTAAAGATAAGAAATATATACAGTATAATTAATAGCATTTTTAAAGTGTGAAAACAGTACTACAAAATGAGGCAAACAAAATACCTTGGTATTCTTATAGTTAAAACTTAGAATAGCAAAGGGGAGAGGGAGGCATTGAGGAAGAGACAGAGAGAGGAAGGGAGAGAGGGAGAAGGAGATGGGGGGGAGAGAGGAGGGAGAGATAGAGAGAGAGATAGAGGGGGGGATTCTAACAGGTTTCTCTCCCCCAAGAGATTTAATAATACAATCACAATATAACTATCACAAAATAAGTTCATCTTTTTGCTAAAAGAATAGCTCTACTCTTCTTCATTCACTGGCCAGAACATCCATTGTATGTTTAACCAAAATAATTTTATCAAGATGCAATGGCATATTATGGATCCACCCAGATATCCAAGAGCCCTAACTAGCAGAACCCAGATATGTTCTGTTTCCAATGAGGATCTTGCCCATACTATTAGATTACACTGTATTTAAAACAATTAATGTCATTTAAAAAGTCACCACCAAAAGATTTTGTATGAAACTACTGGCGCGGTGCAAGGATTCGTGCACATTTAAAGGAAACTGGGAGCCCATGCTTGTGTGCCCGGGGAGTTTCCATGTCCCTGTGAGTCACCGGGAAGTTGCATGGGGAGTTTGTCTTCCTCCCCGCAGCTTCCTGAAAAAATATTTCCAAATGTCCCTTCTGCAGCCAGGGTCGCATCTTGCCTGCCGGGAGGTCCCTGGTGGATGCCTTGGGTCTTGCTGGATGCTTTCCACCACTTGGAGCCAGATAAGAGATGCTCTTAGGTGAACAATATTAAGTTGGGGATCTTGGGGGGCGGGGGTGCTGTTGCCCATGCCTCCACCCTTCACATCCATTTCTGACTTTTACCCCGATTGTCAGTTGCCACCTTGTTATATTGCTGTCTTCCTCTGTTGCTCCGGGGCAAATTGGTAAGGGATGAGATTTGATCTTGATGCCCGAGGCAGAGGGCGGCATTATCAGGCTCGTTCTGGTTACTCCAAGTATCTGCGCTTCAACCGTTCTCTGGAGATTATAACTGCAAGCTTATGGGGTATGAGGGATGTAGCAGTGCGCTAAGCAGCAGGTGGCCGGGATGAAGCCTGAGCTGGGGCTGGGTGCCACCACTCTGCTTGCCAGCCGTGAGCCCGGCTTGAGCGGCACTCCCACTGTGGGAATACACTGACCACCAGGGAGCAGCTCCTGCGTTGAGCATCCACCCGCTGGTGGTCAGTGCATGTCATAGTGACTGGTCGACCGGTCATTCCAGCAGTAACAGTTGGTTAGGCTTTTATATATATAGATTATGTCAACAGAATTCCTAAACTCTATTGCTTAATTGTTCTATATAACATCATTTATTTATGCTTAAGTATCTGACACACACACTTGTCAAAGTTGGTATTCAGAAGCTACAACACGTGGTACAGAAGATAACTCACAAATTATTGTGTGACTTCGAATTACCAACTCTTGCATGTGTGAGATGCTTAAGCATAAATAAATGGTGTTATCTAGACTAATTAAATCAATACATCTGTGTAACAACTTGCAGTTTCTGAAATTCTTCTGACAATGCTCCATCAAAAAGATCTCTGGTTCACACTAGTTTTTTAAAATTTCAAATAAAGTCTTGTGAACTGTCATTCTCTTGCTCTTCTAAGAATCATGACATTCCAAGCGATTAACCCACAGTTATGGATTTCTTGATTGTTATACTCCTAATTCATTAATGTTTTCTTGGAATTAGACAAATTCCAAGCCATTCAATTTTGTGCTAGTCTTACAACATACAACACATGTGACTGCTTGGGGAATGTTTAGGGAAATACTTAGTATGTTTAAGACACAACCCACCTATTCAAATATTTATACCAATTATAAGCTCCATGAAGGCAGGACTGTCTGGCTTGTTCAAGGATGTATAAGCATATAGTGTATGCTCAATAAATATTTGTTGAATGAATAATAATCATACCAGAATGCATTATATGTGTTTTAATTATATATATAGTTAATGCCTAGTATCACAAGTGGAAAGATTAAGAAAACCACTAAACAAATGTCAGAAAGTGACAAGTCCT
The DNA here is from genome assembly GCF_000327345.1 of Myotis davidii. Lineage (NCBI taxonomy): Eukaryota > Metazoa > Chordata > Mammalia > Chiroptera > Vespertilionidae > Myotis > Myotis davidii. The sequence continues at coordinate 3,127,584 of NW_006300377.1, read as the reverse complement.
AGTTTTGAGAACTGGTTCAAGTTTAAATCGATTGCCACCCTCTCTCTGAATGCACAAATATTGTTGCTTTTTGCTAGACTCTTGCATTCTTCTCTTTCTACCTCCCTTTAGACATGGGCTGCTAAGTAAAGAAAAATTTAGGATACAGGTCAAGCATTTAGAATTAAAAAAGAACATAAATGCCCCAGAAGAAACAGCTGGGCTAACTGCAGAATTAGACCCTGAATTTGAAATTTGGCTCTATTACCAGATGTGTGGCTTTAGAAAAGTTAGTCACTTAACCTAATCTCTTATTTTTAGTGTTTTCATTAAAAACATGCAACAGTTCACAGTACAAATACCAATGTGCTTAAAGTTGTATCTGATATACTAAAAAAAGAAGAAAAAAAATTTTAAATGGACCATCCTGAGTATTCAAAATGAACTTTAGCTTCTAAAATAAGGTACCACCAAATTTTGCCTCTTTACAAGTGGGAAAAAAATAACCTAGACAAATGTATCTTTTCCTCCCTTAAAAAATATACGACATAAACTTATTTTTAAAGTGGAGAGCTTTAAGCCATTTTAAGATCTTCTTCCTCTATACAACAGGATAAAAACAAGGTACATCAGATATTTGCCAGGAGGAGGGGGTTGGGGGATGTGTGAAAAAGGTGAAGGGATTAAGAAGTACAGATTGGCAGTTACAAAATAGTCACAGGGATGTAAAGTCAGCATAGGGGATGCAGCCGATAATATTGTAATAACTATATATGCTGCCAGGTGGGTTCTGGAAATATCGGGGGGAACACTTTGTAAAAGATATGATTGCCTAATCACTATGCTATACACCTGAAATTAACACAAAATATGTTGAATATAAACTAATATGCAAACACAAGTAAACTTTCCTTAAGTTAATGAAGCATTTCCCTCCCTCCAACTCTTGTGCATACAACTCCTTGCATATTTCCTCTTTCATGAAAAAGAAACACTGTAGTGATTAAGAAGAGTGTGAAATTCCATAAATTTTACAGCTAAAGAAAACAGTTGTGATAAACACACTGAAACAACAAAATCAGTGCCGAGAGTCTGGGTGGTGACAAGCAGCAGTGTGACATCTGGCGGAAGCCAAAGTCACAGCAAGGGGGAGAGAGGTGGGCGTGAGGAAGCATCCTGCGGAGCGTGGACACAGAAAAAGAGAGGAATTGACAGTCTTCCTTTGGAGCCGGGCCAGCCTCTGCCACCTCTAATTGAATAGAACGACACTGGTGAGAGGTGCCTTGGAGAACAGTGCAGCTTCTTTTGCTGTGCGGCACCCTGGAACATTAAGCAGTGTGTGAAGTGTACTTCCATTCCTGGAGGGACAGTAATTTGGAAGGAGATGCAGAACTATTAATGGGACAAAGGACTTGTCTACTGGTGACAGTGTTTTAATAAATAGACTTCTAAATACACTACACAAAGACTGGGCTTTGAAGGGAAGTGCCTGCTATTTCTTTTAGTGCAGCCGATTGTCAAGCTGCCTAAAATTCGATCTTTGCCACTGAGAATATTTCACAAAAATGCAGTTCATAGTTAGGAGAGACCTAAAAGCTCAATTAGTTTATCTAACATCTCTTTCACAAACGTGGGGACTCGGCTCAAAGAGACAGTGACTTGCCCTAAACTACACAGCTAATTAGTGTTAGAGTCAGTTCCAGAATTCAGACTTCTTGATTCCAAGTCTTGTGTGCTTTTCTAGGAAACCATGCTGCCTCTACAAAATGGAAATTAGTGTGAAAATATGATTCAATATGTAAATGTCAGTTTCACACTCAAATATTTCAGAATGTACTACTTTGCATACCAGCATCTATTGTTCTCTATTTCATGCATTACATCTTATGTGACCAATATTTTAAGTTTAAAAAGGGCAGGTTTATCACCCAACCATTATGACTCCTCTAAAGCAGTGGTCACCAACCAGTGGTCCATGGTGGTCCATGGTGGTCCATGAGGTCCAAAAGGTTGGTGACTACTGCTTTAAAGGGTTTAAAACTATGTAAGATATATAATAGGTACTCAATAAATACATGTGATGATAAATAGATACCAACCCCTTAACTGCTTTGCAGTCCCCAAAATTTCAACTTCATTAACAAATAAGATGGATGAATTATTTTTCTTATACTGGTGCTCTGAACTCTAAATCAAGAGCTTATCTATATATATAAAACCCTAATATGCAAATAGACTGAACGGCGGAACAACCAGTTGCTATGACATGTGCTGACCACCTGGGGGTGCGTGGAACATACCAGGGGTCGGCCTCAGCAGGATGGTGGAGCAGATGAGTGGGGGTGCCAGATCAAGGCGGGGCTTCTTTGCTCCCATGTACTATGGTCCGGCCCAGCACTTGCAGGTGCTGCTGGCGCCTGGTGCCGTCAGCGGGTGCGAGTGGTGGCTACTGGCCCCAATCACCACTCAGGCCTTCTCTACCTCCCCGTGCAGGGCGATCGGGGCTGGCAGCCTCCTGCTTGTACTTGCTGCTGGCACCAGCCCCAATTACTCCACGCTGTCAGTGGGTGCAAGTGGGGCTGGTGCCATCAGCGTGTGGGAGCGAAGGCAGCGCAAGTGGGGCTTCTGGCAGACAGGGGACCGGGGGCCATGGCAGGAGGGGCCAGGCTGGGGTGCGGAGGATGGGCTGAGACCCGCCCCTGTGCCCACCACAGCCTCGTGGCCCACAGTTTCTTTCAAGGTGCACGAATTTGTGCATTGGGCCCCTAGTTTCCAATGGTAAGAAGAATTTACTAGCTATTTGCTTTAGGTGGGTTTGATGGTATAACTTGCAATGTTCACCATTTCAAACAAAAAGATCTCAAAAGATTTCAGCAACGTCCAACTTGATTTAACAAGTACCTTTTCTAGCACTAAAAGATTATGGTTCTCTGGATGGAGATGGGGCTGGGGAAGAACTATCTATTCCTAATGCCTAAGCAAGACAGAATTGTTTGTATCCTCTTTGACACAGCCTTTTTAAAGGAAATCATCAATCCTTTTTTTTTCTAATAACAATGACTATGCCTTAAGACTTCAACCAAGTCCTGCAAGATTTCTTTGAGACTATGTAATGGACATATGCCCCAGTCAATTTCAGTTTGCATTTGGAATGTGAATATATTATAGATTCAATAAATGTTATTTGGTATTTACTCTGAGAAGCATTATGCCAGGTGATGAAGATAGAAGCCTGAATCTGAAAGGTAGACAGGGTACAAAGGATTCCAGATAGGAGAAACAGCATATGTGAAGGCCAATAAACAGAGACACATGGACTATCTGGGTAGTGATGAATATGGGACATGTATACGTAGTGAATTTCAGCAGCAAGCAGAGAGGAAATGTAATGAGAGGAACTGACGAATACTGGCATTGGCTTCCTAAAGAAGATGAACTTCAGTCTATAATCCATGGAGGAGCCAGTGAAAACTATTCCCACCCTCCTGCCAATCCAAGCTTTCTTCATGTCTTAGAACACTGCAGAAGCAGTAAAGATAGAGAAGACATGAAGTATCAGAAGATAGAACTGGTAGGAATTACTAACTAGTAGACTAGAGGATGAGGGAGAAAGAGTTGTTAAAAGAAATCTCAATAAAGGGAAAGGTGGTAGAACAAATGAAAAAACTCTAGTGGCCCCAATGGGCTTAAGTTGAGCCGTCCAGAAGTAGCTGAAAGGAGAAAACAGTGTACAGCCGCAATCATAGACTGAATGAAGAGTCAGCCAATTAAAAAGTTTCATTTACCATTTACTTACTACCAAGCCCTCTGTGGGCTCGCAAAATGCCCTCCCTCACACAGCAATCAGCCCACAAAAGTGTTTTGTTTTCCTGCTGGATTTTTAAAAAAACTGTTTCAGGTGGAGGGAACAGACAGTGCAAAGACCTTGAGGTTCGACTGTATCTTGGGTATTGGAGAAACAGTGGACCCTATGTGGCTGGAACTGAGTGAGTGAGGTGGAGACAGGGAGGAGGTGAGGGCAGGGAGGGATCATGCAGGGCCTTGTGGCCTGCTGGGCTTTTACCCTGCGGGAAGTGGGAGGGTTATCAGCTAAGGAAAGCAGAATCCAGTCACTGTTTGTGAAAGTTCCCACCATGCCTGTTGTGCCCCTCCTGAAGCTCCCTGTTTCTGGCAGAGACTTGATGCAGCAGAGATCTCTGGCTCTGGACTCAGCCTGCAAGGTTTGAATCCTAGCCCTTCCACTTACCAGCTGGGAACTTTGTTGTTTTGTCTGTGCCTCCATCTCCTCATCAGGAAAATGGGGCTGATAAAAATATCTCTTTCAGAAGATAAGAATTTAATAAATAATAAATGTTAATGAAAAAAATAAAAGTTTCATTTACACAAACACACATTCCTATGTTTACATGTGGAAGGCAATGAAGAAAACAAATAAAAGGGACACTGGCAGAGGTATTCCTAGATTGCCTTGAGAACACAAAGCTGAGGGTGGGTGATGTATGTGTGAGGGAAAGTACAAAGAAAGTGTCTCTGAAGAATGCCATTTGGAAATGTGGAAGTATATTTTGGGGAGAATGATCAGCAAAGTGGTGGAATGGACAAAGGCACAAATACTAGAGAAAACCAGAGCAGGATAGGGGAAATGCAAGTGATCTGGTATGAAGAGGAGATTGAGTGAGAAAGGTGAGAGGTAGGACTGGAGAGAGAGCAGGTGAAGAAGTGAAAGAAGAAAGATGGAGAAACCAAGATGGCAGCATAGGTAAACACCGGAAATTGCTGCCTCGCACAACCACTTCAAAACTACAACTAAAAGACAAAACAAGCATCATCCAGAACCACAGGAAGGCTGGCTGAGTGGAAATTCTACAACTAGAAGGAAAGAGAAAAGCACACTGAGACTCAGAGGAGGTGTGGAAGTCAAGTGCAGAGGTATGGAGGCGCACGTGGAAAGGTCTGGCAACTGAGGTCGCGGTTGTCTTTTTCAATTGGGAGGGAGAGTCAAGCTCCTGGCTGCTCTGAACTCCAGTTCCAGGTGAGTCTCTGGGGACCGAGACTCATACGGGGAAAAACTGGACTGTCTGGCATCAGGCAGAACTCGAGGGCGGCTTTCTCTCAGAGGTGCTTGCAGCGATTACCGGGACATTGAGACACGGGGCCTCTTAGGGTAGGACTGAGGATCAGCCATAGCTATTTGCTCCGCCCTGTTGATCCCCTGAGACCCCGCCCCACTCAAGCTGTGCTCAGAGGCTTTTGCATAGGCAAGGCCTGGCCCTTGCAATCTGAAAATTACCTAACAAACTGCAGCTGGGTCAGAGACCCAGAACATCCAAAAGAAGGCCCAGGGCCCCATAGCAGCTTGCATTGCTTCACAGCTGGGCCTCATCTGGGCACCTCCAAACCACAAACAAAGAAGAGGAATCTGCAGATCTCTCCATAGCTACTGCTGGGTAGCCTCAGAAAGAGGCTAAATTAGCACCTCCTTAGAGATCCAAGAGCCAGTGTACCCAGTGGTCAGAGTGGGACCATCCAGATTACAACTCCTCAGATCCATAAGGGACACACTCAGGGGGCAGACTCAGTGAGCTCCAAAGCCCCTTGAAGCAAGTCTTTCCCCAGAGGGTTGTCTCCAACACAGAAGTTCTCCCACTACAGACACAGCTGATTCTCACAGCCAATTGGCCTGGTG
>NW_006300377.1:3119890-3120765 GCF_000327345.1 Myotis davidii | reverse complement strand
TATGGATGAGGACAATCGGGCGGGAGGGTAAGGGCAAAGGGTGGAGTGGGAACCAGGTGGATGGGAGCTATGGGGGGAGGGAGGGAAGAGGAACAACTGTAATAATCTGAACAATAAAGATTTCATTAAAAAAAGAAAAAAGAAAAAAAAAAAGACAGCTGAAGCAGCAAGGCTACCCTCTAAGACTGTGAACTAGTATGCTATGAATTTGGAAGGTGAAAACACTGTCCTATTAATTCTATGACTCATCAGGATTGGAAAACTATACTGAACTTCACAACAAGGAAGTTAAGTTAAACTAACTGTCTGGCTTTTTTTCCTCTCTCCTGTTTCAGATACATTTATCTTTTGTAGCACTAGAAACCAAACTGGCCCATGTTTATAAATTTTCACACTAAATTGAGAAAAAGAGGGAGCAAATGTGTCTCAAACGAAGCAAACCTTTCATTTTCAAAAGCCCAAAACAAAATAAAAGAAACATTACTTAGAAAGTGAGACTGTCTAACCAAGGTTTCCCTTTTCTCTGCCTTAGGTCATTCTCTGTAAGTATATTTAGTATATCTGTTTGATGTTGGTAGATACAAAAGTCATAATGTAAAAATAGTCTTCATTTTTCTTTAATAATGATTAACTTATGCTCAAATGTTTTTGCTAAACACACTGGCAAAAATTCTTATAATGGTTGAGTTCTTGAACTTAAGCTCAGGAATGTTCCTGCATTTACAATCAACATTTTAAAGTTAAAATACTTTTTGGCCTGGCCAGTGTAGCTCAGTGGATGACCATAAACCCATGAACCAGGAGGTCATGGTTCAATTCCTGGTCAGGGCACATGTCTGGAGTTTCGGACTCGATCCCCTGTAGGCACGTTCATG
>NW_006300377.1:3114325-3119150 GCF_000327345.1 Myotis davidii | reverse complement strand
TTGGCCAGTCTGGGTGAGGGGCTGAGGGCTGTTTTCAGGCTGGTGGGTGACGGAAGCTACCAACTGCTCCTTTTTTTCTTTTCTTTTTTTTAATTCTGGGCCAGCTTTAGCTTTGAGGCTCCAGCTCTTAGGCCTGTGCTGCTGAGAGTAGGTAATCGAAACAATGTATAACTCCAATTCTGACTCCAGCTCTGACATCCTGGCTCGCTGAAAGAGGGTGTCTGGAGTTTTTTTTAGCTTTTATATGTTACTATGTTTCAAACTGCCCGCTCAGAGGCCTGCAGCAGCAGGCAGGGAACGTTGGAGTCTGCCGTCACTGAAGCAAGCAAGCCTCATGTTCGGTTTAAGCTGCCTGGCTGCCGGCAGCCATCTTGGCTGTCAGTTAATTTGCATATCTTGATGATTAGCCAATGGGAAGGGTAGCAGTCATACGCCAATTACCATGTTTCTCTTTTATTAGTGTAGATGTTTCTATTTCTCTCTCCCTCTCCCTTCCTCTCTGAAATCAATAAAAACATTTTAAAAAATTTGAAAAACACCCTTTAAATTATTTGAATAACCTATGATTTTTAGATGCTGTAAGTTGTAAGATAAGGCATGTGTTTTTGTGAAAAAAAGCAATGAAGCTCTGAGATCAAATGTGCCTTTATCAGTTTTTTAAAAAATATATTTTTATTGATTTCAGAGAGGAAGGGAGAGGAAGACAGAGATAGAAACATCAATGATGAAAGATCAGCTGCCTCCTGCACAACCCCCACTGGGGATCGATCCCACAACCTGGGCATGTGCCCTTGACCAGAATTGAACCTGGGACCCTTCAGTCCGCAGGCCGACGCTCTATCCATTGAGCCAAACCAGCTAGGTCCTTTATCACTTTATATTTATGTTACCTACTGTAGTCACCTGGCCTTGGAGCCTCAAGAGCCCACCTGAATGTAAGACATAATACTGCTTGCCTGATAGCTGTGAAAAATGAAAAGTGCTCCGTGTGTTAAAGTTCCTGGAAGATGGCCTACTAAGTAGTAAGTGACCAATAAATGTTAACTGAATCTGAATTATAGGAGGAAAAATAAAAAAATAAATATTGTATATATTTCAATTTTTAGCAAAACTATATTTTAGAGTTCCCCTTCAATAATTCCAAAATTTCTGTAAGTTTTACTTCTCTAAAGCCATGACTAACCCCAAGTTTGAACGTTCTCCTATTAAAGTTGTAATCTTATTGTAATTAGAAGTTTAGAAATTTAATGAGTTGAAATGCAACATGGCACAGATGCCTTATTATACCAACTAGTTAACACAGTATTTGTTTTCTACATTAATTTTACTTGCTAATCAAAAATACTGTTTTCTCCAAATAACATCAAAATAAAATTGCTGATTGTGCAATGGCAAAACCAACAACACCATGTCTGCAACAAGGCCACTTGAATTCTTCTTTTTAATGAGCTGACAGTTTCCAGGAAAAATTTAAGATTCCATATACCTTTAAGGCAGTTCTCAAAAATTCTAGCGCAGAAGATATGCTTTCTACACAAGGCATATATTAAGTTATACATCCTAAACATGCCCATGAGTATTTATTTATGTTGAACATCAGCGCTGACACATCTCCCTGAGTTAATAAATAAATCTGCTGCCCTGGCTAGTTGGCTCAATTGGTTAGAGCAGCGGTTGCCAACTGGTGGTCCGTGAGGTCTGAAAGATTGGTGACCGGTGGGTTAGAGCATGGTCTCAGGCACCAAAAAGGTTGCGGGTTCAATTCTTGGGCAGGACACATACCTAAGTTGCGGGTTCAGTCCCTGTTGGGGCACATAAGGGGAAACAACCAATCAATATTTCTCTCTTCCTTCCTCTCTCTCTAAAAGCAATAAAAACATACCCTCAGGTGAGGATAAAAATAAGCAAACAAGTAAATAAATCCACTGGGGGGAAAAAAAACTATATATGATTGTATTTGTTTCAGATGTCCATAGCAACTAGATGAAGATTATTAAGGAAATTTTGGGAAGAAGGCTATTTAGGACCCCTTCTATTAGAACACAGTGCTCCCCATCAGCAACCTAGGTTCAACACAAGTTACTCCTACTTCTTCGATGGATGGAAGCTCCTCGTTGGTTTCCCTGCTTCTTTCTCCAAAAGCTCTACCAAAGAGCAGCTAATGGTCTAACTAAATTTCGTTTGATGTGAACCCCTTCATAGCCAGCAAGTTTCCAGAGAGCCCCACTACTTTTAGCATAAAGCTTTATCTTTTTTGTTAATCCTCACCCAGGCATTTCTATTGCATTGATTCTATTTTAGAGAGAATTGAGGGGAGGGGGAGAGACAAAAAGAGAGAAACACTGATCTTACATTGATTGGTTGCCTCCTGCATGCAACCCAACCCGGCCAAGGATTGTGCCTGCAACTGAGGTACGGGCCATGAACTGAAATAGAACCTACGAACCTTCAGTCCATGGGCCAACGCTCTAACCACTGAGCAATCGGCCAGGGTTAGCATAAAGCTTTTTCATTAAAGTTTTCATAACGTGGACTACCTCTCTAGTTTCAATCTCTTACCATTCCCCTAAAAACCTCAGCTGCATTTAACAATCTACTTTATTTTGGATGTTAGCTATGTAATAAAAACTATATAAAGACATTTATTTATGTCTGTTATTCAATCGGTAGAGTCCTGATTTGTATATAGTACCCTGCCAGTTAAAATAGATTAAAAATTAGGAGTAAGAGTCTCAGAGAAGGACTATTTGACCCTGCTCCAAACATAATTAGAAAACCACTGTGCCTAACCCTAACACATTCTCTTATATACCTCCTTGGTCTACGCTTTCAGTTTTCCCTTTTGTTTCATCTTTGCCTTACTGACAGCTGGTCCTTCAAGGTTCAGGTTAGACTCTGTTCTCAGAGCACCTATCCATCTGTATGGCTATTATAGCAGTTGTCACTCTGCAATGACTGTTTATTTCTCTACTTCCCCATCCTGAAGGCTCACACTGAACTTTGCACCTCTGCTTCCTATAGCCCTAAGGACAATGCAGGCTGTAGATTTGCTGAATGAATGAAAGAATATCAGCACCGATGGAACTTCTCAGTTATAGGGAATGGCACACATTAGGATGAGAAAGGGAAATGTGAAATTCTGGCAGGTTATTTTAGTTTAGAAAGAATCACAGATAATTACTATTCCCTCTCCCTTTTCTTTCTGGTCTAGCTAATCCTATTTGCTCTACCGTCTATACTCTATACTCAAAAATAAAGGTAAATCTAAACTTATTTTTAAGTTTTAACTTTTTTTAAATTTAATTATTTTTATGTTATTGAATTTATTATAGAGACACTGGTTAATAAAACCATACAGGTTTCAAGTGTACAACTCAATAAAACATCATCTGCACACTGTATCATGAGCTTACCACCCAATGTCAAGTCTCTTTCCTTTTTTTCCCCCAAAACATTTCTTATCGATTTTAGAGAGGAAAGAAGAGGGGGAGAGAGAGATAGAAACATCAATGAGGGGAGAGAACCATTGAATGGCCGCCTCCCGCACACCCTCCACTGGGGATCAAGCCCGCAACCCAGGCATGTGCCCCTGACCGGAACCAAACCCGCGACCCTTCAGTCTGCAGGCCAATGCTCTATCCACCGAGCCATACCAGCTAGGGCAAGTCTCTTTCCATCCCCATTTATCCTCCCTTTGTCCACTTCCACCTCTTCCCACCCTCCTTTCCCTCTGGCTATCATTATACTGTAGTCCGTTTCTATGTGTCATACATGTATATTTTTTGGTTAATTCCTTCACCTTTTTTCACCCAGCCCCTAAATCCCCCACCCCTCTAATAGCTGCCAGTGTGTTCTATGTAACTATGCTTCTGTTTCTATTTTGTTTGTTATTTGGTTGATTAGATTCGTTATATAAGTAAGATCCTAAGGTATATCTTTAACTCGCTTCTTTCACTTAGCATAATTTCCACATCCATCCATGCTGTCACTAAAAGTTAAGATTTTCTTTTTTTATAGCCAAGTAGTACTCCATGAACTTACTTTATTCATTTTTAACTTTTTCAAAAAATATGTTGTGCTTTCATGCCCTTTAATCCTTCCTTTTTATTTTCTTAAACTTTTTAAATGAAATAGTACATACATATAAAAATGCATAAAATATACATATACAGTTTAAGGAATAAAGTGAATATGCATGTAACTACTTCCCAGGTCAAGAAAGAAAACAGTCATCTCTTTCCCCATCCAAGACCCCAGTCTTCCATTTTAGATACTTATTTTTTAGGAGAGAATAAAGAAAATCTCACAGAGTTTTTAGAATCAGCCTCTGGGTTCATATCCTTGCATGGTTCTGGGCCAGGGCAGATAAAGAGGCACCAAGATGCCAGGGTATATGTATATTTGTATCTGTGAGTGTGTAAGGGCATGCCCACACAGGCCAGGATACCGGTTTAAAGCAATCTTAAAAGTTCGTGTAAACTGGAACTTCCAATGGCAAACATTTAAAAACTACAAGCATGTTACCTGGCCAGGTGGCTCAGCTGGTTAAGAGTGTCATCCCGTATACTGAAAGGTTTCAGGATGATTCCCAGTTAGGGCACAAACCTAACCCAGTCAGGCACATATGGGAGGCAACCGATAGATGTTTCTCTCTCTCACATTGATGCTTCTCTCTTCCTCTCTCTCTAAAAATCAATAAGAACATATCCTTGGGTGATGAATGAATGAATAAAATAACAGTATGTTTTTACTAAGCAGACACACAGTACTTTGCTGCTCGGCTTAGCCCATACCATGATAGGAAATCATGTAATTTTCAAGACAC
>NW_006300377.1:3110789-3114150 GCF_000327345.1 Myotis davidii | reverse complement strand
AAGTATAATGATTCAACATCTAAGTCTTTATCTTCCTAAATATCTTATGTCAAGCCCTAATGACAGTATAAGCAAACTGCTTAAAAGGGCAGCTATCAGAATTCTTATTCTTCTTGGTAGAAAAACACTATAAGCATAAAGTACTGTCATATTAATTAAGGCATCTCAATTTCAAGGCACATTTGTCCCTGGGCCTTTGGATAAAAGAACAGTATCTCCAATGGGGCAGACATGACCTACCACCAATCCTAAGAGACTCCTGTGAGATATGACCCTGGATGCACAAGTGTTTTGCAATATCACTGAATACCCACCTAAACAATGCCATATGTTTTCAGTTTTTACTTCATGTCCTATTAGGGCTACGAGACAAAAATAATTAACAGACATATAACTTTTGGCCCATTGTGAAAATATTAACTGCAGTCTCAGGGAAAAGAAAATTGCTCTCCAGGACTATAAAATTGCTATCTGTACTAAATTCCATGAGTTTTATGATGAGCATCTTGATTTTCAATTTCCCCATCACCAAAAGTAAGCCAGCTCTGTCTGTCAAGATGCCCAGGCTATGTGGCAGCAGTGTCAAAGGCTGCCATTTGCTTCAAGGCACTGCCATCTGCGGCAGCACAACATTTTGTCTCCGGAAAATAAACACATCTGCCTTTGCCAGTGTCCTCCCACTGTGCCGCCCATCTGGAGCAGGTGAGCTGGAAGGCGAGCTTGGGCATGGGTGAGACAGGGGCGAGTAGGGGAGATAAAGCCTCAAGGGAGATGGCACATGGAGGAAGAAGGCAGTGCTCTGTCATGTCACATCCTGCTAACCCCATTTGCCAAACAGCATGTGAAATTAGCCTTGTTAGTGACATTTTAATCACATGTAACAAAAGCTGGTCGTATTTAGGGGACAAGACGTAAAAAGTCAAGGTTTCACCTGGGCCATCTGTTCTTAAGGTCACATGACCTCACTATACCAATATAAAGAGATGATGTCTTTGTGCCAGCCACCAAAGGCAAGAGGACAATAACTCTAGTGGTCAGAATAGAAGGTTCAAAACAATAGAATTCTTCCAGGATAGGAGCACACTATACATGCCTATTAACTAGACCAAACACACTTAAATTCAGGCCAGAGTCCTGGGATGAGTCATGGTCACTTCTGGAAATAAATTATACCTGAAATTCTTTCCTACATATTCTTTCCCTTTCACTGAAAAACAAAACAAAACAAATTCAAGTCTAATTATAGTCTCGACAGCAGATCTTTAAATCATACTATTTGGAGGAGCAGAAGAAACCATAAAAAATTATCCAATCAAATTATTTCTTTCTCCTAAGATGTTCCACTAGTTTGCAGGAGAGCTAGTGCTAACCTCCTGGAGCAGAGAGGGCTCTTTCAGCTATACCACTAGTTTTTAACCTTTGATGGGAAGGGGATAGTGAAGCCACTTTTTCAAATAAAATTATGAACGGAATCCTAATACATAAAATAGATACAAGTTGAGTTGATCTCTATGAACCAGAACTAAAGTTTTGCCACACTGGCCTTCCTTGGTGAGATTCCTGAGGCAGCTTCATTGAATAAAATTTTAAAACCACTATACGAGGCTGGATATTTTTCCAACTTACTATTTCTATTGTTTACTTACTAATCATTTACAAGTCTAGCCCTATAAAAAGACAAATTACTAAAGGCTCACCTAACACTTCAGAAAAAGTGCTATGAAAATACTTTGGCCAGTGAGTAGCAGTAGGAAAGCCCTGAAGATTACACACAATGGAGGCCAGCATTCTGCTCTAAGCCAGCAATTTTCAACCAGTGTGCCCCAAGAGGCACACTGCGTGCCGAAAGAAGTTGTACAAAATGCACTAGCTAGCTATTTTGTCAGAGGCACTGACATCTTTTCCCTTAGGCTATCTAATTAAAGAATGACAACAATCAACACAATAATAACCACTCAGTGTTGAAAGAATCAAAAGTATACCTATTTTTATCTGTTCAGCAAAAAATATATTTTTTTGGTGTGCTGCAAAATTTCAATAATTAGTTTATGTGTGCCATGAGATGAAAAAGGTTGAAAATCGCTGCTCTAAGCCTTGCCACAAACATGACATTCTCCAAGGATATTAGATTTCACTGGTTCATATCTCAGTCTCCACATATGTTAAAATAGAGATCTTGGTAGATAATAACAGAAAATTTTAAGGCATTAAGGTGGGCTATACCAAATGTGCCACATAATTCATTTTAAGCAACAAATGGCCCCATTGCTTATCACTCTCCCTTTTACAGCCAAATAATCAAATCATAAGGAGAATTTAAACAAGCCTCATGTGAACTATCCCTAAAAGTCATCACAAAATTCTCAAAATAATACTATTAAAAACCCAAACAGCAGTTCTTAAATGATGGAGTCACTTATTAAATATCTACTATTTTTCCAAGGAGGCATCATTCACTCATTCCAAGTATATTTTATTAAACCAACTAAAGGCCCAGAGCGCAATTGAAATTTCTCAAGTAGGAGCCCCGCCTCCCATGAGAGGAGGCACCCCACTGGCTGTGGCGGGAGTCAGGCCTGACTGGCGCCAAGGGCAGCCGGGACCACCCCCTGGCCTCCTGCCTGAGTCCGCTCTGGGCCGCTGGGCCGCTGGAGCCGCTGGAGCCGCTGGAGCCGCTGGACCCGCTGGACCAGGTCAGGCACCTCCTGTGTCTGTCTTCTCCTCCGCTCCGGGCCTCACCTGTTCCTCACCTGTTCGTGCAACCTCCTCCTGTCTGGTTGTGTTGCGTCCTGGCCTAATTTGCATAGTCTCTCTCTCTCTCTCTCTGTCTCTCTCTCTCTCTTTCTCTCTCTCTCTGTCTCTCTCTCTCTCTATATATATATATATATGGTTAATTCTCAGTTCTCCTAATTTGCCACACTTGATCACCCCTTCCTTCTTAACAGATGAAAAAAGTGAAACTCAGCAAACATAATTATTCAAGATCATACAAATAGTATGAATCAGAGAAGAGACTGGAATCTGGCATATTTGCCTTTAAAACCTATGCTCAAAAAAGCCTCATAAATATTCAAAATTGGGGATTAAAACCCATAGCAAAAGCCTAATTAGCGCTTTTTCTTCCTCTTTAGGGTCTAACCAGGAACGGACCATCTTAAACGTACACATGCATTTAAATAAAAACTAAACTTGCCGAGACCGGTTTGGCTCAGTGGATGGAGCGTCGGCCTGCGGACTGAGGGGTCCCAGGTTCGATTCCGGTCGGGGGCATGTACCTGGGTTGCGGGCATATCCCCAGTGGGAGATGTGCAGGAGGCAGCTGATCGATGTTTCTCTCTCATCGATATTTCTGACTATCTAT
>NW_006300377.1:3093101-3110666 GCF_000327345.1 Myotis davidii | reverse complement strand
TGATCTCAGATCTTTAATTCTTTCATGAAGTAACATCTTCATTAAAAACACGTTAATAAAATTCCCTTCCAGTGTATGAATGCACAATAAAACTTTCAGTGGTATATGGGAACCTAATTGGATGACATTTATTTGGCAAATTTATTGAATACCTCCAATGGGTACATATCTATATCTTACCACATAATCCTATATGGAGAGCTTGGCATTTTAATAGAACTGAACATTTTATGTTTTCCCAAATGCACAAACATTAGTTCAATAACTAATATAGAAGAGAGTATAAAATAGTATTTGAACTTAGAATCTTACCTCTCAGTCTTTTGTGCCTTCATATATCTGGATACATAAGAGAAATATTTAACCTCTTTACTAACCAGCCTTAGTATTCTTGTAAGTAAAATGAGATTTATACTCATTTTACGGTGTCACAATAAGCATTATGTAAGATCACAAATATAACTACTTAGAATAGCACTGTCTAAGAGAATGATGATAAAAAGGCTCTCTATCTCCACTGTCTAACATGGCAGCCATTAGCCACATATGGTTATTGCATACTTGAAAAGTGGCTAATGTAACTGAGGAACAAATACTTCTTTATAGAAACAAAAGCTTACCTCTCATTCAAAATTCAGGAGACCCTGACCCAGGAAGTAAATTTTAAATATTATTTAACTTTAATTGTTTTAAATATAAATAACCACATATGACTAAACTGGACTGAGTAGATCTAAGACAAAGTCTAGCTCATAATAGATTATCAATGTTGGTTTATTTCTATTTTCTCTAAATATATTTTAGAGAAATAAAATATTTCAGCAACAAAAAAGCAAGTGATTTATTAATTAGATGTATATGCTATACACTATGCTAACAGCTTTGCATGATTATATCACTTAATATTTATTTTTTTAAATATATTTTTATTGATTCAGAGAGGAAGGAAGAGGGATAGAAACATCAATGATGAGAGAGAATCATTGACTGGCTGCCTCTTGCACGCCCCCCACTGGGGATCGAGCCTGCAATCCAGGCATGTGCCCTTGACCGGAATCGAACCTGGGACCCTTCAGCCCACAGGACGAAGCTCTATCCACCAAGCCAAACCGGCTATGGCCCCACTTACTATTTATAATAATTCTATGAAGTAATGCTATTATTTTGTAAGTAGGAAAATTAAGCTTGGCATCGGTCCAAGGACACACAGCCAGCAAGTCAGTGAGCAAACATTTAATCCCAGGCAGTCTAATTCTAGAGACTATACTTAACTACCATGCCTTCCTCTTACGGAACCAGTTTATATAAGATTATGTACTCTATGATAAATAAATGTCCTCCCATAGGAAACACACACATGATTAACTGGAAATCTAACAATTTCAGCAATAGTGGCAAAGTTATGAATGTTAAATAAATCTCATGTCCTAACTGGTGTGACTGTGTAAATGTTCCAAATCTAATGACTTTGCACTTATCAGGAAGACTGAAAAACTATCATTGCCTTTCTCCCCAGAATAAAATTACTAAACCATCCTATATAATAAAGAGATAATGTGCAAATTGACCCTCACTCCATCACTCCATCACAAGATGGCTGTGCCCAGAGCAGAGGCAGGGTTCCCGTAATCAGATGTAATGAGCCATCAGCAGGGACCTGAGGCTGCGTGGCGCCAGGCCAGGGCTGGGGACCTGAGGCCATGCCCCCTGCCTGGCACCAGGCCAGGGGACTTAAAGGGGGGTGGGGACGGCTGGGTCTGGATCTCGCCCAATGAGGGTGGGGCCGGCCGGGTCTGGGTTTTGTGCAATTTCGAGGTACATGCAGGTAGGTGGGGACTTGATTCTGGGTCCCGTGGTGCACCCTAGACTCTGACAGGAGAAAGATTTTCATATACACTTTACTAATTTTCTTTCATCACTGACACTTCTATTATAGAGAAAGGGCAAATAACAATATTAAAATATTTCCTCTAATTAATTCCCTTTTAATGTACACAAATTTTGTGCACCAGGCCACTAGTAAATTCATATTTTAGAATAACCTATTTTGATAATAGTGTGGGGGAGCAGGGATTGGACCTAGAAACGCAAGGCAGAGGTAGTCAATATTTACTAGAGCCCTATGTCACTGTCTATACAGAATATTTGTTTGTTAAGACATCAAACATTTCTGCTAGGAGATTAACTGGATTCACTACATTTGTATGAAGCACATCGCCACTCTTATCTGAATTCTAAAAGAAGCTTAATTCACTTAATGTGTAGCATTTATGAAAAAGTATTTATTGTGCCCAAAGCTGGAACTCTTATTCCAGTTCTGCCTGACAAGTCAAAGGAATATTTTACACAGAAACCCACAGCATACCCTAATGAATTTTATAGGAACTTCTGGGTAGCAAAAGAAATCAGCTCTGACCCATTTTCCTTTCTCATGAAGGAGTGACTAAGAAAAGGCCATTGACCTTTCACCCAGATAAAACAAAGTATATAAAATTGTCTCCTCCTCCCAACACATCATGTCTCTGGCTTCTCTTTAAACTTTATGATCCTTCATATTGCACAAATCCCTCAATCCAGTATTATTAGGCACTAGAAAATAAACTGGTTTACAGATAATGTTAACTTAAACTGTTTTAAGTTAATAAGTCAACTTAAAAAAAAATAAGGCACTAGAAAATAAACTGGTTTACAGATAATAAGTTAACTTAAACTGGTTTAAGTTAATAAGTTAACTTAAAAAAAAATAACATGTGTACTTTTTTTTTTTTTTAAATATATTTTATTGATTTTCTACAGAGAGGAAGGGAGATAGAGTTAGAAACATCAATGAGAGAGAAACATCGATCAGCCACCTCCTGCACATCTCCTACTGGGGATATGCCCGCAACCAAGGTTCATGCCCTTGACCGGAATCGAACCTGGGACCTTTCAGTCTGCAGGCCAACGCTCTATCCACGGAGCCAAACCGGTTTCGGCAACATGTGTACTTGTTTAGATGTCTGTCATAACTCAGCTTAAGCAAGTGCAGATAACTGAAACCGTTAATAAAAAATATGAACAGCACCAATTTTTTAGAAACACTACTGAAAAACCAACGAGCTGATTAAGGCAGAACAGTCAAGTAATTATGGCACCATTAGTGTAGCTTTGCCAACACTATGTGACTTGGAGCTAGTCCCTTTGCCACTTTGTACCTTCCATTCCGTACCAGTGATAGAGAATTAACCACTATGTATCTCAGTGGAATATTGAGCAGATTAAATTAGTAAGCAAAATGCTTTGGGCAAAAGTCATATGAATGCTAAATATTATGATTTACAAGCATTCATTTTCCTAACACTCCTGTGGGGTTAGGAAGTTATCTAGATTTCATAGCTGAGTGAATAGGCACAGGGAATAAGGTCACATGGTGAGGCTCCATTCACTTAGTCCCTGTGGGAAGGAAATAACACACACCTTTAGCAATCATATGAACTTTCCTGGCACATCCTGCACAAACTTTAATGCATTCAATCCCTAACTTAATGTTGCATCTTTTAACATGCTATCGATGGAACAAAGATAACTATGAGATAGCAACAAGGCCACAATAAGCGAGGAGAAACAATTCGGTGTGCTTTGGCAAGAACAGTCATAGAAAGACACAGACAACCTCAAGATAAAATTTCCATTATTATTTTCAAGATTTCATCTCCACTAACATGTGGGGATCTTCAACCACAGGAATTAAGCAACATGGTTTGCTATAAAAATAGTTTGAAAATTTTAAGCCCAGTCCATGTGGCTCAATGAATTGGACATTGTCCCATACATCAAGAGGTTGCTGGTTCAATTCCTGGCCAGGGCACAAGCCCAGGGTGTGCCTGGGTTTTGGGCTCGATCCCCAGTAGAGCGCATGTAGGAGGCAGCCAAATGATGTTTCTCTCTTTCTAAAGTCAATAAAACCATATTTTTTAAAAAGAGAAGAATTTTAAAAAGCTATCACAGGATTTCCTGTCAGTGTGCACCATCCAAATTCTCTGGGCTATATTTGCTCTCTAGGCTTTAATTAGCAACCACATAGAAAGAGAAAACAAATCTAAAAAGACTAAATAATGAATGAGTAGCAATGGGAAGGGCTCAGGAAAGCCAAAAAATGGCAAAAGTACTACTCATATATAATGGAATATAAAAGAAGCACAGATTTTTCTGCTCTTATCCCAGGCTGCCTGCTATATTGCTTACCCGACTCCGAAGACAATCAGCCAGGTTTCGGCGTGTGAAATTAGCTGCTGCTGTGGGAGACAATTCATAACCTGGTACAAGAGATAAACAGTCATACTTAAAGCAAAGCAGAAGGAATAACAGTACCCCAAATCATTCCACTACTCCTTTTCTTATAGTCTACCACCCTTTGTACACTCAAGAATATATAAAGTACACAGAATAAGGAGTACAATCTTACTTCTTGTCCCTTTCCCCATCTAACAGTTGTGAAATAGCTGATTAGTGCTGACAGTAATTCTTGGATACAAAACAGAACCAAGGTGACATTTAACTATTCTATGTGAGATCAAATTAACAGCCTTGCTTAAGCTATTTATTTATCAACAGATTGTGGTTTCCTCTGTAGAAGGGAAAAAAATACAAATACATAGGTGTTGAAAAAAACAGGAAAGAGGTCTTGAGATGCCAAATTTTTTGTTGTTGTTAAAAAAATCTCACTGGAGGAGATTTTTCCATTGATTTTTAGAGAGAGTAGAAGAAAAGGGGAGAGACACAGAGAGAGAAACATCGATGTGAGAGAGACACATCGATTGGTTGTCTCCCACACGCTCTATAACCAGGGCAGGGGATCGAGCCTGCAACTGAAGTACGTGCCCTTGACTGGAATCAAACCCAGGACCCTTCAGTCTGGGGGCCAACGCTCTACCCACTGAACCAAACCAGCTAGGCAGCTCAGTGGATAAAGCATCTACCCTCGGACTGAAGGGTCCTGGGTTCGATTCCAGAATGTGATTAGATTATTCCCCACAACATTTTAAACAATAATGTCATATGAGGAAGATTTAGATTAAAATTTTAACAAATATTTACTGAACAGTTATGTTTCAGGGTCTATGCTAGGAGCTTTCACATATATTAATAAATATCATCCTCACAAATCTATTAGTTCATATTAAATCATAATGGAAGCAACTCTGGACAAGCAGGAATACTTTCCAATTCTCCAGCAAATCTCCTAAACACAATTAAGGATTTGACAATTATCTTAAAGGCAGAAAAGTCTGATGCCTGACCACAGCATATAGATTTTTCTCTTTCGCTTATTTTAGCTCAGTTCTTAAACTTTAATATGCATAAGAATTACTATGTAAGGTGACATACACAAAACTATGCTTGACAGGTAATTTAAGGGTTTAAATTTTAACCACACGTGATTTTTGTATTATTCAGACTTCAGATCCTAAAACCTACGTAACAAACAACTCAATTCTTGTTTACTGTTCCTCCCTCTCCCAGTTAAGTACTGTTGTAACTACTGTAGTTCAGAAACATTATTGGCATCCTTCACCTGCCATGTAGGCATAAAGTAGAACCACTAAAAAATAATTCTTAAAAGATTCTACTTGCTTAAACCTAAGTACACATGCTTTAGGTTCCTGACTAGTGGGGACTGAGCCTTATTCATCTTTGAATTCTGTGGTACTAGGCAGAATGCTTAACAGCGATGAGGTCCTCAAAAATATTTATGAATTGAATACTTGATGTTAAATTTGCTGCCTAAAATACTACACGAATGGATATCTAGTCATACAATTATAGTGAAATTAACTCCCTTCACAGCTCCACATTATACCAGTGCTGTGTATAAAGTGTTATTCAACTGTGAAGTAAGTAACTGGAAGTAAGGTTCTTTCTGCTAAAGTGTCACTATAAATGTTCCTGATCAAAGGACTAGTGGCTAATACTATTTGATAGGGGGGCTTTCCCAGTGGATAAAAGTTTATCAGCCCCAAAGAGAACTCACGAAACATCTCACAAAAAACGTAATTATCTTCCTAGACAAAAACATGCTGAAGAGGCAAGGCAGGACTCTTTTATGACATAGTAAAACTCCTACAATTACATAGAGCTTTAAATTTACAAAGCATTTTCATACATACTATTCATTAATATTACAATTCCATTTTAGAGATAAGGAAAATAATTATAATGCTTCCCTTTTCTGAATTTTTATAGAAAAATCTTTACAATCTGAAGAAGAGCCTAAGTAAGGTTTCAAAAATAGGAAGACTCAAATAAACCTATACCACATTGGTCTGCTCATGTGTGGAATTGCCAGTAGAGAAAATTCAGCACAAAGTTAAAAACAAACCAACCAAAGCTACTTTCTAAGTGTTACCCACCATTTCGCATCTTATAAAGTTGCACATTTTTCTGAATATATTCTGCAAACTGTACAGTGTCTCCAGCCTCTCCAACACATAGGAGTAAGATTTTTTCACTCATCTTAAACATCTTGTCATGATCTGCTCAAAGAAAAACACAGTATTAGAAATTACCTTATCAGAAATTTGCTATTATAGAGCAATATATAAACATTTATCAATTACTACATTGAATAATTTGACTAATCACTGGTTTTAGAAGACTTTAATGGGCAACCGTATTAATCACTTTCCCTCTCCATGTTACAACTACCAGCATATTTTATTAATTGTCAATTTCAGTTGGTGACTATATATGAAAACTGTCAATTAAAAATATAGTTAAAAACATTTAAAGGCATTTGAAATGCAAAGAACAGAATCAATCAAAGAAACTGAAGGAACCAAGCCAAGGGCCACTATTTTTAGGCTCATGATTACAAAGCCTTAAAATGTCTCTACAAATACAAATATTAGTTATTATTTTTACACACATACAAAGCATATATGAAAAGAACTGGTACTACAATTAAAATTAGGGAGCCACCTCAAGAAAAAAATAAATCACCTTATAAATCACCTTAAAAAGTAAACCACCTCCATTTCCAAAGCAGAGACAATTAAAATGATTGACAAAGCAAAAATTCTAACAAATATTGCAACACTAAGCTATTTTAAAACACCTCAAAAATCCCAATACTCCAATCTTATCTAGGTGAACCAGACTCATTCCGATTAGATAGATAAATATTCAGATAGCAATTAGTGCCTAAGGAAGAAAACTCCATATTGAGTCCATAGCTTCAGAAAAAGCTTAAATCTGCCTATCTTAACTCTCACTTTCACTTTTCATTTTTCAAATAGTGCTGAATAATCTTCCCTGGGAGACATGTTTCCTGTTTGAAAGCTTCTAAAATGTCAAAATCCCTTAATAGAATTTAAAGAAAAAAATGCTACAGTCAAATACAGTATTTTACTGCAGGTGTTTGAGTTGTGGGTACCAGTAATATGGCTTAAACCTTGCAACACACGCAAACACACACACACACACACACACACACACTCACACCCAGTGCTTGTAGACAATATCAAATTGCTTTCAAACTCCTAAACAAACACATTTTTCTTTTGTTACAGGCTACAGGAGATTTAAAGTTTGCAAACTTAAAAAAATAAAATTTTACCTATAGCTGTATTATCTATGCAAAGAAAAAGGACCAGAAAAGTATTAGATGCCACTGGCATCTAAGTTCTTGCTAGTAGCAAAAGTATGGTCAATTTTTATTTCCTTATTTGCTTATCAGTATTTCCTAAACTGTCTATATTTAATATGTGTCATTTTTGTAAGAAAACATCTATAATAATAAAAGTATAATATGCAAATTGGCCAAATGACCGAACAGCAGAACGACCATCCTGACGATCTTCCAGACGACCACGCTATGACAGGCACTGGCGCCAGGCCAGTCAAGGTGGGTGTGATGTGATTGGTTGGGGGGTCCCGCCATTGCCCTGCAGAGGAAGGCCCAGGCCACCCTCTGCAGGGCAATCGATGGAGGGGCTCTGTGATCGATCACCCCAAAGAGGGAGGCCCAGACCACCAGCCAGCAACGCTCTGGTGGTCTGCCAGCGATCGCCCCGCAGAGGGAGGCCCAGGTCAGCCAAGCAATTGCACCCCATGCCTGTTGCCCGCAGAGGGAGGCGAATGGTGGTGGGGATGGGGGTGGCAGTGCCACACAGACAGCAAGTAGTGGCAGGGGTGGGGCCAGCTGGTGCAGCCAGGGGAAGGAAAGCCCCGATAGGCCCTGATCACCGGCCAGGCCTAGGGACCCTACCCGAGGGGTTCCAGATTGCGAGAGGGCACAGGCCGGGCTGAGGGACAACCCCCCGAAGCACAAAGTTTGTGCACCAGGCCTCTAGTTACTTAGTAAGTTTGCATTATGTTCATAGTGAGAAAAAAAGCTGTTCTTATTTTTTGGGGGGAAACTTGTTTACATAGTATTTATGAAGAAACTAGAGATCTGATGCACAAAATTCGTGTAAGGGACTCAGCCCTTGCAGCCCCGGCTTCGTCCAGAAGGTCGTCGGGCTGTCTGGTCTAATTAGCATATTATGCTTTTATTATTATAGACGCTAAAATTCTGGGCTAAAATGCTAAAGCTGTTCAACTCTGAAATGAACTTAATACAAGGCCAAAAATGTTTTAAAACACCAATTTTCAGTGTTACACAATGTAGTTCGATTATACATGCTATAGTAACTAATTCAGAAAAAAAGAAAAGAGCATTCTGTGCGGGTTGGAGTACTCTGAACAATTCTATTTGGCCAGGAGAGAGACATGAAATGTGGCATATAACCAAATTAAAGAATTAGGCCACATTAATAAGCAAGTACTCTCTGGGAAAACTGGAAGTATCATTCTCATTTTTTATTAAACTGGAAGAAAAAGAATTCCAAAGTATTACTCATTTTCAGCATTCTTGCCTACCCTACACAAATTTCTTCATGAGCCCTGGCCAGTTTGCTCAGTGGTTAGAGTGTCAGCCCAAGGACTGAAGGGTCTCGGTTTCAATTCCCAGTCAAGGGCTGTGCCTTGGTTGCAGGTTCCCTGGCCCCAGCAGGGATGAATGCAGGAGGCAACCAATTGATGTGAGACACATTGATGTTTTTTTCTCTTTCCCCCTCTCCTCCCTCCCTTCCACTCTCTCTAGAAATCAATGGAAAAAATATCCCTGGGTAAGGATTAAAAAGGAAAGAATTCTTTCATGAAATGAAAGACAGGAAAAAGTTCACATGCCAATTCCAAAACATTGATTTTAGAGGGAAAGGAAGAAAGAGAGAGAATGATCGATGTGAGAGAAACATCGATCAGATGAAACCTATAGCCTGGCTATGTGCCCATACTATGAGACCCTTCTGTGTATGGGACAATGCTCCAACCAACTGAGCCACACTGGCCAGGGCTATTACAAAAAAAGTTATATCAGAAAAGACCATATGAAAAATTAGACACTGATTTGACTGCAATTATTTTTAAATATTTTTAACGAATTAACTCAAATTCACTTTTCTTCCACACTGCAGTGATCTTTCTTTTCTCTGAATACCCCTAGGACTTATTCCCAAAATCATCAATTTAAAAACTAACCTATATGTTCATGTTGACCAATGTCATCCCAATAAGTTTAATAAATTTTTTTAAAAGGGAAAAAAAACCCCTAACCTAATATTTACTAGTGATATCTTTTATCATACAAAATCCTCTTGTATATATTTTCTTGTTTTCTTCTTTTTTAATATGTTTTCATTGATTTCAGAGAGGGTGGGAGAAGGGACAGGGGGAAGAGAGAGAGAGAAACATCAATGATGACAGAGAATCATTGATCGGCTGCCTCCTGCACATCCCCTACTGGGGATCAAGCCTACCACCTGGGCATGTGCCCAGACTGGGGACCTTTAGGTGCATGGGACAATGCTTAAACTGAGCCACTATGGCCAGGGCTATTTCCTTGTTTTCTTAATGTCTTAGACCACTCTATGGATAATATCTAATATGTTGCATCTCTTATAACACCTAGAAGTACTGTGTATATACTAGTAAATTGGGTTAAAAAGCACATTCTACGTTTCAATGTGATTTAATATACATTGTAATAAAACAGAAACCTGTAGCCCTGGCTGGTTTGGCTCAGTGGATAGAGCATCAGCCTGTGGACTGAAGATTCCCGGGTTTGATTCCAGTCAAGGGCACATGCCCAGGTTGTGGGCTCCATCCCCAGTAGGGGGCATGCAGGAGGCAGCCAATCAGTGATTCTCTCTCATCACTGATGTTTCTCTCTCTCTCTCTCTCTCTCCCTCTCTGAAACCAATAAAAATATATTAAAAAACAAAACTACAAACCTATAAAGGTACTTAGTTATTGCTCTATTTAGACACTACTTCATGCTAACATCACTTGCATGCCAAAGGTCTTAGTAGTCAAAATAATGGATAGACTTACTCTCAAAACAAATTTACTCCCTTGGGAACAATGGTTTACAAATAGAGCTTCTATAAACTAGTTATGCAATTTTATATAGTAATTTGACTTGAGGAACA
This sequence comes from Myotis davidii, assembly GCF_000327345.1. Classification (NCBI taxonomy): domain Eukaryota; kingdom Metazoa; phylum Chordata; class Mammalia; order Chiroptera; family Vespertilionidae; genus Myotis; species Myotis davidii. The sequence continues at coordinate 3,100,158 of NW_006300377.1, read as the reverse complement.
ATCCACAACATAGATGTTTAACAAACCACTTTCAGATCTCTCTCTTCTTCAGAAAGACCAAAAATCAAGCAGAGTCCCTCATGGTTCTTTCCATCACCCCAAGTGATGACAATCAAATGCCTGTCACTTACAAAAGCAGTGATGGACACTTTCTACCCTTTTTCACATACTTCAGGAAACCGCAGATTTAGTAATTTTTCATTCTTTAAACCCAAAATGAACTATTATCTGCCCTCAAAGCTTTCCCTAATCTCTAGAACCAGAAAGATCCCTTCTTACTCTGGATTACCTAAAAATAATCTCTTCTATGTCTGCTCTACCTCAGAAGTTTGATTGCACTCTTCTTATGAAGCATACATTTCTAGCTTGTGCTACGATCATTTATACACATATCTTAGTCCCTTGTTCAACTGTAACTTCTTTTAAGATAAGGGCCACATCTTATTCTTCTTTGTATCCCTTACGTACCTAGTAATGCAAAGGGCCCAAAATCTATTTCTCAAGTGAACAATAAATCATTTGAGCTAAAGTATAATACTTTTTCAAAAGTAACTTTCGTGTCTCTGGTCAATCACGAAAACACATTCTTAGATTTCACAGATCATCAACCAAAAAAATCTCTAACTATGGGGAGACAGCATGTGCCATATAGTAGTTATATGCAAAACATGGAGTCAAACTGGGTAGGTTCAAACCTGGATTCTGCCACTTGTGGTCTTAGTCAAGTTTCCGAACCTCAACAGCTTAAAACTAAAATCTGTAAAGTGACGTTCTAATAGTGCTTATCTTAAAAGGTTACATGAAACTAATGGAAATCACTTAAAACAGCGCCTGATACATAAGTGCTTAGTGTTATTACTACTAAGTATTTGTTATTGTGCTAAGGATTTGCACAAAACTTTTTCACTCAATCAATCCCCCCAACAAGCTTGTGATTTAACAGTTTTTTATGAGTTTGTTTCTGCCAAACTGACCACAATTGCCAGGAAGCAGGATCTCAAATGCTCCCTGATTTAACAGATGAGGAAATCGGGGCACTGCGAAACAACTTATGCATTCATAAAGTAAATAAGTGACAGGGCTCTAGTCTCCGAGCTCCACCAACTACTTAACTATAAGAAAAACGGGACAGCTGGTGTCCTGGAAAACTGGAAAAGGAGGATCTGAGCTGAGACACAGGAGGATACCGGCAGCGGAAGAGAAATGCCAAGTTTCTAGTCCCACAGTCTCACGCTGCCCATGATCCCACCTCATGCTGCCAGCAAACCAACCGCACTTGTAGCGACATCAGTAATTTCTGGGTCTAGGGAGCCCGGTGCTCGGCAGGTGCTTAAAGACTTAAAAACGGAATTCCCTTAGGCAACTCTCGCCTGGAGCGCTTTTAGCGAAGGCCAGAGCAGAGCACTGACCACGGAGGCCTGGGAGGAGCGAATGTTCAGGCCTTAAGCTTGTCTGCCAGTCTCCTAATTCTAAAAAGTAAGCAAGTGGTGATCAGGTCAGGCGGGACTCCAACTCCCGGACCTCCCTGGTGTTCACCCAACACCCCGCCAACTTCGCCCGGATGCCCCTACACCCAGGCCCGGCCGGGCCTCCCCTGCCTCCGCTCACCGTCCTTCATCTGGACAATACTGCTAGCGGCCACCCGGTCGGAGGCGACAAGGACGTAGTCGGGGCCCTGTATGCCGATGAGGTACTCCATGGTGGCGGGAGGCCGGGCGCTGAAAGCTCAACAGGACGCGGGACTCTCCGGCTTCTCGGCCGCACGGGTGAGACAGCACCACCGACAGCAGTTTCACTCTACGCAGGCCGCGCGACTGCCCGGGCTACCGGCGCTCTCGGATGACGTACAACTATCGCGAGAGTTTGGAAGTGGGCGTGGCGTCGGGCTCGTCAACTCGGTGCTCGCGTCCTGACCTTTGCCTTGGAGGGCTTTGCGATGCCGGCTGTACAGGTATTTGCGTTATGTATGGCCAGTTTCTTTAATTATAAAATTGAGCTTAAAATTCGCTTGAAGATGAAGTCGCACACTATATGTAAAGTGCCGAGCACATGTGAATGCCAAAAAGGCGTGTGTTCCTAGATGGTTGTTGCTTGGTAAAGTATCTCCCCAAACCCCTTCCCTACAAATCAGATTGGAGAAAAATAAACTTGACAGTAGCCCTATTTACGTGTTCCACTAAAGTAAAATATGGTCGAGTTAAAGATATAAGAATAAAGACTAAAATCATAAAAACAATGGAGGAAGAAAGAATAATTTGATAATCTTTGGAAGTGACATGTGTTTATAAGCATGACAGGGAACCCAGGAACAGGAAAAGATTGGCAATATGGCTACATAAAGTCTCTCTGACAAAAGTCCCCATATGTTAAAACATAAATATGAACTCAGAATGTGTTTCAATATATGGAATAGTTAATATCTATAACTTAGAAGGCATTCTTACAAATCAATGAGGGAAAGATAGCACAATTTTTAAGTGGCAGTTCACAAAAGCAGCAACACAAATAACCAAGAAACATGAAAAGATCTGCAATCTCATTGGTAATTAGTCATATGAGACATAAAAAACACTGAGAAATTGTAAATTGATGGTAAGAATATAAATTGTCATGTCCTTTATTTAAAAAAATAAGCTTTATTTTTACTGTGTCATGATCTTTTTATAGAGGTCAAGTGGATATTTTTAAAAAGGTAAATGTATATAACTTTTATAAGTGTCCTATACAAATACATGCACAAATACCCAAATATTTGTATGCAGAGATATTCATTGCAGCAGAGCAACAGCAAAGAAGGGTGAGGAGCAACTGAAATGTCCATAAGTGAAGAAATTGTTATATACATTTTGTACGCTCATGCAATGGAATATTATGGAGCCATTAAAAAGAATAAAATCAATCTAAATTCAATGTGGCCCAGACATATTAAGTGAAAATTAAGATGCATTCCTATGTGTAGCATGATGCCATTTTTTAAAAAGCCTGCAGACCAAAGGGTCCCGGGTTCAAGGGCATGTACCTTGGTTGCAGGTTCCTCCCCCGCCTGGGCCCTGGTCATCGCATACAGGAGGCAATCAATCAATGATGTACCTTCACATTGATATTTCTCTCTGTCTTTCCCTCTGTCTTCCACTCTCTCTAAAAATCATTGGAAAAATATCCTCAGGTGAGGATTAACAAAACAAAACAAAAAACCCCACACATATATATGAATATGAATGGAAAATATATATTTACAGATGCTCCAACCTCAAATTATATGCAGTTGTTACCTCTGGTAAGAGTGATTAGAAGGGAGGGCTTTCAATTTTTATTTTATATACATCTGTATTGTTTGTCTGTTTTACAATGTTCATGTATTACTCATTTCTTTTAAAATAAGAAAACGCACAGCCATTCCTTTATATCTTGCAGCCATCCTGGAAAAAGCTGAAATATTCCATGATTAGTTTCTGACATGCACAATTCAGTCTTCATACTGGCCATACTAGCTTGCTGAGAAATGGAAACACAATTTCAATTATATCTCAAATGCAACTATGCAGTTCATTTGCTTCTGTAGAAATTTGTAGCCCTTATTCTATTCTGAATGTTTCTTCCAACTCTCTGCCCATGAAGGAACATGGACCCTGAGGAGTTTGGGGCAGCCCATCTATCATAGGATGGATGCCAGGGGCAAGGAGGTCATTAAGTCAACCATCCCACTATGAACACAGATGCATCCATCATCTTAGAAATCCTTTTCTTAAACACCACTGGGAAAGAAGTCTCTCAAGTTTTTTTTTCTCTCTCTCCCTCCCCTCCCTCCATCCCTCTTCCTCTGTCATTCTGTGTTTGTGTCTTTTTTAATTGCAAAATGGGCATAGTTATACTACACACACACACAAATATTACAGAAATGAAGGATTAAATATCTCTCCTTCCACCAAAGGTAAACTACCCATCAGGTGTCTGTACCCTTACAGACCTTTTCCCCTCCCTGCATACCAATATTCATTCAGTCATCCACTAAGGCTGCAGAATTCTGAATTGGAAGGTCTACAATCTTTTAAGAAAGGATTCGAGGATCCTGAATGGGAATCAAACTGTGATCTCCTGGTTCATAGGTCAATGCTAAACCACTGAGCCACACCAGCCTGGCTTGAGGATGTTTTAAGCTGGTTCTTCTCCAGGACTCTTTTCAAATTCTCTCAACCAAGTTACACCAGATATTCTCTTAACTTCTTGTTAATATAGAAGAAAATGGGTTTTCAACACTCAACTTGTGCTATCTCATTAGGAGTCAGGGAGAATTCCCCTTCCACTTAAAATCTTAGAATAACTGACCCTTAGAATTAGAAAAAGTGTCTGTAGAGGTTCCAGAAATAGCATGCACAGTCAATTTTTTTTCTATAAAGGGCCTGATAATAAATACTTTTGGCTTTTCGGTCCATACCGTGTCTGTCACAGCTACTCAATGATGCCATTGTGTGCAAAAGCAACCATAGTCAATACATAAACAAGTGACGGTTTCTATATTCTAATAGAACAAAAGCAAGTATGGGGGGAGGGAAGAAATGGTTTTGGCCCATGAGCTATAAATTGCTGACCCCTAATGTAGTAGGAGGCCTGCAAATTAACCCCTATCTCTGGTTCCAGCTCTACTTATTCCAACCTTGGTGTACAAACCATTAAGCCTCAATTTCTTTATTTATAAAAGGGACATTCAGAAGAGAGATTTGCTTTGTATTTCTCTTGGCTGGTTTTGTGAGCAAAAGGACCATTTCCTAATGCTTCATGACCTTGGGGAGTTTGAAAGCATCTTAAAGACTGTAGCCCTAGCCGGTTTCGTTCAGTGTAGAGCATTGACCGTACGGACTGAAGGGTCCCAGGTTCAAATCCAGTCAAGGGCATATGCCCAGGTTGTGGGTTTGATCCCTAGTAGGGGGCGGGCAGGAGGCAGCTGATCCATGATTCTCTCATCATTGATATTTCAATCTCTCCCTCTTTCTTCCTCTCTCTGAAATCAATAAAAATATTTAAAAAAAGAAGAAGAAGAATGACTTGTAGTGTATCTAGAGAACATGGCCATGATATGGGAGGCTACCGGCTTTGTCAAGCTTGACATGGAAGCATCAGCGCAGCTCACACTCAAAAGACTCTGTGAGCTTAAACAACAGGGTTGGGACACTATTAGACTAGAGATCAGAGGCTCATCCCTAAATATTCAGGGATATTAATGTATTGAATACAGTTGATGCCTTGCTCATATCCGTGTTACCTACCTGTGGTAGTTGCTACCCCTCAGCTGCTATAAATGTTGGTCAATAACTCACAATAGTTTATTTCACCAAAGAATAAACCACATTGGAGGCATCTCCTCAACCACATGGGAGGCATCCTTGCCTGGGAGGCTATGTACCTACACCCACCCCCAGCCAATGACTGGTTGACACGGATAAAAAAGTCAATTCACTTAACTTAAAACGGGATAGTTTGTCCTTTAGAGTTTCCCTATGGGTCAATCTAAAGCAATCTCCAGCCAAGACCATATTCTTCCTTAGCTCCCCTTCCCCCCAACATCAATGATGAGAGAGAATCATTGCTTCTGAGAGAGCCCCCTTGCTTCTATTAGTCCCTTTCTCCTAAGAACACTCCCCAAGGAAATGGCTTGAATAAACATTCTCATTTTGGTTCTGCCTCTAGGAAATTCAACCTCAAATAACTGGTACCAAAAATGATCCTAGAAATGTATAGAATGAAGTAAAAGCAGTTCTAAGAGGGAAGTTTATTGCTATACAGGCCTACCTCAAGAAACAAGAAAAATCCCAAATAAACAATCTCACTCTAAACCTAAAGGAACTAGAAAAAGAAGAACAAACAAAACCCAAAGTAAACAGAGGAGGGAAATAACAAAGATCCGAGTGAAAATAAACAAAATAGACATTAAAATACAATAGAAAATATCAATAAAACTAAGAGCTGGTTCTTTGAAATGATAAACAAAGTTGACAAACCTTTAGCCAAACTCATCAAGAAAAAGAGAGCCAGATAAATAAAAGTATAAATGAAAGAGAAGTTACAAGTGACACCACAGAAATACAAAGAATCATTAAAGAATACTATGAACAATTATATGCCAACAAATTTAAGAAGAAATGGATACATTTCTAGATGCATATCGTAGTTCAAAGCTGAATCAGGAAGAAATAGATGATCTAAACAGACTGATTACTAGCAATGAAATTGAAACAATAATAATAAAAAAAAACCTCCCAACCATACAGGATCAGACAATTTCACAGTTGAATTCTACCAAACATTAAAAGAAGAATCAATACCTATTTGTCTTAAACTAATTCAAAATTTTGAATAGTAAAAGACACTTCCAAACTCATCCTATGAAGCCAGCCAGCATTACCTTAATACCCAAATCAGACAAAGACATCACAAAAAATAAAATTATAGGGCAATATCATTGATAATAAACATAGATGCAAAAATTCTCAACAAAATATTAGCAAACTGGATTTAACAATGCATTAAAAGAATTATACACATGACCAAGTGGGATTTATTCCAGAGATGCAAGGATGGGTCAACATCCATAAATCAACCAATGTGATGCATCTGATTCCTGCTCCATAGCATTCCTCTGCCACATCCCCACTCTCTGATATACCTAGAGACAGGAGGACAATGCAAATAGGTCCTGACCCAACCACTGATGTTCGGACTGCTGAGACTCCAGGCTGAAAGCCCATCTTCCCTGCTGCTCCTCTTCTAAGAGCATTTGCTTCCCTGATGCGTCTCCTGCCATGAGGAAGTGTGGTGGGCCAGCTTGCTGCTGGCACCTGCCACACTGTCGCATAACACCAACACTAATGGTAGAAATAATCACAGTGACAACAACGGCTTGGTCTACATGCAGAAGGTACTTGTCATCTCCCGAGGAGCCTCCTGGCCTGGGGCTCGACTGTGACAATGTACCTGGCCCCTGGCCCACACTGTCTCAGTCACACAGCAGACTCATCTGAATGGTGAGCATTATCATTACTGTCATCACCATTCTTGATAA
>NW_006300377.1:3091716-3092726 GCF_000327345.1 Myotis davidii | reverse complement strand
TTGACAAAATTCAACATCTTTTTATCATAAAAACTCTCAACAAAGTGGGTATATAAAGAACATTCCTCAATGTAATAAAGGTTATATATGACAACCACACACCTAATGTACTCAATCGTAAAGAGCTGAAAGCATTTCCTCTAAGATCAGGAGCAAGTCAAGAATGCCCACTATCACCATTTCTATTCAACATAGTACTGGAAGCCCTAGCCACAGGAATCAGACAAAATAATAATAATAATAATAATAATAATAATAATAATAATAAAGCTTGTATTTCGAAACAAAACTAGCCTGAGTTGGAACCCTGGCTCTACCACTTATCACTTGAGAGACCATAGCCAAGGTGCTCAACTTTTTTGATACTCAGTTTCATTACCCCAGGGAACAGGGTGGCCACATCTGCTGATGGCCAAACACACAGCTCTGCCCCCACTGGAGCTGACTCAGCACCAGTAGAACTGAAGTGGTTCATGATCAGAGGTCTGTTGCTGCTTTGTACAGTCTGAAACGGACTGCACCAAGCGCATTGCTATTGCTGACTGGCAAACAGTTGCTATTTACCATCTAGAATTGTTTCAACCTCTTGCCTAGAGGCAGGGGAATGGACCTAATAACTTCTGGAGAATTTTAGTGGCCTAAAAAACATTGTGATTCCAGGGTCCTTTAGGAAAAGTCATAGAGAACATAGGAGGATTCTACACTAACATCGGAAGTACCATTTGTGCCACCTGACTTCTGGTTCCCTAGGAGATTATACAGAAGGAGGAAGCCTGGTGTGCCTCCTCCCAGGGTTTGGGACTATAAAGAAATTCACCACCATGTTAAGACCTGCATTCTCTGTCCCACTCCCATTCTCACTCCAAATTCAACTTCCACCTGAAGCCCACCCCTGATTACTTCATCACCCTTCAGGCTTTGATCCAAGGAAAGCTGATAGGTCCTCTTGATTAGGACCCTTTAATCTGATTTCTGCTCCATAGCATTCCTCTGCCACATCCCCACTCTCT
>NW_006300377.1:3089720-3091212 GCF_000327345.1 Myotis davidii | reverse complement strand
GTAACTGTGGGAAAGGAGTCAAGGAGGGCTTCCATAGGAGGTGACATTTGAGCTGAATTCTGAGAGCTGAAAAGGCAGCAGAGTGTACTGGCTAAGAGCATGCAGTCTGGATCCAGAGAGCCTGGGTTAAAATACAAACTTCGTGTGATTTGGGGCATGTTACTTAATTTCTCGGTGCCTCAGTTCCCCATCTATAAAATAGCCTATTAATAGTACTTCCCTTATGAGGTTGCTGTAAAGAGTACATGAGTTAATATTTGTAAAATGCTTAGAACATAGCACTAGCACTACATACTGGTTTCAAATCCCAGGCTGACAGGATGGAAAGTTAAGGGTGTGAAAAAGAGCATTCTTCAATGTAATGCATGGTATTGAGATTTCCAACACCATGGCGTCCTCAAGGAATGGTGGGAAGGCAGTGGGAAGCAGGGGTTTGCCAGGGGCTCTTGGATATCAGCATAAGGAGTGTGACAAGCCATTACTTTTTGAAATAATTTTAGATGTACAGAAAAGTTTCAAAGTTCAAGATATCCTTCACTAAATTTACCCTAATGGTAACATTTTCCAGGGAGCCATTGCTTTTAAGGCAAGAGCATGACATACTCAGACATGTGTTTTAGCAAAGTTGTTGCAGCCATTGTGAGGTGGGAGAATTAGAGAGATGGGGGGGTGGTGGTTATCTCATCCAGTGGGAAATGGTGCAGTCAGGTCAGGGGCTGATAAGGAAGGCATGGATGTGAGAACACCCTTGTACCAGAGTAGCTGGCTATGAATGCTCTGGAAAAGTAAGAACTGAGAGAAAGTCCGGAGATGCAGGTCCTGGGCTGGCTGGCCCTCTGTTTGAGGCATTTGACAAGCAGCTGTCCATGTTTGTGAGCTGGCAGGAATCTCCCTACAGAGCTCAGCAGGCTGGCAGGTCTGGGGTGTTCAGATGGCTGTGCAGAACCTGAGATGGGACAGGCAGTGGCCAGGGCTACTTTCCAGTACCCTGGGTCCTCATTCTGTGCCCTGCTCTAGCCCCAGAGATGTCTGATGAGGTTTTTTTTATTCTTAACGACTGTTTAGATCTGCGTAGCTTCCTGGCCCTCACTTGGGGAAATGGGCCCAGATGAGACCAGGACAACTGATGCAGATTCATCCCTGACTTAGGATTTTATTCATGGCACCAGGCAGACTGGTTTCAAATCCCAGCTCTACCACTTAACAGCTGTGTGGCCTTAGGCAGGTTACTTAACTTCTCTGTGCCCCAATTTTCTAATCTGTAAAACAGAGATAATAACAGTCTGCCTCAGAAGGATGATGTAGTAATTAAGTGAGTTAATTGATAGATAAAGAGAGTGTACAACAGTTCCTAAGACATATTAGGTCTTATTTATAAATTTAAATTGTTTGGTTAATATGTTTAAATCAAATGTGTTTCAATTCTTTAATACTACTATTATCTTCACTATATATATATAGTGAAGATATATATAGTGAAGATAATATATAT
>NW_006300377.1:3089145-3089463 GCF_000327345.1 Myotis davidii | reverse complement strand
TCTTTCTGGATTTCTTATCAGAATAAATTCATTTTATGGTGGCTAAGTGAGATGTCCTCTGGGACACTACAAAGATCAATAACCCTGCCAATTATAATGTGTTCTAAATTTACAAGTGAGATGGAGAAGATATTTTACCCCTTGCCAAGAGATGAGAGAGAGAGAGAGAGAGAGAGAGAGAGAGAGAGAGAGAGAATTTCCAAAATAGGATCCTACAGACTATTGTAGGTGGATAGATTCCCAATGCCTATAAAATGATAACCTATAGTGAGTGCTCAATAAATGTTTTGGTAAGTGAATGAACAAAAATATGAGATT
>NW_006300377.1:3088379-3089048 GCF_000327345.1 Myotis davidii | reverse complement strand
GACATTTGAGCTGAATTCTGAGAGCTGAAAAGGCAGCAGAGTGTACTGGCTAAGAGCATGCAGTCTGGATCCAGAGAGCCTGGGTTAAAATACAAACTTCGTGTGATTTGGGGCATGTTACTTAATTTCTCGGTGCCTCAGTTCCCCATCTATAAAATAGCCTATTAATAGTACTTCCCTTATGAGGTTGCTGTAAAGAGTACATGAGTTAATATTTGTAAAATGCTTAGAACATAGCACTAGCACTACATACTGGTTTCAAATCCCAGGCTGACAGGATGGAAAGTTAAGGGTGTGAAAAAGAGCATTCTTCAATGTAATGCATGGTATTGAGATTTCCAACACCATGGCGTCCTCAAGGAATGGTGGGAAGGCAGTGGGAAGCAGGGGTTTGCCAGGGGCTCTTGGATATCAGCATAAGGAGTGTGATGAGCCATTACTTTTTGAAATAATTTTAGATGTACAGAAAAGTTGCCAAGTAGTGCTAAGAGTTTCAAGATATCCTTCACTAAATTTCCCCTAATGGTAACATTTTCCAGGGAGCCATTGCTTTTAAGGCAAGAGCATGACATACTCAGACATGTGTTTTAGCAAAGTTGTTGCAGCCATTGTGAGGTGGGAGAATTAGAGAGATGGGGGGGTGGTGGTTATCTCATCCAGTGGGAAATG
>NW_006300377.1:3083302-3087930 GCF_000327345.1 Myotis davidii | reverse complement strand
TAATATATATACATACATAATGAGCCCAACAGAATACAAGCTCCTATAAGCAGAGACTTTGTTTATATTGCTTCTTTGTAACCCTGTATGGAGAATGCTACCTGGGACATAGTGTTACTTGTTATTTACTGAATATTTTTTAATGAATGAATGAATGAATGGTGCTGTACCTCAAGGATATGTGCAGTGTGCAGATGCTAATTTGGAAACGCTTTGAAAGACCTATTCCATGGCCAAACAGTTTCTAATTCAGTTTTTAGTAATTGTTCCACTTAACGTGTCAATCTTTACATTAGGCATTTTGTTTTTTAAAAAAAGTTAAAGTAGCCCTAGCCGGTTTGGCTCACTGGATAGAACGTTGGCCTGGGGACTCAAGGGTCCCAGGTTCGATTCCGGTCAAGGGCATGTACCTTGGTTGTAGGCACATCCCCAGTGGGGAGTGTGCAGGAGGCAGCTGATTGATGCTTCTCTCTCATCGATGTTTCTAACTCTCCATTCCTCTCCCTTCCTCTCTGTAAAAAATCAATAAAATATATATTTTTTAAAAAGTTAAAGTAGCAGTTGTGCACTAGAGATCTGTTCTAGGAAGAGGGCTACTTGGCAGCAAGGAACAGTAATGCACCCAAGCCAAATTAACAAAGGGTTATTTATACTGAAAGACACAGGAGAAACTCACTGAACCCCACTTGACAAGTACAGTCAATGGGTTCTGGGACTAGAAAATCAGCAGCAGCAACTTCCCCCGTTGTTGTTTCTCAGGGACCCACTATTTCTTGCCTGTACATTCTTCTACATGACTGCTCCATTTTTCTCTCATCAAACTGGCTTCCTCTGTTGCCACATACACTACTCATACACTATTATGGCTTACCCCGTGCACATGAAGTTAGAAAACGCCTGATTGGCCCTGGCTGGTTTGGCTCAGTGGATGGAGCATCAGCCTTCCCTCGTCAGACCTCAAGGACAGGAATTGAGGTGAAAGGGAAGGACCAGATTTGGGGAAAGAACCTATTCTTCTAGGACAGTGATGGCGAACCTTTTGAGCTCGGCGTGTCAGCATTTTGAAAAACCCTAACTTAACTCTGGTGCTGTGTCACATACAGAAATTTTTTGCTATTTGCAACCATAGTAGAACAAAGGCTTATATTTTTGATATTTATTTTATATATTTAAATGCCATTTAACAAAGAAAAATCAACCAAAAAAAATGAGTTTGCGTGTCACCTCTGACACGCGTGTCATAGGTTCGCCATCACTGTTCTAGGAGCAGCGGCCTGCTCTTTACATTAGTTACATTTTGCAGCATTTCCCAATTTTACATTCACTAGATATAATTAGACCCTGTACAGCTAAAAAAATTTTACCCCCATTACATACATGAGAAAATTGAAGTTAGAAGGGTGAAGTGACTTCTCCAAGTTCACAAAGTTAGCAGCTGACCTGAGACTGGAACCCAAGCCTATTGGACTACCAACCCAGAGTTCTACCGTACTGCTCTGTCTGACAATGGTTTGGGGAGCAAGATTGTATCTGGGAAGAATATAGGGAAGGACAAAGCTTGCAGGTGGCTGGAGGTGCAGAGTTAACCAGCTTCTCAGCCCCTCAAAGATGAGGCCGGTTGGGGATTGTAGAGAATGAGGAATCGATCTGCCATTCGATGTGAAAATGGATTGTAGCCCCAGCCTGCATGCGCCAACGGAGCTGATTAGCACTTGCGTGAGTGTCCAGCCATCGATTGGCAGGTGCGAATCATTCTGGGAGCAGCGGGGAGCCAGTCCTCTCCCACCTCCATCCACGGAGGTTTTCTCCCCCTCCTTGCCAGCTTAAGTCTTCAAACCTCCCCCAACTTCCAGGCCTAAAGGGTGCTCAAAACTCCTCCAGCTGCCCCTGAGTCAAAGAGGAGGGCAGCCCTAACCAGTTTGGCTCAGTGGATAGAGCGTTGGCCTGCAAACTGAAGAGTCTCAGGTTCGATTCCAGTCAAGGGCATGTACCTTGGTAGTGGGCACATCCCCAGTAGAGAGTGTGCAGGAGGCAGCTGGTTGAAGTTTCTCTCTCACAATGTTTCTAACTCTCTATCCCTCTCCCTTCCCCTCTGTAAAAAAAACAAAAATTAGAAATAATGCAGTAAAATTTTTTTTTTTTTAAAAAAAGAGGAGGGCATAATGAATATTCTTATTCGGCCCTGCTCGGTGCAGCTGGTAGAAGGTAAGATGGCTTTTCTGAAAAGCACTGCCTGCTTGTAGGGTTTAGGGTGACTGAGTGGGTGCAGGGTTTAGCTTGGGGTTTATAGCATGCAATGAAAAACTTAAGAATTCTGCCGCATATTGACTATGTGACATTGGGCAAATCATTTGCCCTCTGGGCTCCAGTTTCCCTAGGCGGATGGGTGATGGTTAATTTTATGTGTCAACTTGACTTGGCTACGGGATTCCCACATGTCTGATAAAACATAGCTGAGTGTGTCTGTGAGGGTGTTTCTGGAAGAGATTGGCATATGAATCTCAGTAAACTGTAAGGAAGACCCACCTTCACCAGTGTGGGTGGGCGTCATTCAATCTGTTGATGGCTCCAAATAGAACAAAAAGAAAAAAGAAAGGATGAATCTCCTCTCTCTCTCTCCCTCTCTCTCCCTCTCTCTCCCTCTCTCTCTCTTCTTGAGCTTGGACATCCATTTTCTTCTACCTTAGGACATCATAGCTTCTTGTTCTCAGGTCTTTGAACTCAGGCTGAATTGTACCACCAGTTTCCTGGTTCTCTAGTTTGCAGATGGCGTGTTGTGGTACTTCTCAGCCTCCATAATCATGTGAGCCAATTACTATAATAAGTCTCCTCTTATGTATGTCTATATATATCCTATTGGTTCTGTTCTCTGGAGAACCCTGATTAATACACATGGGATTAAAAATAGCTTTCTCCCTGGATTGTTTGTATTAAATAAGGAAGTGTGTGTAAAAGTACTTTTGCAGTCCCTGGCACACAGTAAGAACTAAAAATGTTAGTTGAAAATCGACTCTCCACTCTCCTCAAGAGGCGCCCAACTCTGGGGCCCTCTCTTCTAGATCGGTCTCATTTCTATCTCTTTTCATCATTTGAGTGTCATGTGCAAGTGATAGCAAGAGCCTCATGTGTTTCCTCTGATCCGGAGAAGTTCTGTCTCCAAGGAAGCTCAGCCCATGGTATTGGGTTGCCTTTGGGAGAGTGAACTGTCAATTTCCAGCAAGGGAACCAGACGGGCTCAAATTCATCAGATCCCCAAGGTCTATCTAGACTTAGAGTCGTTGTTTCTTAATTGATTTCATAGAGGAAGGAAGAGGGAGAGAGAGAGATAGAAACATCAACGATGAGGGAATCATTGATTGACTGCCTCCTGCATGCCCTCCACTGGGGTTCAAGCCCGCAACCCAGGCATGTGCCCTTGACCGGAATCGAACCTGGGACCCTTCAGTCCACAGGCCCACGCTCTATCCACTGAGCCAAATTGGCTAGGGCTAGACTTAGAGTTTTTATCCTAAGCTTGTCACATGGTATCTAAGGGTGCCCTAGACATTCTCATGCCTGTGAGGCTGTGACCTCTTCCAATACCCCAGTTATACCTCGTCTACATGGCAGGCTTCCTCAGTTAGTTCTCTCCTGAGTTGGGCACTGAAGAACCATTCAAGTTCTCTGATTTTATAGCCAGAAGGGAGATTCTACTTGAGTCCCAAAGCTCTGGTGCCTAGGGTTGTAATGACAAGAAGAATTGTGTTCAGGACCATGGACAGAATTCACTGGGTGCCAGACGCTTAGGGTTGAGGCTGCGTTCAGTGGCTCTGACTCCATGCAGAAGCAGAGAAATGAGGGCACAGAGTCAGCACCACGGACAGACACCACAGGCTGTGTTATCCTTGAAATTCAGTCTTTAAGACTCTGAAGTAGTTAAGATTTTTCTGACTACAAGAAATGAAAACCTATTTCAAACTAGCCTAAGCTAGTCTTTAAATGAACCAGATGAGTGAGATTGGACCTTTGGTGTTACTGAACACCAAGACTTGGTGAAATGAGCAATGGGAAATTATAGGTGCATCCCACTTTACCTTAGCAAATGTAGGGCTATTCAAGTCATCTATTTCTTCTTGAGTAGTTCAAGGGAATTTTATTTTTTATCAAAATTATCAAGTTTATTGGTGTAAAGTTCTTCATGGTATTCCATTAATATTCTTTTTTTAAATATATTTTTTATTGATTAAGATATTACATATGTGTCCCTGTCCCCACATCACCCTCCACCCCCCACCCCACCCCCGTTGTCCGTGTCCATTGGTTAGGCCTCTATGCCTGCATGTAGTCGTTTGGGTTGATCTTTCCCCCTTACCCCCCCCCTCCCCTACCTTCCCTCCGGGGATCGATAGTCTGATCACTATTTCTCTGTCTTTGGATCCGTTCCTGTTCGTCAGTCTATGTTGTTTTCTATATTTCACAAAAGAGTGAGATCATGTGGTATTTATCTTTCTCTGACTGGCTTATTTCACTTAGCATAATGCTCTCCAGTTCCATCCATGCTGTTGCAAAAGGCAAGAGTTCCTTTTTTTTAACTGCAGCATAGTATTCCATTGTGTATATGTACCACAGTTTTCTAATCCACTCATATC
>NW_006300377.1:3076006-3080048 GCF_000327345.1 Myotis davidii | reverse complement strand
TGAGAATTTCACTTCAGCACTGCGCCTCCTCTGAGTCTGGGTATGATATTCTCTTTACTCCTAGTTGTAGAATTTCCACTCAGCCAGCCCTCCTGTGGTTCTGGATGTTGTCCGTTCCCTGTTTCAGGCGTAATTTGAATTGGTTGTTCAAGGCAGCAATCTCCGGCGTTAACCTATGCCGCCATCTTCGGTTCTTCCCCCTTAATATTCTTTTAATTTTTGTAGGATCTGTAGTCATAATCCCTCACTAGTTCCTGATATTGATATTGGTAATGTGTATCTTCTCTCTCCATTTTTTCCTGATTAGTCTGACTAGAGGTTTATATATTTCATTGATTTTTCAGTATTCCTGCCACTGCCTCAATTGTGCCCCTTTAGAAAATGATCATTTCATTGTGGCCGCCTCTGAGAGTATGCCCCAGCCTCCCACTCCAGTACACTCTGTATTCTGCTGCCAAATAAAGCTTCCTAAAAGGCCTGTTTTATATGAAGACTTTCAATGATTCTACATATAATTTCCAGGCCCCTTCACCTGACATTCAAACCCTCCCCCACCATCTGACAAGCATTCACATTTCTGAATCATTGCCCACTCTTCCCCTGCACGAATCTTCTTTTCCAGCCAAGCAAGTCCATTTTTAATTCCCATTAAATCTAGGTGATTTCTCAGCTCTGCATTGCTACAATTCTTCAGCTGTCAGCTATTGAGGGAAGAACATTAGACTTGCAGTTGAAGGCCAAGATTGGAAATGCTTGTCATCCCATTTATGGGTTATAGGGCCTCACTTTCTTTATCTGAAAAATGGGGTAATAATGCTTCCTTTCAGAGTCATTCTTAATTCATTCAGCATGTACTTGAAGGAATATGCCCTGTGGCTTTCTTGTATCCTTGTGTGCATGTGTGTACATGTGTGCACATGCATGACGAGAAGCAATGCTGCTGCCAAAGCACAAATGAATGTACCCTGAAGATATATACAAAGAATAATAATGGATAACATTTACTGAGTGCTCACTAAACTTGTTTATTGAGTGACTACTATACCAGGCTTCATGGATATAACAGTGAGCAGATAGCAAAAGTCTTCGCGCTCTTGGAGTTTACATTTAATCTCTACATTCTAATTCAATATTTAATCTTCTGGAAATCTGAATCATAGGTAGGATTCTTTTTTTAATTTAAAAAGTTTAAATTTTGGTAAAATACATATAACATAAAATATACCATATTAACCAAGGTTTAAATTGTTTATTCATTCATTTATTTATTTATTTTTAAAATATATTTTATTGATTTTTTACAGAGAGGAAGGGAGAGGGATAGAGAGTCAGAAACATCAATGAGAGAGAAACGTCGATCAGCTGCCTCCTGCACACTCCCCACTGGGGTTGTGCCCGCAACCAAGATACATGCCCTCGACCGGAATCGAACCTTGGACCCCTGAGTCGGCAGGCTGACGCTCTATCCACTGAGCCAAACCAGTTAGGGCTAAATTATTTATTCTTAAAAATTGTAATAAAATAAACACAACATGAAATGCAATCACTAATCTAGTTACTTTTAACTGTTCAGTTCAGTGGTATTAAGTACATTCACATTGGTATGTAACTGTCACTCCATCCATCTCTAGAACTCTTCTCATCTTGCAAAACTAAAACCCTTATTTATACCTTTCAATGACATCTCCCCATTCTCCCTCCCCCCAGCCCCTGGCAGTTACCATTCTACTTTCTGTCTCTCTAAATTTGATTACTCTAGGTACCTCATATAGGTGGAATCATATGGTGTTTGTTTATTTTCTAACTGGTTTATTTCACTTAGGATAAGGCCCTCAAGGTTCATCCATTTTGTTGCATTGTCTGAATTTTCTTCTTTTTAAAGGCTGAATGATATTCCATTGTATATTTATTTTTAATAAGCAAATTAATACATGTACATAGTTTTAAAAAGTCAACTAGTACTATAAGTCTTATCACAAAAAACAGCAGTCCATCCCCCATCCCCAAGTCTCAGTCCTCAAGGCAACCACTTAAGATCATTTTAGCTGAATGATTTTACTGGTATTTACCTCTGAATAATATACTTTAATGCTAGTTTGTAATCTATTGTGAAAGAAGATAATTTAATATTCTATGGCACTCCATCCCCACATCTCTCCCCCTTAGATTCTTCCATTGTAATTATATCACAATTTTTTAATTAAATCAATATTCAGAGTTTTCCTTTATTGATTTTACATACATGGATTGCTGCTGAAACTAATATTGCATCACCTTTCTTGTACAGATATTTTTCTTCGCTTGTGTTAATAGCTTAGTTTTTTTTTTCTTTCTCCTGTTTTCTTAGTATTCCATACTCTTATCATGAATTCTCCCCAAACTCTTTAGCAGTGCAAAAATCTTCTGAATAGTAATTTCCACCTGGTGTAACATATTAGACTCCCATTTCCCTGCTCAGTGTGTGCTGACCCTCTGGGCCTTCTGCACAGCAGCTGTTCTTCTTTTCCTGGCCCCACATCTTTATCTTCCTTGATTTCATTCTTCATTTTGATGGCACACATCCTTCAGTAACTTCCTGAGAAAGAATATATGAGCAGTAAAATTTTTTAAATCTTGAATTTCAGAAAATTTTTTATTCTACCCAGCTAATGTATAGCTTGGGATGTATAGCATAGGAATCTTTAGAAGGTTAAAGGTATTTGCTTCAGTATGGCTGTTGAGAGTCCTTTGCTATTCCTGATTCTGTGCTATCCTTTGCATGTATCCGGTCCTTGCTACATGGAAAAAGAGTTTCATGTGTATCCTTGACCCTCTAAAACTTAATTTAATGGGATTTGGTGTGGGCCTATTTTCATTTATTACACCCATCACACCTTTTGTAGGCCTTTTCACTCCGGGAACGTAATTTTATTCTATTATTTCTGTGAATCTCTTCTCTCTAGTTTATCAGCTATCTCTTTCAATATCTAAAAATCTTTTTTCTGCTCCGTTTCTCCCGTGAAGGATCCACCGGTCTCCTCTCTGTCTGTCTGCCAGGTGGGTCTGCAATCTAGAAACCATGTCTCATGGGCCCTAGAATCTCACTGTTCAAACTCACCCCTAATGCCCCTCCTTTCTGATTTCTACTGTGCGCAGTATTCCTGGCTGGAGCCTTCCTGGTTCACTTTTTCAATGGAACAAAACCTTCAGTCCTTGCTAGGGTAATGAAGATGTAGTCAGCTGTCTACAGAAGGGACAAAGGGGACCTGCTTCTTATGCAGACTTTCAACCTTGCTCTGTCCCCATGCTTTGCTCCCACCTTCTGCGGTCACTGTTGCTTCCAATATCTGTTCTTTCCCTGGTCCTGAGTCTCCAATTGGCTGGCTCCCCTTTGGCATCCTTTGCTGTAGAACTTGGTAGGCAGCGATCCCAGCTCTGCCAACTCCTCCATTCACTTGACATCTAAAAATATGTTGACATCTGTGGTCCACCATTGCCTCTTTTATATTCCTTTACTTTTATTTTAGCGATGTTAGTTGAGGAAGCCGATACAAATTCATGCATTCCATCTGCCGTTTTAAAGCAAAATTCCGAAGACTGAACTCTTAATTACTATACTGTATTGACTCTCAAATGAGACAGTACCTCTGGGGTCCTACAGCCCAATGAGGATGAAATGAGATTACACATGTGAACATACTTTGTAAACTCTAAAGAGCTGTGTGAAGGAGAGGGTCTATGTTAAATTCCCCACCAAAGTGCCCTCCTTCCTCCTCGCTGCTCTCTGACTCCTCCCCATCTCCAAGGTACAACTCAAGCTCATCTCCTCCTGGGAGCCTTTCCTGGTCAACCGAACTAACTCGGATGTTCCTAAGCTCTGAGCCACCACAGGACTCTCCGCGCGTTATCTCCCTTGGCCCTAAGCAATGCTGCTGTATTGTATTGTAAGCACAGAGCTTGGCTGATATGCACAGTCAAATGTAGATCTTTCAGTATACGAGAGCTTTCCTCCTTCTTCCTACAGGCAGGAGACCCCCATTTGTCTAAATAAGAATGCGGTTTG
>NW_006300377.1:3061818-3075945 GCF_000327345.1 Myotis davidii | reverse complement strand
GTGTTTCCTTGGTGATAGGTTAGGAGTTAAAGTGGCTTCTGTTGTCCTGCATTCTGAGCTTCTCCCTCTTGCGTCCTCTCCCCTCACCAGACCTTTCCTCCGGGCGGTGGGGGCAGTGGCGTGGCTGTACCCACAGGTCTGTGTCACTGATCCAGAGGCTGTGTCCTTTTACTCCCTCACTCTTACCAGAGCTTTTTTTGGGTTCTAAGAGATTCAGTTCACATTTGCACAGAGCTTCAGCCAAGGTGGTGGTGGGAAAAGTGGACTGGTCTCTGGCTAGAAGCAGATCTCCACCAAAAGGTCGCCAGTTCAATTCTGTCATGGCATATGCCCAGGTTGTGGGTTCAGTTCCAAGTCAGGGTGCATGCGGGAGGCAAATGATTGGTGTTTCTCTCTCACATCAATGCTTCTCCCTCCCTCTCCTCCCCTCTCCCTCTAAAATCAACGTAAACATTTTTAAAAATTAATGGTTAAGATGGAAATTTTATGTTATGAGCATTTTACCACAATAATTTTAAAAAAATGTTAGAAAAAAAGATCCTGGTTAATTACTCAAGAGACAGATTCTATCTGACAGCCTTTACAGAACATTCTACTAGAGAGAAATGTGTCACCCTTGTCCCTTGACTGATGTGATTACTGTGAAGGAAACTGAGCTTTAACCCATGACTGAGGCTGCAGGGAGCTCTCAGAAGGTCAGTGCTCATGTACTGGAGCGCCTCTGAACACACAGGTGAATAGACACACTCACTCTCCAGGGCTGCAGGGCACAGCTCTGTGTGCAGCGGTTGGTCGCACGGCCCTGTCCCACGTGTGTGCCCCAGGGCAGAAATCCAGTCCCTCTGGACTCTCCTCTGTACTTTCCAGGCCCTTCATCTTGGAGACCCTGGAAGCTGAGTTTGATTTGGCTGGAAGTAGCCAGCAGGAGCAGTTAGAGAGGAGAACAGCTAAGGAGAGAACAACAGACAATGAGATGGTCATGTCACCCTGGTCTGCTTCCATCCTGCTGCAGATTGTCCCAGGTCTTAGGATCCTACGTCCCAACTTCTTTTTATGTCTAGAGCAGTGGTTTTCAACCTTCTGGCCCTTTAAATACAGTTCCTCATGTTGTGACCCAACCATAAAATTATTTTCGTTGCTACTTCATAACTGTAATGTTGCTACTGTTATGAATCGTAATGTAAATATCTGATAGGCAGGATGGTCTTAGGCGACCCCTGTGAGAGGGCCGTTCGACCGCCAAAGGGGTTGCGACCCACAGGTTGAGAAACACTGGTCTAGAGCTTTCATCCAATACAGGAGCACAAGCCACGTGAGGCTACTGAGCGCTTGAAATATGGCTAGTCTGAATAGAGATGAGCTGCAAGTGTAAAATACATCGCAGAATTTAAAGATTTAGTACCAAAAAAAGTAAAATATCTCCTGAAAAGATGTTGTTTACTGATAAATGCTGAAATGATAGCCTTTGGATGTACTGGGTTAAATAAAATACATTATTAAAATTAATTCCATCGGCTTCTTTTTATTTTCTTTAACTAAATGTGTGGCTCACCTTATATTTTTAGTCTGTAGCCTATCCTGATCCCAGACTGTTTGGCTGGGCCCTGATCCCCCGCTTGGATCTTGTCATTTTTTCTCTCTCACAGAAATGGACCCCTGGTCCCTGTGTGTGAGGGCCGTTGCTGAATAAAATAAAGAATGAAATAATGCTGTACCCACTTCCTTCAGCCTGACTGGTTTGTTATGGCTTATAATCTGCGCCAGGATTAATTAGCTAATTACTGACAAACGTCCGCTGGCAAGATTCTGCTCCAGCTTGTCAGCTTGAAGTGTTTAATTATTTTAATCATTTACTTCCATCTTCAAAATTTATGCTGCCAAGAGAGTTGCGGGGCATCTTTTAATTATGATTTGGGGTTTCTGCTGGGCTGTGTTCTGTTTCTGGGGACAGCGGACATGATTTTTTACTAGTCTGCCACCAAAGCCTGAACACCTTCGACTCCAGGGCCTAGCGCCATGATCCACGGATGGGAAGTGAGGAGGCACCCAGATCTTCTCTGGGTACTGTCCCTTCTGTACCCCCAGAGCATAATGTGCACAGGTGCACGTTGTGAACTTGCATTTAAAAATATATATATATTTTTTTATTGATTCCAGAGAGGATGGTAGAGGGAGAGAGAGATAGAAACATCAATGATGAGAATCATTGATTGGCTGCCTCCTGCACGCCGCACACTGGGAATTGAGCCCAAAACCTAGGCATGTGTCCTGACCAGGAATCGAACCATGACCTCCAGGTTCATAGGCTGATGCTCAACCACTGAGCCATGACAGCTGGGCTGAACTTGCATTGTGTGAGTACCTATTGTGCGCTGGATATCATGCTGGATGTTTCCATCAGTTCACATTTGTGAGCACAAAGCATATGGGAACAGCCTGAGAGCTGACAGAGTGGCCTGGGGGTGATCAGTGGTAAGTAGAAAAGTAAGGAACGGGTTCGTTTACTTATTTGTCTATAGTGTAATTTATAGTCATGTGAGATCACCTTAAGTATAAAGCTCAGTGTTGTCGCCCACCCAGAACAAGGAACCCTAGAGACTCCCTTGTGCCCCCTCCCCACCATTACCTGCTAAAGATGACCATTTCTGCACCATAGATTTGTCTTGTCTAGTCTTCACTTTCATGTAAGTGGCATGTCCTCTTTCGTGTGTGACTTCTTTTGGTCAACACTTTGTCTGTGAGAGAAAAGTTTCTTTAGTATAAATCATATTCCCTGGCCAAGGCTTTGGTTGGGGTCCATTTGAGAGATTCAACCCCAGTCTTTAGAAAGATTTCCTTTTAAAAAAAAAAGTTTATTGATTTCAGAGAAGAAGGGAAAGGGAGAGAGGGAAACATCAATGATGAGAGAGAATCATTGATTGGCTGCCTCCTGCACGCCCCCCACTGGAGATCGAGCCGCAACCTGGGCATGTGCCCTTGATCAGAACCTGGAACCTTTCAGTCCACAGGCTGATGCTCTATTTACTGAGCCAAACCAGCTAGGACGAGATTTCCTTTCTTAATAGCATTGTCCTGGAAACAAGTTTGGATGTGACTTTTCTTCTCCATTCCTCGGCTTCTCTGCCTCCTCCTCTTCCTCTGCCTTCTCTTCCCCCGATCACCATGTCATATTAGGAAGTTACTAGTATTTCTGAACTTCAGTTCATGCCATTCTGGATGCAAAGGCTTATGGTGTTCAGAGAGGTGTATTGAAAGGCAAAAAACTGTCCCCTGTTATGGGTTGAATTCTGTCCTCCATAAAAGATATGTTGGAGTCCCAGGCACCATTCTCTCAGAATGGTACCTATCTCAAGGTAGGGTCTTTACAGAGGTAACCAAGTCAGAATGAAGTCATTAGGGTCAGTCCTAATCCAATATGACTAATTCCTCATAAAAGGGGGAAATTAGGCTTGGCTGGTGTGGCTCAGTGGTTGAGCATCCTATGAACCAGGAGGTTACTTGTTCAATTCCCGGTCAGGGCACAAGCCTGGGGTTGTGGGCTCGATCCCCAGTAGGGGGCATACAGGAGGCAGCCGATCAATGATCCTCATCATTGATGTTTCTATCTCCCTCTCCCTTCCTCTCTCTGAAATCAATAAAAACATTTTTTCTAAAGGGAGAAGAGAGAGGGAATGCCTATAAATTAGGGAATGCCAAAGAGAGCCAGCAACTCACCAGAAGCTAGGGAGAGGCATGGAACAGATTCTCTCCTCAGGCCTCAGAAGGAACCAACCCTGCTGACACCGTGATCTCAGGCTTCTGACCTCTAGAACCGTGACAGAATAGTCTGTTATTGAAGCCACTTTAGCTTGTGGTACTTTGTTACCGTAGCCCTAGCAAACTCATCTACCCGCAAAGGGAGTGCTGGTCAGTCTTTCTGAATCTGTGTCACCGGACCAACTGCAACCCAACC
This sequence comes from Myotis davidii, assembly GCF_000327345.1. NCBI lineage: Eukaryota > Metazoa > Chordata > Mammalia > Chiroptera > Vespertilionidae > Myotis > Myotis davidii. Next base: position 3,071,993 of record NW_006300377.1, on the reverse strand, counting down.
TCTGCAGAATTCTCTGTGCTGGAGCCACCAAGGGGTAAGCAAGCCCCAGGCTGGGTGTGACTGGGGCGACAGCTCAGAGCTGGGAGACTGAGGAGAGGAGAAAGATGAGTTTAATGAGCTCAGCAATGCCATTAATGAGGCACCAGGCAACATCCAGGGGGCTTCTGTGACAACCTACACCAGGGCAAGACAAGCCGAAAGATGCCACAAACCAGGTCAGCCCGAGTTCTGTCGTGATGTGATCTGTCCTCTTGATGCCTTCCTTCCACAGGGCCCAGGATGCGGGTGGGAGTAGACACAGAGTCCTTGCCCACTGGCTGAGATGGCTTGGAACTCCCCTCTCCTTCTCTGGACTTGAGTATGACCCCGCACATGGCATTGCACTTGCTAACATGTAGTTCATACCTGAGTCCACCCTCATACACCTCTCATGCCCTCAACTGTGCCAGGCTTGGCTAAGAAACTCTCAGCTTTAACCTGAATTCAAATGACACTGACCTAACTAGGTCCCTGGATCCACCCCTACTTGGTCTTTTCTAACTTATTCTCTACACCTCATCTAAGTGATCCTTTTAAAATACAAATCTGACTATATCCTTTTGCTGCACAAAATTCCTCATTGGTCTCTCACTGCCGATAGGATAAAATCCAAACTCTGAAGGAGGACTTAACAAGGCCCTCTGTGTTCAGACCCCACCTTCCTCTGTAGCCTCATCTCTCACACCTACCCCCTTGCCTTCTACATGCCTTTTCAGTTCAGCCAAACCCTTTTCACCTCCTCAAAGCATGCTATCTCTTGCCTTTGGATATTTGAATATACAGTATTATCTCTGCCTAGAACACCCCACTCCCTTCAATCCCTTCTCTTACCTAAATAATTTGCCCTTCAGGGCTCAAATTGGACAATTGCTCCTCCTTAAAGACCCCACCCCCATCCATCGATTTATTTATTTGTCCAGTTATTCAATGAGGGTAGCTCATGTAAGATTTAAGAGCCTCGAGGAGAATGCTCAGTCCACTCATGGACCTGCTAGGGAAGGGAAAAAACGGGCAAAGAGGATTACAAGGTCCTAATTATTTGTTAGAAGGCAAAGCTACAGGGAAAGCAAGGTTTCTCTGAGTATAGAATGAAAGTACATAGTAAAATAGTTAACAATGAGAACTATGGGATTTCTCCCATGTATGTTTTAGTTAAAAGTTTCTCCCTGGCCATTATGAATTTATAGAGTCTGTAGGAAACTCTATATTGGCTTTAAAAAATGAACTTAACAAGCCATGTGTATTGGGCACTACAGACACTAGGCGAAGTATGTAATACATATTATCTACCACAGTCCTTGTGACAAGGTGAGTGTTATTCCCATTTTGCAGATGAGGAAAATAAGATTCAGAAAGGTTAAGTGATCTGCCCAAATTCTCACAGCAAATTAGTGACAGAGTCAAAGTTCAAACCTAAGTCTATCTGAACCCAAAGCCAAGTTCTTGATCTTGACATTCATCTGCCCATTATTACTACTGGGATGGGTTTAAAGAGAGGTTCAAATGCATCAAGGAGTGGGGAGCCCATCGGTAGTCCCCACACTTACTGTCCCCACGGCACCCATCCTCTGTGTGCTGACAGTTTGACAATTTACACAGCAGCTGGTTTGCTCGGAGGAGATCTCTGTTAATTAAAATAGCACGAAGGGAGAACAGCACACAAACCATGTCAGCAGGTAATTAATGCAAAGGCGGGCATGCAAGAATGCTCAGCTTCTACCTGCCAGAGCTCAGCTTCATTCACTGCCCCCGAAGTTGCCACTTTGTCCCTCTGGCCATGAGCTTCTACCTCCATGGATGGGAGATGCAGGACCTGTCCTCTGGGGCCAGAACCTGGGCTACTACTCTTACTGGGCTCTGTCCTCCTCAACCTCCTCTGAGCTGTCTCTCTCTCCCAGGAGATTCAGGAGGACAGGAGGAGCCAGAGATAAGCTATCCAGTACCCAGGGCTTTGGGACATTATCTCTGAAGAAGTGTTAGTCTCTGCATGCCCCTGCTCCAGAGCCCTGCTTTATCTCCCAGGGCAGGGATTTTTATTATTATTACTATTCATTGATTTTAGAAAGAGAGGTAAGGTGAGAGAGAAAGAGAGAGATAGAGAGGAAGAAAGAGAGAGTTTTGTTGTTCCACTTATTTATGCAATGATTGGTTGATTCTTATTTGTGCACTGACCAAAAGGCATATCTGGACAATGCTCCAACCAGTTGAGCTACCTGGCCAGGGCCAGAGGAGTCTTGCAGAAGCTGACCTAAGAATCTACTGTATTGGAATGATCTGAACCCAACCCCACCATTGCCTCTGCCCAGAGCTTGGGATTGCTTTCCTGCTGGACCTACTGGTACAGCCTGGTCCTGAATCTCACTCCTCCGCTGGGGTCCTGACCTCTTTCCTGTCCCTTTGCTCATTTCATGATCACCATATCCCCAGCAGGTTCCTGCAAGAGGCTATTCCTCCATGACACAGATGAACAAACTGAAGTTCCCAGCAGCAAAGTAGCTTGCCTAAGGACAACGGAAGTCTTCCTTTCTCTGTTCAGAGACTGTGCTCTTCTGGGATTTCAGCCATGGGTTCAGCTATAACTTGCTTTTCTGTTTCTAATAAACTTCTTTATTTTGGAATAACTTTAGATTTACAGAAAAGTTACAAGATAGTACAGAGTTTCTGTATACCCCTCACTCAATTTCCCCATTGTTAACATTTCCTATTGCCATGGTACAGTTGCCAAAACTAACATTCTGTACCTGGATTTAAGTCAGGCACTTGTTTCTCCCTGGGAGATGAGTCCTAAGTTTCTTCTTCATCCAGAGGATGAATGAAGAGTTTGGATGCTTGCAATGTGACCTCTTCATCACCAGCACAGCCCTCCTGCATCCCTACCTTGCCCAACCCCCCAGATAAAACCAGAAGGACCATCAAGGAGAAATAGCGATAGGGCCAGAGCTCAAATTCCCAGGTAGTGTCCTTCGCTTATCAAGCCCCTCTTTCCATAAGCCCCTGAAGGTACCTGTTGCTCACCATCACCGCCTCCCCCACCTGCTAACCTCTTCGCCAACTCTACCATTAATCCTGTGGGCACCCACCTAATGTCAACTTCATCCTTAAAGATCTCAATCAGATTCAACTCAGCACATATCTATAATAATAAAAGCATAATATGCTAATCAGACTGGACAGCTGGACGACTTTCCGGATGAAGCCAGGGCTGCAAGGGTCTCTAGTTTATAAATAAGACAGAAACAAATCCAATCTAGTCTCTGACCTTGAGCAGTTCCTGATCTTTTGGGGAAAATAGACACCTCTGTGTATGATTAAAGCAGCATGTGGCAAGTGAAGCAGTGTTGCACAATGGTTAAGAGCTTAAGGTCTTCAATCAGAAAGCTACATGACCTTGGGTAAGTGACTAGTTTCCATGAGCATCAGTTTTCTCAACTCTAAAATAACCTACTTCACAATGTTTTTATGATCATCTAACTTAAAAAAAACCTCAATATCTATCATTTATTAAGTAGTTACTGTCAGACACTGTGCCAGTTGTCTTGCCTTGCTTAAGTCAAGGCTTACACGTGAAAACTTACTTGCCTTTACAGTCAAGGTTAGGGATGATGATGGCCTGAATCAAGGCTTAGATCTCAACACCTTCATGGGCTTCATGTCTTTGATTCCCACTCACTGCAGAAGTAATTCATAGTATTTTTTGGCATTGGAAATTTTACCTTTGTTGCTTCAAGGTCAATTTCACTTCTTTTGTTTGTTTGTTTTACTGGAAGGAAAAAACCTAAAACCTCCTATGCCACATTTCTATGTGTTTGGATCAAAATGTCAGCTTGATCTGATATATTTTTTTAAAATTGATTTGAGAGAAAGGGAGGGAGAGAGAGAGAGAGAAAGGAACATTGGTTTGTTGTTCCACTTATTTATGCATTCATTGGTTGCTTCTTGTATGTGCTCTAACTGGAGATCGAACCCCCAACCTTGGCGTATGAGCCAGGGTCTCAGTCTGATATCTTAAGCAGAGATGCTAGGAAGAAATCACAAAGGTATAATACGGACATTGAGACAATGATGTCCCATAAGACAATAGAGAAAAATGGCCCTGCCAGTGTGGCTCAGTGGTTGAGCATTGGCCCAGGAACCAAGAGGTCACCAGTTCAATTCCCAGTCAGGTCACATGCTTTGGTTGGGGTCAAGAACCCCAGTAGGGGCCCTAACCAGTTTGGCTCATGGATAGAGCGTCAGCCTGCGGACTGAAAGGTCCCAGGTTCGATTCCGGTCAAGGGCATGTACCTTGGTTGCGGGCACATCCCCAGTGGGGGGTGTGCAGGAGGCAGCTGATTGATGTTTCTAACTCTCTATCCCTCTCCCTTCCTCTCTCTGTAAAAAATCAATAAAATATATTTTTAAAAAAAAGAACCCCAGTAGGGGGGTGGGCAAGAGGGAGCCTATTTTGATGATTTTCATTGATGTTTCTCTCTATTCCTTTCCCTTCCTCTCTGAAAATCAATAAAAATAATAATATAGTCCTAGAATGGATAACAAAGTTAATATAAAAAAATAGAGGAAAATATATCAAGGAAAGGGATCAAGTGCTTCATATAAAAGATTGCATTGTGGACAAGTGAAATAAGAATGAATGGACCATTAAATTTGAAGACAGGGAGGTCATTGATTACCCAGGTATTTTATGGAGTAGTGGGGGAATCCTAATTGTAGTGAACTAAAGATGAAAGGGAGGTGATGGAGAGAGGAAGATAGGAGGTCCTCCTTCTGAAACGGGGCATTGCAGAGAGGAGACAGCTTGTGGTAGTGGGAGAAAGGGTGGGAGAAAGGTGTCTGTGAACTGAAGGAAGGAAACAGTGGAGGCAAAAGAGACAGAAGATGCAGGGAAGAAAAGGTGCCCCACAATGGCTAGAGAAGGCAGGGGCCAAACCCAAAGGTGTCCACAATGAGCTATTACATCACATCTGTTAGGATGGCTATTATTAAAAACAGCAACAACAACAAACAGAAATTATAAGTATTGGCAAGGATATGGAGAAAAGGGAGCCTTCATGCTCTGTTAGTGGGCATGTAAATTGGTGCAGCCACATGGATAACAATATAGAGATTCATCAAAAATTAAATAGAATTGCCATGTTCATTGTAGCATTATTTACAACTAGTGACCTGGTGCACAGATTCATGCACATTGAAAGGAAATTAATTAGAACGTGGCTGGCGGGGCTGGACTGAGCGAGACCGGCCCAACACGCCCTGGAGCCAACCTCCCGCAATCCCTCCTCAGCATCTGTGGAGTGAGGGGGGTCCCTCTGGCAGGTGGGGTCCCTTGTGATTGGGCCTAAACCAACTCTATGACATCCTCCGAGGGGTCCCAGAGTGAGAGAAGGCACTCTGCAAAGTTACTGTTGTACAGAGTATGGCATGCAAATGCAAGTGTGCAGTAAACCAGATTTGGGGACGACAGTGCCCCAGCAACAACATAACACACAGCCGAAGGTGGAATCGCATGGCCCCGAGAGGAATTGGGCTTCCTCCTCTATGGTTTCAGGGTGCATCACCTGAGAACGCTGCTGCCAGGTCACTGCAGTTCGGCAGCTCAAGTGTTGAGCGTCTGCCCCGTGGTGGTCAGTGCGTGTCATAGTGACGGGTTGGATGGTCAGACACTTAGCATATTAGCCTTTTATATATATATACTAGTGGCCCAGTGCACAAAATTCATGCATGGGGGGTGTCCCTCAGCCCAGCCTGTACCCTCTGCAGTCCAGGAGCCCTCAGGGGATGTCCAACTGATGGCTTAGGCCCGCTCCCTGCCACGGGGAGTGGGCCTAAGCCGTCCGTCAGACATCCTTAGTGCTACTGCGGAGGAGAGAGAGGCTCCCACCACTGCTGCTGTGCTCACCAGTGTGAGCCGGGTTCACCCCTAACCTACCTCTGCCTTGGCCCCACCACCATGGCTTTGTCCAGAAGGATGTCTGGAAGGTCTCCCAGAAGATCTCCCGGTCTAATTAGCAAATTACCCTTTTCTTCGTATAGATAATCAAGATATGCAAACTATGTAAGTGTCCATCAGTGGCTGAATATATAAAGAAGATGTAGTGTTACACCTGAAACTAATACAAAATAATATTGAACATAAACTGTAATTGAAAAAAAATTTAGATTGAAAATAAATAAAGAAGATGTGATACACAGACACACGCAATGGAATACTACTTAGCCATAAAAAAGAGTGGAATCTTGCCATTTGCAGCAACAGGAATGGACCTCAAGTGCATTATGCTAAGTAAAATAAATCAAACAGAGGAAGACAACTATTACATGATCTCCTTTATGTGTGGAATCTAAAAACCAAAACAAACAAAAGCCAAGCTCACAGATACTGAGAACAGATTGATGGTTGCCAGAGGGGAGGGAGGATGGCGTATGGGTGAAATGGATAAAGGGGAACAAAAGGTTCAAACTTCCACTTACAAAATGAATAAGTCATGGGTATGTAATGTACAGCGTGGTGACTATAGTTAATAATACTGTATTGCTTATTTGAAAGTTATGAAGAGAGTAAAGATTAAAAGTGCTCATCAGAAGAAAATAATAATTGTAACTATGTATGGTGATGGAGTATAACTAGATTCATTGTGGTGATCATTTCACAGTGTATACATATATCAAATCATTATTCTGTACACCTGAAATTAATATGTTAATTATATCTCAATTTAAAAAAAAAAAAGAAAAAACAAAGTTGTTGGACTTTCCCAGAAGGAGAATTCAGAATCCAGAGGGGGGAAAAGGATAGAGAGAACACTGAGGTCATTTGAGTTGCGGTCGGGGTCAGGTGGGGGGAAATGGGGTCAGTAGCTTAGCCCTGATTGAGGGGATAAGAAGGAGCAGAACAGGTAGGGGTTTGGCGTAGGAGAGTAGGAGAGTTCTGATCATCCAGGATAATATGAGCATAGGAGAGGGGGCACCACTGAGTGAGCTCTGGAGGGAAAAGCCAACCTCCCACAACACTCAGTGGGCCACCCTGAAGTAGGTGTCAGCCAGATAAGTGTTGCAGGAGGCCGAGGATGAGGGGAAATGGGTGCTAGTAAGAAGGTAGAGCTGGCACAAGTGCACCTGGGTAGAGTAAGGATTTGGAGGGGGGTGGGGAGTGGGCAGGGCGATAGGTACAAGCCATCCTTGGGCAGAGAGTAGAAGCAAGGAGTATTGGGTAAAAGTAGACTTTTCCAAAAGCGGAGCTTGGAAAATTTTTCTTATGTGTAAATTACTTCGTAGTTCTCTTTGACTGGGACTTGATCAGTAAATAAAGAACAAATGAATGAATGATAAATAGATCAAAAGAAAACACAGAGAGAGAGAAATGGGGGAGAGAAACAGGCAGTAGGCAGGTGGCTAAGTGAAGAGAAGAGCATAAAATAGCTGGACTAACTGACTCCTCCCTAAAATTGGTCTCCCTAGACTTGGTTATGGCCTCTGTGTTCCTCTTCTTTTTCTTTCCTCTGTCTCCTTCTCTAACTATCTAGTTGCTGCATCTATGGCAGGTGCGTGGGCGCTGGGGTGGGAGGCAGCAGCTTCAGGGAGGCTGGGTGGCAGTATGAGCTGAAGCTGAGAGGGGGCGGGCGATGGAGAGGGAGAGGCAGCAGTGCCCCAGGCATGGAAGCTGCAGAGGTGTCAGAGACAGAGGCTTAATGACAAGCCTGGGGTCCACCTGCACAGATGAGCAGGGCTGGGAGCTGGGAGCTGTGGGGAAATTGGAAAAGGGACACGTTCATTTTTCAGCTTCCCTCTACACACACACACACACACACACCTTTAATAAAAGCCAGAGGGTTACTCTGTTCTGGCTCTCACTCCATTCCACAAAGGAACCCTAGGAGAGGGCTTGTAAAGAGGGACAAAGAGGGTCCTGGGGAAGGAATGGGGTTGCTTTCTCCCTTGAGCTTTGCCACTGTCCACACACCTGCCTGGGGGAGACCCAGCCCGCCAAGTCTTTGCTGAGCTAGGGGTGGGGTGAGTGGAATTGGAGAACCAAGGACAAGGCTAGGAGGTGCCCAGCACTGGAGCAGGCATGTGGCCAGAACCCCAAACCTCCAGAGCCCCAGCTCAGCCCCTCAGAAGAGGCCTAACTGCGGTCTGAGAAGGCTCCTGAGTGCCCCCTCCCCGACCCCAACACACTAGGGTCACAGGGCGCTCACTAAGCCCACAGCCCTAACTCCTGTGCTGGGTCTCCTTCCCTGACCCTAGAAGTGGGACAATAGGAGCAGGGCCAAGCTGAACCACTGGGCCAGGAAGGGCTGGGTTGCCTCTAAGGTCAGTACCTCAGGACCCAATTTCAGCCCCCACAGCCCACAGTAATCCCCATCTGTTCTAGAAGAGTGCTACATCTGTGGGCATTCACACTAACACTGTGTGCACCCCCAGCTCCTGGCACTGGGAAGAAAGCCCCTCCCTCTGCTCTCACCTGCTTATGATGGGGCGGCCTTTGTGTCCAGTACACACGCACCTATCCATAGAAGCTGGAGACTCCCCCATGTGTCCTCGAGGCCATCTTCAATAACAATCACGTTGGGTGGCCACAAGTGCACCCCTCTCCCATGTGTCTGAGGATTTGGGAGGTGTTCGCATGTTCCTCTCACTCACTGCCCACCACTCCGCGTTGTTTTCCACAGCAGCCGCACCATTGCACTTTCCTGCCAGCAACGCACACAGGTCCCAGTTTCTCCACATCCTTGCCAACATCTGCTATTTTCTGTTTTTGTTTCTCAAGTTTGGAGCCGGTCAGCCTCTGCTGGGTGCAGTGACGGGTGCAGAGGAAGGTGGGACAACCAGTGGCCCGGAGAGACTTTCAGCCCAGACTTCCTATCCATGAAGAGTCTCAATTTTGTACTTTTATTTCCAATGAGATTGGGTGGGGGGTATTTTTATATCATGATTAAAATAATTTATTAATGGAAGGGTTTAAATTATACCACACTTAAAAGCACAGTGCATTGGTATCAGATATTTTTTAATGTACCCTTGACCCTCAAATAAACAAAAGTGGCCTGGACTCTGTCAACCTCTGAGAGGCCTTGACTGGCTGGCTGTCCCTCCTGAAACCATCCTCCTCAATCCTGTATTGTCAAACCTCAGCTGCCTTCTCTGGCTATTCTTCCTCTTTCCACCCGCTCAGTGTAGGCCTTCCTTCCCTAAGATGTAGTGTGCTCTCTGGCCCCTCAGATCCCATCATATCAAGCCCTACTCCCCATGTACCACCCTTGTATAACAAATGGTCCCTGAATCCCTGTCCGCAAACACTGTCCTCCCAAGCCCAGACATGTATTTCCAACGGTCTAAAGTTGGTTCCTTAAAGTCAGACTCTGAAATGGAGATCAGTAGACAGGAAGTTTATTGGGGAATGCTCTTGGGGTCAACATCAGTGAGGGAGGGAAGGAGCTAGAATCAGGCAGATGAAGGAACTGCATGGTCAAAACCAAAGGCACAACCAATCCCACAATCAGCTCTGGCATCTGATGGCCTTCAGATTTGTCCTGCCTTGAGCAAAGGTGCCCAGCCTTTATATGCCCACTTCGGTGGGTCTTGGATGTTGGCTGCCTAGGAAGGCAGCGTGACCGTGGGCCACTCTTCAGCTAAGGACAAACACAAGAAGGGGCTCACCTGAGCGGTCTCAGCCACAAACTCTTCCAGAAATGGGGGAGTGAGTGTTTGGGCCCTGAAAGAGGAACCTGGGTGATCTGCCATAGCATCTACTACATCAGGCATCACTTGGATGTCCTTGGGCATCTCACACTCAACATGCCTCAGGCTGCATTGCTCCTTTTCTGGGTTCAATAGTGTTATGACCATACTCCTAGGTTTGTCAAGTCTGAGTCAGTTATCTTCCCTCCTCTTTACCCTGCATCCCACTGATCCCTCATCCCATAGGGTATTAGACTTTACATAAAGTCTCTTGAATGCATCCCCTCCTCCTCCCCACCCCTGATCCAGCTCAGGCCCTCACAACCTTGTTCTTCAATTACCTTCCAACAGCTTCAGCGGAAAGAGCCACTTAGCACAGAATAGGTGCTACATAAAGGTCTATTGGGGTACTGATACAACTAGGAAAGAGAGAAATACATAGCCTTATTAGAAATAAGCTT
>NW_006300377.1:3055143-3060909 GCF_000327345.1 Myotis davidii | reverse complement strand
TAGAAGTTGTATGACACTTGCAATTTTACTTCTGGCCTTTTCGCCTAACATAAAAAAATGGGAATTTCCCAAACCTCTTTCTAAACATTGCTGGATGTAACCATTTCCTTAGCCATTCCCCTCTTGGTGGACACTTGGCTGTTTCCAGCTGTCTTTAATATTGTAAATAATGCAGTTATACAGTGCTTTGATATTGCTCTTTTTTACTCATTGTTCTGTCTATACAGTAAGACTGGCATCTTTGAGGATGGAGACCTGCCTTCTCCTCCCTCCCCATCCATCAGGACAGTACCTGGTACAGAGTACACTTATTAAGTCCTTATGATGGGCCAGGCACTATTCTGACCACATGGTGCTTATCAGTGCATTTAATCTTCACAACTTCCCTGTGACATAAGTAATATTATTATCCCTATTTCGTGGATGAGGAAGTTGAAGTAAAGATATTTGTTAAACTGGGGGCTCCCAAAGGGAAGAGGGTGTGGAGGACTAGTTGAAAGAAGCCAAGGGATGCGGTTCCTTAAAGTCAGACTCTGAAATGGAGATCAGTGGACAGGAAGTTTATTGGGGAGTGCTCTTGGGGTCAACATCAGTGAGGGAGGGAAGGAGCTAGAATCAGGCAGATGAAGGAACTGCATGGTCAAAACCAAAGGCACAACCAATCCCACAATCAGCTCTGGCATCTGATGGCCTTCAGATTTGTCCTGCCTTGAGCAAAGGTGCCCAGCCTTTATATGCCCACTTCGGTGGGTCTTGGATGTTGGCTGCCTAGGAAGGCAGCGTGACCGTGGGCCACTCTTCAGCTAAGGACAAACACAAGAAGGGGCTCACCTGAGCGGTCTCAGCCACAAACTCTTCCAGAAATGGGGGAATGAGTGTTTGGGCCCTGAAAGAGGAACCTGGGTGATATGCCACAGCATCCACTACATCAGGCATCACTTGGATGTCCTTGGGCATCTCAAACTCAACATGCCTCAGGCTGCACTGCTCCTTTCCTGGGTTCAATAGTGTTATGACCAAACTCCTAGGTTTGTCAAGTCTGAGTCAGTTATCTTCCCTCCTCTTTACCCTGCATCCCACTGATCCCTCATCCCATAGGGTATTAGACTTTACATAAAGTCTCTTGAATGCATCCCCTCCTCCTCCCCACCCCTGATCCAGCTCAGGCCCTCACAACCTTGTTCTTCAATTACCTTCCAACAGCTTCAGCGGAAAGAGCCACTTAGCACAGAATAGGTGCTACATAAAGGTCTATTGGGGTACTGATACAACTAGGAAAGAGAGAAATACATAGCCTTATTAGAAATCAGGATGGAAGGAAGGAAAAAAGGAAGGAAATTAAAATAACAGATTTAATAATATATAGTTAATTGTAATATTATCTATAACAATATATAGTATACTTTGTTAATTGTTATGTATTCAATTATATCTAACACTTGATTTGGTATGTATTAAATTTGCAAGGATGTCTTTTAAAAATGACTACAATAATAATATTTGGAAATATGAGGAAAAATATGAACAAAGATGTTAATTATATTATTATTCATTATAGTAAAAAATTGGAAGTAACTTAAATATTTAACAATAAGAGTTAAGTAAATTTTAGTTAGTTCTATGTAACAGAAAATAATGTTTAAAGTAGTCAGAAAGTCTACTTTAATGGAAATTGATTATTAAGTCAAACATTCAGATTCATCATGCTTATGCATTACAATTGCAACTATGTAAAAAGCTTGATTAGGGAAAACAATCTGAAAGAAAATACACCACATGCTCAGAGTTCTTGTTTTAGAGAAAAGCTAAGTCATCCTAGGTCTCTTTAGTCCCTCTCCCTCCACCATAACCACCCCCTCATTCTTTGATTTTCCTTAGTATGTAAAGTGCTATGGAAATGCAACTTCAAGATCTGCTTCATCAGATTGCTATCGTAAGTCCCTCATACACAATAATTATGGAGTCACAACCAGCCATCTATAACCCCACAACACTATTTTTCAAAGTTGCAGCTGGTAGCCTTTCTACTTTTATAGGATGATGATATGATATGATATATAATGTAATTATAATTACAATATAATAAATTAAAATGAATCAGTACTTCATTTCTGCTTATTTTTACATAATATTTCATTATATGGATATATCATGTTTTATTTATTCATCCATCATTTGATAGATGTTTGAGTTGTTTCCACTTTTGACTACTATGAACACTTATGCACAAGATTTTATATGAATATATGTTTTCAATTCTCATGGGTATATATGTATTAGGATTGAAATTGCTGGCTTGTGGAATTATGGTAGCTCTACGTTTAACCTTTTGAGGTACTGCCAGATTGTTTTCCCAAGCAGCTGCATTCTTTACATTCCCACCAGCAGGTCATAAGGGTTCCAATTTCTCCATATCCTCACTGACACATAATCTGTTGTGGTTATAGCCATCCTTGCAGGTTTGAAGTGGCATTGCATTGTGGTTAGATTTGTATTTTCCTGATGGCTGGCTAATGATATTCACTATTATTCGTTTGTAAACCAAAGCAAACAAAGTAAGGTTGAAATGTCCCCATTATAAGAATTTATTAGATATTTTAGAAACAGGTTTAAAAAAAACAAAAACTTTAAACCGCACCTAAATAGCACCATCTAGAGGTAGCTACTCTAAAATTTTCAGTGTGTTTCTTTGAAATTTTTTTCTTTTTATTCTTTCAAAAATATAATTGAAGTTGTATGACACTTGCAATTTTGCTTCTGGCCTTTTCGCCTAACATAAAAAAATGGGAATTTCCCAAACCTCTTTCTAAACATTGCTGGATGTAACCATTTCCTTAGCCATTCCCCTCTTGGTGGACACTTGGCTGTTTCCAGCTGTCTTTAATATTGTAAATAATGCAGTTATACAGTGCTTTGATATTGCTCTTTTTTACTCATTGTTCTGTCTATACAGTAAGACTGGCATCTTTGAGGATGGAGACCTGCCTTCTCCTCCCTCCCCATCCATCAGGACAGTACCTGGTACAGAGTACACTTATTAAGTCCTTATGATGGGCCAGGCACTATTCTGACCACATGGTGCTTCTCAGTGCATTTAATCCTCACAACTTCCCTGTGATATAAGTAATATTATTATCCCTATTTCATAGATGAGGAAGATGAAGTAAAGAAATTTGTTAAACTGGTTGAAAGAGGCCAAGGGATGAAGAAGTACAAGTTGGGAGTTACAAAATAGTCATGGGGATGTAAAGTGTTGGGAATATAGTCAGTAATCCTATCTAATAAAGAGGGAATATGCTAATTGACCACCACACCCTCACAAGATGGTGGTGCCCAGAGCCAATAAAGAGGGAATATGCTAATTGACTGCCGCACCCTCAAAGATGGCAGCGCCCACAGCCACAAGATGGCGGCACCTAGTCTCCTCAGCCCCACTGAGGTGGCAGGCAAGCAGCACGGCTGGGCTTGCCCCCAGGTGGGTCTAGCCACTCTACGCTCCTGCCTCTGGAGTCCCCCATTCCCCTCAGCCCCGCCAGCTGCCCAGGGCCGGCCCCAGGCTCTGGCAAGCCTCGGATGGCTGCTGCCCAACTGCCCAGGGCTGGCCCAAGGCACAGGCATGCCTCAGTTGTTGGCTGCCCAGCTGCCCAGTGCCAGCCCGAGGCTTAGGTAACTAGGGCCGGTTGAGGCTTGCACTGCAGGCAGTGGCAGCAGCAGAGATGTGATGGAGGTGGTGCCTTCCCCTGATCACCGGGTCACCTCCTGACCTTAAGGGCTCCCGGACTGTGAGCAGGGGCAGGCTGGGCTGAGGGACTCCCCTCCAGTGCATGAATTTTCATGCACTGGGCCTCTAGTGTTTCAATAACTATGTATGGTGCCAAATGGTTACTGGAAATACAAGGGGGAACACTTTGTAAAGTACATGATTGTCTAACCACTATGCTGTACCCCTGAAACTAGTATTAAATAATATTGAATGTAAACTGTAAAATAAAATAAAAAGAAATTTGTGCAAGGTCATCAGCTAATAAGGGGCAGAGGTAGAAACTAAACCCAGACAACCTGGCTCCAGAGCCTGAAAGTCTTAACCACCAGCCACATCGCTTCCCTGTGATGGTGGAGGCAAAGGGAATTGGAGATGGGGGACAGCTATTAGAGCTGTAGGGGTGGGTTGATCATATGTTTGAAATCCCTCAAGCTCCATCTCTTAGTTTGGAGGGAAAGTCAGGAAGCCTGGGGGGAGGGAAGCAGTTCAGGTCCAGCTGACAGGACAGAAGCTTCTAACTGTCCCCAGCCCTGCACCTTCCAGTTAACCCCAAAGCATCAGTGCAGCCTTTCTCTAATGCAAATCCGATCCTTTCACTTCCCAGTTTAAAGCTCTCTGTTGCCCTCAGGACAAAACCCCCAGGTCCATACCTCTCTAGCTCAATCTCTCTCCATTCTGCACCAGGCCTCTCCTCTCCACTTTACTTGCAGACCCTACAAACCCCACCAGATACCTGTTGGACCACTGGCCTGGAGAACTCTTGCCACCTCACCCCAGTTTGGCCCCGCTCTAAGCCTCTGCTTACACACTCTAAGCCCTTCGCCTGGGCCAGGCCCCTCCTCTCCACTTTACTTGCAGACCCTACAAACCCCACCAGATACCTGTTGGACCACTGGCCTGGAGAACTCTTGCCACCTCACCCCAGTTTGGCCCCGCTCTAAGCCTCTGCTTACACACTCTAAGCCCTTCGCCTGGATTGTGTTCCCTGCTAGACCTGCACTTCTCTCCTGACACTCATTACAGTTCTTGTCATTGCTTTTATGAAAAAAAAAAAATTTTCTTATAGAAAAATTACATGTAAGAAAAAACAAGAGAATATTCTTATCACACAATTTCAATTATCAACTCACGGCCAATCTGGTTTCATCTAACCCCCCAACTACTCCCCTCCTTCTGTATTATTTTTAAGTAAATAATACAGATCATTTCATTTTAAAATGTTTTATTTAGCAAGTGTCTCTAAAAAATAAGGACTTTTAAAAATCATAGTTATATTGCACAATATAAAAATGTTGAATCACTAAATTGTACACCTGAAACTAATATAACTAATTTAATATTGCACACCAAGTTAAATAAGTAAATTAATAAAACATTTAAAAATCATAGTTACAATAGTATTATCATGCTTTAAAAAGCCAATCAAAATTTTCTTTTTTTTTTCAACTTTTTATTTTGAAAATGTTTAAACCTATGGAAAAATTCCAAAAATAATTCAATGAACCACCCTAAATTTCTCACCTAATTCACCAGTTGTTCATATTTGCCATCTTTGTTCACTGAACCATTTGAGGATAAATTACAAATATCATGATCTTTTACCCCCAAACACTTCCACATATTTCCCCCAAACAAGGAGATTCTTTTAGCCATGGTATGATACTCATATTCAGGAAATTTAAGATAGATACAATAAAATATCTGTAATACAACCCGTAGTCACATTGCCAAATGTCCCAATGCTGTCCTTCCCAGAAATTTGTTTCCATCCAGTATCTGACTCAGAATCAGACACTGCGTTTTGTTGTCTTGCCTCTTTAGCCCCTTTAATCTGAAAGAGCTCATTCTTCTTTTGTGACCTTGGACTTTCTAAAGAGCCCCTGCCACTGTTTCCTAGCCTGGCTCTGAGTTGAGGTTTGTCTGATGGCTGCCTCCGGGTTCTGCATTCCTCCCTCAGGCTCTGCCTCTTTGGCAGGATGTGTTGTCAGGGCTTCACATCAGGA
>NW_006300377.1:3028474-3035708 GCF_000327345.1 Myotis davidii | reverse complement strand
CAGCTGATCGATGTTTCTCTCTCATCGATGTTTCTAACTCTCTATCCCTCTCCCTTCCTCTGTGTAAAAAATCAATAAAATATATTTTTAAAAAAAATTCTTTTTTTTTCAACTTTTCATTTTGAAAATGTTTAAACCTATGGAAAAATTGCAAAAATAATTCAATGAACCACCCTAAATTTCTCACCTAATTCACCAGTTGTTCATATTTGCCACCTTTGTCCACTGAACCATCTGAGGATAAATTACAAATATCATGATCTTTTACCCCCAAACACTTCCACATATTTCCCCCAAACAAGGAGATTCTTTTAGCCATGGTATGATACTCATATTCAGGAAATTTAAGATAGATACAATAAAATATCTGTAATACAACCCATAGTCACATTGCCAAATGTCCCAATGCTGTCCTTCCCAGAAATTTGTTTCCATCCAGTATCTGACTCAGAATCAGACACTGCGTTTTGTTGTCTTGCCTCTTTAGCCCCTTTAATCTGAAAGAGCTCATTCTTCTTTTGTGACCTTGGACTTTCTAAAGAGCCCCTGCCACTGTTTCCTAGCCTGGCTCTGAGTTGAGGTTTGTCTGATGGCTGCCTCCGGGTTCTGCATTCCTCCCTCAGGCTCTGCCTCTTTGGCAGGATGTGTTCTCAGGGCTTCACATCAGGAAGTGGGTGTCCATTTGTCTCACTAGGATGATGTGGCTTTTCACTGTTGGATTAAGGTGTCCTATAATTGCTTTAAGATTTTTTAATTATCTGACTATTTTGTGTGTGTTTATTTGTTTCCTGCTGGACTGTGAGCCTCATGACGGCAGAAGCCAAGCATAGCAGGTGTAAACTGACAAGATGTACCTGCTGGTGCCTGGCGCCATGCCTGGCCCACCATTCAGCCTCGCTCACTACAGTCCTGGGAGGGGCTCACTGAGACCTCAGATGAGGGAAAGGAGGCTCCGAAAGGGGCAGGCTCCATAGTAGAGTGATGTTTTTAAATTCTACCTGAGCTGGGAAGGGAGGATCTATCAGTTCCACCCTCCCAAAACTCTCCCTTTGGATGGCACCTGGGAAACGCACCCACCTCTGTCCCCCTAAAAAGATGGTTTCAATGAAAACAGATAAGTTCCCCAAAAGAAGGAAATCACATTAGCAGTCCAGAGCCTAGGGGCTGGGGGAGAGAGGAGGGAGGCCCTATTTGCATTTTTTCTATTAATAAGCTTGGAGTTGAGCTAGCTTGCCTGTGGAGATAATTTGAGAGGGAAATCTTTGCATATTTTATTTAAAAGCACGCCACGTTAGGCGGGTAATAATGCAGAGTGTGGCCCATTAGGTGAGGCCTGCAGGGGGCAGGGATGAGGGTCCTCTCCCTCCTTTCCTTCTACCACTTTTCCCAACCTCCAGCCCCAATCACCCTTCCTCAGTCCTGGGAACCAGCCTCCTTAAAGGAACAGCCTCATGAGGCCTCAGAGGCAGGTTGGGGCTCAAGCCTCAATAACTCCTGACACTTTCTTGCTAAGAGAGCCCAAGAGGGAGAGGTCCTGAAACTGGGAAAAGGAATCAAATCCATAGCGAGGCCCTAGTCCTGGGGTTCTAAGTGGCAGCGGGGAGAGGGGAGTTTGAGGAGATATCACCTCTATAGTGGGCTTTTTAAAATGTGAGAGAGAGCCCTAACTGGTTTGGCTCAATGGATAGAGCGTTGGCCTGCAGACTGAAGAGTCCCAGGTTCAATTCTGGTCAAGGGCATGTACCTTGGTTGCAGGCACGTCCCCAGTGGGGGATGTGCAGGGTGTGCAGGAGGCAGCTGATCGATGTTTCTAACTCTCTATCCTTCTCCATTCCTATCTGTAAAAAATCAATAAAATATATTTGAAATAAATAAAAAGTGAGAGAGATCTTTTGGTTGTCTCAGTAATTGGGTAGAAAGGGCTATTGGTATTTCATGTCTAGGGGACAGGGATGCTAAATTGGAACTCTGCATTGCCTACGACAGGCCTACTCAAAGAATTACCCAAATGCCAAAGGCACTCCCATTGAGCTAGCAACCCTCCCTGCATGTCGGTGTAAGCCTTCCCTTTACGTCCTGCTGTCACAGGATTGAACTGCGACTTGGGAGAGACCTGCGTGGTTACTAGGTAGTTAGTTGAAGAGCAGGGGTTCTTGCTCCATCCCACGCACAAATCGCTTAGCCTCTCTGAGCCCCATTTCCTCTTCCATAAAGAGGCACAACAGAGTCTAACTCCCAGTGTAATCAGAGAAAGCAATGGTAAAAGAGGGAAAAAGTGTGAGCACACACTTTATTATTATTATGGAAAACAGAACATAGACTGCTAATTTAGTAAGGGACTTCTAAAGTTATCCTTCTCTGTGTGAGGTTTATAATGCCATGGAGACCCTGGCCATTCCTGCCTCACTGGATGAGGGGCTCAGAGACACAAAATCAACTTCCACCGTTAATGCTGTTTGACTTCCACTGAAAAATGGGGTTGATTGTACCTACTATAGAGGCAAATAACAGAACTGGAAGTGATTTGAAAAATGTTACATATTATGAAGAGGCAAGATACTAGAAGACTATAAGGTTATTTGCCATTTCCAGATGAGCCAGAAAGATCTCCCTTCTCCTCTCTCTGCCTCAGTCTTTTTGTTAGATGAGTGCATAGACACTCTGACTCCCCATCCCCCAAAACTCATATGTGCCATGCATGCAGGTGTGTACACTTGTACACACACACACTCACACACATATTAGAAGACCTCATTAGAATTAGGGGAGTATCTAAGTGGGTCATATAAAACAAGTTTCATTAGGGAGAGCAAGATGGTGATTGTACCTGAGACAAATTGGGGGGTAAGGGAGTCAGGCAATCACCTAGAAGGGTCTGCTTCTATCTGGGTGAGTTTGGGGGCGTAGGAAAGAATTCAGGGATAAGGTGGCTTGCGAGTCCTAGGAGACTGTATGAGGATTTCAGGCACTCTAGGCACAGGAAGCAGAATAGGTAGCACCTGCCCTTCGTGGGTTAACACATGTTGAGCACCAAGAGCAGTGCCCACCCCGGCACAAAGCAAGTACTCTGTGGTCATGGTCTTCTCCTCCCATTGGCCTTCTGCCTTCTCCTGCTCTTCTTTTTCCTTCTCATCTGGTGCTATGGCTGTTAGGGAGATGGTGTGGGCTACAATGGATATGTGAGTTGGAAAAGATGGCGTTGAGAATGGGAAGAGGATGATGGCTGGCGACAGGGATAGGACTAACACATGGAGATGAGCATGGCATTGAAACCCACCAGATCCACCAGAATAAAAGCAGGTTTGGACTTCTTCACAGGGTCTGGACACATTTATACACCTGTATACATCTGCATGTTCTGGGCCAAGCCTATATTGATGGCTCCTGGAGAACCAAATTCAGCTGACACAAAGTAAGAAAGGTCTTTTGAGGGAGTTTTGTTGGCTCCCATAATGAAGCCCTGGTACAGAACCTCTCTCTTCAGAAAACTGCCTCCTGGGGTTCTCAGTCTGCACCCATTACTGCCCCAAACACACCCAAACTGTAAAGGTCCTGGGTGTCCCCGAAGACAGAGGCATGTCTGGCTCACAGGCAAGTGAGATGTTTTACTGACCTTAGCACACTGCCTAGCATTCCAGGAAGTGAAGTGATGCTTCAGGCCAAGCTCATGGGAGAGAGTATTCGTAATGGTTGTTCAGATAAAGCCCCTGTCCACTCTGCAGTTGCTGGCTCAAAAAGACTCCTTTGTCCTTGGGTCAGTGCCCTGCTTCTGAACCCTCGAAGTCCCCTGGTTCAAGTCCCCTTCACTTTTCCTAGGATGCTCTCTTCCTCACCTACTTTTACTCATCCTCCAGGTTGACATGAGTTCCTTTAGGAACTCTTTCTTGATTGTCCCTCATGTCCCTTATTCCTCTCCCTACCCCCAGACACAGAATTAGTCTCTCCATTCTCTAGGTTCCCACGGCAATGTGTTTCCTGCTGGAACACTCAATCTATAAGACAATCTATCAAAAAAGGGTTCTATGCTCAAACAAGTTTGAGAAGTCCCCTTCATACACTGCCCTCCTCTTAGAAATTCACAACACATACCTGCATAGTAAAGGCACTGAGGAGTTCTGCAGTAAAGAAATCTACTCAGCCCTGGCCAGTTTGGCTCAGTGGGTAGAGCGTCGGCCTGCGGACTGAAGGGTCCCAGGTTCGATTCTGGTCAAGGGCATGTACCTTGGTTGCAGGCACATCCCCAGTGGGGGATGTGCAGGAGGCAGCTCTCATCGATGTTTCTGACTCTCTATCCCTCTCCTTCCCTCTCTATAAAAAATCAATAAAATATATATTTAAAAAAGTCTAATTAACATGGTTTAACCCAATGTTTCCCAAGCCCCTTTGATGGAAATCTTTTTCTTCCCACCTATTGAAACATGCTTTGGAACCTTGTACTTCTCTTTGGCCTCACTCCTTCCAACAGACCCTAGAGTTAATCCTCCCCCTCTCTCTCCTTCTCCCCCAGATTAGGGGCGCCGCCCCCCTTTGTGCCTCCCAGGGCCTGAGGCGAAAGCCCTGGAAGGCTGCGGGCCTTCCAAGCAGCTGAGGTGTGGAGGGCGGCAGGGGCGCGCGGGGAGGAGACACAGAAGCGGGGAGGGATCCCGGCTGCAGCTGTCCCGCGAGGGCCCGGGACAAAGGGCCTGCTGGCGGCCGCCCTGAGCCGTTTTCATGCTTGTTGGGATTAAGCGCAGGAAACCTCGCTGGCAGCCGTGCGGATCAGCGGTTGGGGGCGCGCCGGCGCGTGGGGCGGGCTCGGCCCCGCCTGACCCACGCTTTGTGAGGGGACCCCCGGCCCGCGAGGCTCCGAGGAGACCGCCCCTTTGTCTGCGCCTTTGGGGGGAGGGGGATGAGCCCCTCCCGGAGGCCGCAGAACACCAGCTGAACGCCCGCCTCCATCCCTCTCCTTCCCCCGCGCGGAGCACGGGAGCTCCGCCTTGCGCTCCCTTACGGGGCAAGGTCACGGCCCCAGCCCGAGCCTCTCGGACTGCCCCCCTCTCATGGCCCGAGATCTCTTTCTCGCTGGGTAGGTGGGGGATGCAGGCCCTCGGGGACCTAGCCCCTCCCGGCCCTGACCCCGTGCGCCCTCCCTCCCCGCTCCCGCCAGTCCCACAACCAGACACCTCTCTCCTGGAACCTACTGGTGATAAATGAGGGGAGCGACCGGAGGATCCACGGGTTCTGAGCTCTGAGCGGAGGGGTCTGAGGGGAGGAGCGGGGCGAGGATCACGTTTGGCTGCAGCAGCCTTCAGGCCTGGAGAGAAGCAGACACACTGATGGCTGTGCCATGCGGGGGCTGGGAGAGTCTCAGGGGTTTGCCGGGTGTGAAAACCGCCCCAGGCTGGTGTAGCCTTATTTCTGAGAAGGGTGGGGGGGAGCAGGGGGCAGGCATGCAGGTCTGTGTCGGGGAGTGTGCATCTGTGAGTGTGAGAGCTTGTGCATGCGCGTGCACACGTGCGTAGGAATGGTGTCCAGTGGCCTTGTGTTTGTGGGTGCCTGGTGGGTGTGGCTTTGAGGCCTGGTTCAGCCCCCAGAGCATCCCCATGTTATGCTCCTCTCCTCACTACCAGCATCCATTAAACTCATGGGTCTGGGGCTCTAGGTGCTTTAGCAACACTTTTTAATGTATAGCACAATTGCCAGGGGCATCTTCTACCTCTGATGACCTCCCACTCCTCGCTTAATCAAATAATAACATGTATGGACCATTTCCTATGTGCCAGGCTCAGGTCTGAGCCCTTTACACGTGTAAACTCTCGCATAACCCATTTCACAGTTGAGAAAAGTGAGGCACAGCTACTACTAAATGGAGGTTCCAAGACTTCTGGGTTCAGTAGGCACTAGAAATCACTGTTCTCTGTTGCCTCAACTTCTACCCGTTCTCCAGGCTCCTCTTCCTCCAAGAAGCCTTCCTTGATCAGGCGATCTCGCTTTCCTGTTCCTGTCACCTGTTCGTGCTGTGGTTAGGAGACACTAACACTAGATTTTGGATGAAGCTTATAGGAAACAGTCTGAAAGACAAGTCATGGGCTGCCACCAGGAATCATTCAATCTACACAGAATGCTGATATTCCAGGGGAGCCCACCCATCACAGTCTGAAGCTTCCTTACCCGCTCTTTACTTCCTTCTTCAGTTGCCAGTTCACTCCCTCCACCCCAGGCTCTGACCATGCTTGATGGGACTGAACTATTTGGAGTCCCTGAAGAGAATTTCCCAGCCCCTTCTCTCTCAAGAAGATCCAGCCCTGCACAACTTCCCCGCCAATCCCTGACCTGTTGGTCCTGTCCCTGGGGGGTGTTCAGGCCCCTGCTGTGTGCCCTGCCCCTGTGGGTCTCTAGGTCTCAGCTTCAATCTCCTCCCTCAATCCTCCTACTAAATGAGACTTCTCGGGTAGCACTAGAACCCTGAGTTAGACTTCCCTGCTTCTAGTCATGAGATTTCATTCTGGTGGGAAGGAAGAGGTGGCTACCTGGCTAACCCCTCCTACTAAATAAATCTTACCTACTCCCGCTCACTGTCCGGGGGACTAAGAAATCCCCACCCAATGACTTTAAAATAAACTCCTAAATATATCAAGTCTCAGGCAAAGATCTGCACAGAGGGCTGGGAGCAGCTTACCAGCCTCCCCTCTTCTGAGCTCTGAATGGCCTGTGCACTAATGTTTTGGATGAAAGTCTCATCTATCAGTGCAGGCAAGACCTGCTCAAGGGCAGGAGGGGGCTCTGCAGGACTTTGTATGGAGGTGCTCAATCGTTTTTAATGCATACAAAGCATTTTCAGGTCCATTTCCTCCTTCAAGCCATACTGCCGGGGTCCAGCTCCAGCAGGTCCAGGGGTTCCCCATAGGTGCGGACGGAGTCGGCGAAGAAGGAATGACACGGAGGCAGCGTTCGGGTGATCATCATAGCCAGGTTCCTCTAGCCAAGTTCTGGTCAGGATCTCCAGCAAAGTTCTGGTTAGGATCTCCAGCCAGCCAGGTTCTGTGGCCATGTTCTCTCGCTAGGTTCTCCAGCCAGGTTCGGTCGCCAGGTTCTGTAGCCGGGTTCTCTTGCCAATTTCTGTAGTCAGGTTCAGTCCAGGATCTTTTGCCATGTTCTCTCCAGCGAAGTTCTAGGTTCTGTGTAGGTTCTGTCTTCTAAGTTCTGTCTAAGTTTCTGTCTTCTAAGTTCTGTCTGTAAGTTCTGTGTTCTGAGG
>NW_006300377.1:3020863-3028443 GCF_000327345.1 Myotis davidii | reverse complement strand
TTAATTACCCGCCTGGCAGTTAAGAGGTTTTATTCCCTCCCTAACTTCAGGGGAAAATCCCTACCTGGGGAAACAACCTTTCTCGGAGAGGTGACCTTGGACCGGCTCCCGGCACCATACAATTGCCACAGGTGGAGGCAGTCTATAGAGTCCTGGACCAGGTCTGCCCGTGACAGAAAGCGTAGCAGTACCTCGGTCCTTCCCACAAGCAGGCCCCATGGCCAGCGTGCCTGATGGGAAACAGCAATTCTTGGCTGGGTTGGTTCATCCCCTGGGGTCTCTGCTGACCTGGCTGTGGCTCTGACCCCTGCTCTTGCTCAGCTCCTCCCCTCACCCACCATTACACCGGGGGCTGGGCAGGTCCTTAGGCTCTTGATGATCGGCAGGGGTCCTATATTCCTACAACTCACCTCACTGGTCCCGTGGTCTGGCCTTTATCTTTTTCTCAGTAAAATATATTTAAAACAACAACAACAACAAAAATAAAATAAAATATATATACCTTTCTCTAAAATGTTTCAATTATTGCCCTAGCCAACTTGGCTCAGTGGATAGAGTGTCAGCCTGCGGACTGGGGGGTCCCGGGTTCCGGCCAAGGGCACATGCCTGGGTTGCGGGCTTGGTCCCCAGTAGAGGGCGTGCAGGAGGCAGCCGATCAATGATTCTCTCTCATCATTGATGTTTCCATCTCTCCTTCTCCCTTTCTCTCTGAAATCAGTAAAGAAATATATTTGAAAAAAAAAAAAAAACAACAACCCTTTCATTTTAGATTCCAATTTCTTCAGGAAAATTTTTATTTTTTTTTCCTGTGGAAAAGTGAAATATGCATCCCCAAAAGCATTATTTATAATTACAGTATATCCATGACTCTCATTAAGGTAGTTTACTATGTGCCATGTACAGCTATCAGTATTTTTGCATATTATATATTCATTTAATCCTTGAAACACCCTATGAGGTAGTTACAACCCTATATTTCCATTTTAAAATGAGGAAATTGAGATACAGTACAGAGAAGTTAACTGACTTGCCCAAGGTCATAGACACAGAGAACAATGGTGCTAACTCCCAAAACCAGGGGTCTGGCCTCACAGCCTGTGCTCTGAACCATTGGTTGTGCTCAGAAGAGGCTTCACACGTTTGGGAAAGGGGTCCTTCCTGAAAATTCCCCCTCTTGTGCTCTGAGGGCTTCATGTCTCATTGTTAGAATCTCCATGGTTAAAGTTATTCAAATTTAGCTACAGCTCTTTGCTAGAGCAAGATCTCTTAATAAGTGGAATTTGTCAAAACTGGTTCAATACTATTTCTGTATAAATATCAAATGTAGAGATAATAAGAATTATTAATATCTTGGGTCACTATTTCTGAGAAGTATACTTTCTGGGATTTAAAATATATATACCTTTCTCTGCCGAAACTGGTTTGGCTCAGTGGATAGAGCGTCAGCCTGCGGACTGAGAGGTCCTGGGTTCGATTCCAGTCAAGGGCATGTACCTGGGTTGCGGGCACATCCCTGGTGCAAGAGGCAGCTGATCGATGTTTCTCTCTCATCGATGTTTCTAACTCTCTCTCTCTCCCTTCCTCTCTGTGAAAAATCAATAAAATATATTTAAAACAACAACAACAACAAAAATAAAATAAAATATATATACCTTTCTCTAAAATGTTTATTATTGCCCTTGGGCTCAGTGGATAGAGCATCAGCCTGCGGAGGGGACTGGGGGGTCCCGGGTTCCGGCCAAGGGCACATGCCTGGGTTGCGGGCTTGGTCCCCAGTAGAGGGCGTGCAGGAGGCAGCCGATCAATGATTCTCTCTCATCATTGATGTTTCCATCTCTCCTTCTCCCTTTCTCTCTGAAATCAATAAAGAAATATATTTTAAAAAATAAAGTGTTTCAATTATTGTAAGTAGAATGTAATTTTTATTTTGTAATTTAAAAATAATCAATACAGTATTTGATTGATTTAATCAATAAAATATGTCTTCTATGGTGGGCATCCTCTAAGATGCCCTCTGATTCTCCCCCTTCCTGGTTCTTAGACCATTGTGTAATATCCTCCCTTTGAGAAACTTACCTCTAACCAACAGGATATGGCAACATGGAGGGGATGAATTTCTATGATTAGGTTGCAGAAAACTGACTGCTGTCTTGCTAGTACTCTGACTTTCTTACTAGTAACTTGCATGCTTTGATGAATTAAGCTGCCATGTTAGAAGGGCCCACATGGCAAGGAATTGAAGGTGACCTTTAGCAAACAGTCCTTGAAGAACTGAATGGTCCATGCACCCTGACTGACTCGGCCTTGACTGCAGCCTTGAGAGAGATTCCTGACCTACAGAAGTGGTGAGATGACAAATGTGTATTGCTTTAAGCCACTAAGTTTTAGGGTAATTTGTTATGCAGCAATAGGTAACTAATATACTTTCTTTATAAAAGTAATGGATTTTTGAGACATCAATAAATCATCATACAAGTTAATAAAATAGAAGATCTAATATGATTGGCATCAACAAATATCTGAAGTCATGCACATGTATTGTAACCACATCTGTGTCAGAACCATCTAAGGACCCTCAGTCTTTTGCAGTCAGGCTGCCTTTCAGGGAAGCAGTGGCTCTAGAGCAGGGTTGAAAATATGAGTGTTTGTGTGTTTTGTGTGGGGGTGTCTTTCACAATCAACACCCCCATTTTCAGGCCCAAAGGTGCTTTAGGACAAGGACAACCCAAATAGGCCAAGTCCCCCCGTCAACCTGAGAAACCCCTTAGGAGAGACCTCTCTGTCCACCATCAGACTGTCAACTGTCGCAGGCTCGATTCCTCCTCCCGTGTCTTCCCCCATCCTTACCCCCCAGCTCAGAACTCTGCTCACAAAGGGGCTCAGATGATGTGAAAAAGAGGCCACCAGATAACACAAACTCAAGAATAGAATAGAAACACAAACTCAAGAAATGCATTTCTCTGCTCCAGTTTATTCATCTTGGTTCAGACTCAACATGCAAGAGCTAGACACAAGTCCCCAGGGTCACTGTCTCAGCCTCACTTCCCATTGCTTTCACCCACCCACCCACCTAGAGATGGAAAGAGCTCCCACGTTTTACAGATAGGAAGACTGAGAGCCAGAGGTAGGATCAGTGACCTCCATGCCACTGCTCACCCATTTAGGATCTTGCAACCTCTTGGCTCCCAGAAGCAAAACCGAGAGCTTGGCTACCTTAGTCTTTGGCTCTCTCCAGAATTTACCAGCTCTCCACCTCACAGAGCTTCTGCTGGAGCCTGTCAACTCCCATTTAGAGGGCCATTCAGTGATGAAAGGGGGTATGACTCAGCATCCTAAGAGTTTACAGGGGTAGGGCTGACCCTGCCCCCTGCCCACTCTTGAAAGAACTGTGGTTCCTCCTGGCACAGGCAGTCTGATTTCAGGGAAAGGAACCAAACTAATTCAACATCCAGTGCTGCTAAATCCAGAGAGGCACAGCAAGTAGAGGCACAGAGACAGAAGCGAGATTTTACCCAACAGCCTGGGAACACCTTGTCCATTCCTTGCAAGCTTATTAGGACACATTTCTTTTCATCAGAAGCTTAAATCAGTATGGTCTGTAACAGCTCCTTTGCAGTGGAGAGGAGCTGGTTTGTGGTTTGTTTGGAACTGGCATTTAAGAATTCCCCAACTCCTATTTTTCACAGGGTTCTACCGTGATCATCTCCACATCCCCATCTCCCACATGCTGGGAGGCAGTGTTCAAGAGAGACAGTCCCTGTCTTCTTCTCTGATGCCACCCCCATTCCTGCCATCGTGTCAATCACCACCCCCAGCTCCCCTGCCTAATTCTCTACCAACTGCTCTGGCAAAATTGCAGCCAAAAAGCCTTGACAGGCCAAAGCGGCTACCATCTACAGCAAATCCATGGTCAGGGACAACAGCCTTAGCAGAGCAAAATCTAGGAAGAGTGAGGGGAAGGGGAAGGAGGGGTGGCCTGGGAAACCCCAAGAGACCCTCTTTCCAGGGAGCAGTGGGGCCCTGTGGAGAAAAAAAGCTACAGCAGGTCATGGGTAACATAGGGTGTGGACGGATGCCCCACATGTGCAACTGAATATATATTTGCATACCCTTGCTCAGGAGTCTGCCTGCAAATACATGTTCCTAATATACACTTCCCAGGCCTCACCAGCACACATGTACCCCTATTTATAGGCCTACACAGACAAGAGCTCACTCACATACACCCACCACAAGCCTCAACATTCAAGCCTACTCATTGGCACACACTTCTTTTGTATGTACAGTTGACCCATGAGCAACAAAGGTTTTAGGAGTGTCGATCCCTGAAAGAGTCGAAAATCCATGTAGAACTTTTGACTCTCCAAAAACTTAACTACTAATAGTCTGCTGCTGACCGGAAGCCTTATGGATAACATAAATAGTCGATTAACACCTATTTTGTATGTTATATGAGTTATACACTGTATTCTTACAATAAAGTAAGCTAACCAAAATGTTATTACTCTCTTACATACATACCATACATATATAGATGGACACACTCACACAGGCCTGCACATAATTAAGGCTGTGTATATATACAGCACACATAAGCTGATGCCTGGCACATGTTAGCACATACATACTCACTTAAGCTTACCTGCACTCATACCAGCTAATCATATACTTGTACACAATCTCACACATGCCTGCAAATACATACAAATACCCAGAGAGGCACACTCTTAATCCTGGTCCTAGGGCCTGGACGGTGCTGCCTTATGTTGGAGACAGCGGATAAGCTCCTTTCGGTTGTCTAGGATGGTGTCGAAGCTCTCCTGAAGGCGGGCCTGCTGGTCAACCAACTGATGCTGCAGGCCTCGGATCCACTGGAGCAGGGCCAGGCGGCGGTACATCACCAAGTGCATGTGGTGTTTCTCCTTCTCCTGCTCTTTGTAGCGCTCTTGAGCCTGCAGCTTCTGCACAGCCTGGGCTACCGAGGGCAGAAGGGGATCTGAAGGCCCAGGGCCGTGAGGAGTCCCACAGGAAGGCTCAGGGCTGCTACTAAGGCTGTCAATGCTTAGGGAGCTGCTGGCATAGCCATTGTCCTCCAGAGGGGAGCAGATTGTGCCGGTACCACTTATCTTCTCAGGCTCAGCTCTGGGGATCTCTGCTCCCTCTGGTGGGCTGCGGAGCTCCCCCTCAGGGAGTCCAGGGTCCTGGAAGGCCTGGTTGTCAGAGGGCAACTCGGAAGATCTCCTCATCGGGATGGGCTCCACTCGGTCTGGCATCCCATGCCAATTCTCATTGGCGTCCTTGGCACTCGCCAT
Source organism: Myotis davidii (assembly GCF_000327345.1). Taxonomy (NCBI): domain Eukaryota; kingdom Metazoa; phylum Chordata; class Mammalia; order Chiroptera; family Vespertilionidae; genus Myotis; species Myotis davidii. The sequence continues at coordinate 3,023,131 of NW_006300377.1, read as the reverse complement.
GAAGTTGGAGTTGCTATCTGGATGAAACTCGGGCTGGCATACTCCAGGAGGTGGGCCCCCCAGCAACTGGCCCCCCTCAGCTACCCCTGGCTGGATGGCGAACATCTCGTCTGCAGAGGGGAAGCAGAAGAATGAGTCAGAGCAGGACAGGGTGGGTGTCCTGTCAGAGTGGAGGCAATCAGCAAGCGGGCCTGGCTGCTCCTCCTCTAGTCCCTCTCCCTGGACTCCGGTAACACCTCCCTTCCTGGCGTTCCTCCTCCCTTTCTGTCCGCTGCTTCTCAGTCTCCTGCACAGCGTTACCCTCGGCCCTCTGAGGCAGGGTGTCTTCTCATTCTATGCACTTCTCCTCAGATGACCTCATCCTCTGCTGTAGCTTCAAGGAGCATCATGTGTTGGTGACTCAGATCTGCCTCCAGCTCAGATCCAACTGCTTTCCAACCCTGCAACCAACCACAGGCTCCTCAAATTCTTCGTGTCCAAACAGCTCTTCCTCTTCAGTGACCTCGGCAAACTGGCCCCACTCTCCATCCGGCACTCTAGTCAGACACTTGAGAGCATCCTGGACCCCTCACTCTGCTTCCTTCCCCATCTCATTGGCCACGAAATTCTGAGAAAAACACCAAACCCTCTGTGTGTGTCTGTACATGCAACTCTCCTCACTTTCACTTGGTTTAGGCCATTTCGAACCTGAACTCCTGACTGCCACAGCCTTTTCTCTGATCTCTCTGCCTCCGGTTACAAATGTAAATTTGATTCATCACAGCTCCCTAAACTCCTGTTAAACCTCTACATGGCCTACAAGGTTGTGCTTCATCTGGCTCCTGCTCATCCCTCCAGACTTGCCTCTTGCCACTCTGCCCCTCCTGCCACACCAAACTGCTCAGAGATCTCAGAAATGCACCATTACTCTCCTCCCGCAATCCCCTTGGCCTACGGTACCCTTCCTCTCCCCTCCCCTCTAAGGTCCTTCCTTCTCCACCCACAAATTCCTTTTTATACTTCAAAACTCAGCTCTAATATCCCTCCCCCATCTCTGAAGCCACCCTGATGTTCTCCCCACTGCCCCAACATACAAACACACACAGTTAACTGCCTTCCTCTGGGTCCCTCTGCCCTGGGTACACACTGTCTAATTCATGTTTGTTTGTTTCTTGTCCCCAACACATAATGGATGGTCAGTAAATGTCTATTCAATTTTTTAAAAACTCTCTTGTAAAAGCAGCTTACAAATCCAGCTCCCAGACTAGATGGGGAACTCCTCTATACATCCTCCATCATATTCCCAGGAGCCAGCATGGAGCTTGGCACTAGCAGGTGTCAGTCCATACTTGCTGGGTGAGTGAGTGGGGGAGCGGGTGGGCTGCAGTGGGATATCTATGCTCAGGAAGAGCAGCAGGAGGCTCCTGCCGGCTGCCCAGGGCTGGCCCCGCTGGGTCCAGTTCCTTCCTCTGCCCCAGGAGGACCCCACCTCCCTATGGACAAGCCTCTTGGACTTTGCCTCTGTCCCTCCATACCTACTATCCTGTGTCCCTGCCCCTAACTTGCTTCAACTTGATGCCCCGGAGGGAGGACATACAATACTATTCTTTCCTCCTCAATAACCCCCTTCTACCAAAATTAGGGTTTCAATTGACAAGAGGTTTCTCCTGCCCACTATCACTAGAATTAGAAAATTCGGGTATCAGTAAGAGTGAGACATAAGGAAAGTGACAGGGACCCTCCCCACATCCAGTAGTGGGCAGAAGTCTTGGGGTGGGGGTGGGGGTGGGGGATGGTGTAGGGACAGATCCTTTATAACCTTCAAACTCCCCGCTAAGCGAGGCGCCTGTAGATCTTCCCCACCCAAATGTTTCCTTTTTCCTAAACTTGGGCGGGGCCGTGAAGGAAGCTGGGATGTGTTGGTTGGTGGTGTTAACGAATCGCGGGGGTCTCAGAGATGGTAAAATGGGAACCCAGACACCCCAGGATCGGGTTTCTCTCTCTAATCCGCAATTTGCCGGGGTTTGGGTGGGCGGTGGGGAGGTCGCTCTGTGAGGATGGGGGCGATCGGCCTCCCTCCCTGCCTAGCCTTGCGGGAAAGGGAGACTCCCCAAGACAGAGAGTAGATACCATCCTTCCCTAATTGCCCCATAGGAGGCAGCTGAGCGTAGGCTGCGATTTCCCTCCTGGCCCCCCAACCCCTGCGGCTGAGCCCCAACCCTCCCCCGGGGACCCCCGACTCACGGCCTGGAGGCGCCCGCCCCGGCACCGCCAGCTCTTTCCACTGGC
>NW_006300377.1:3016015-3020614 GCF_000327345.1 Myotis davidii | reverse complement strand
GCAGCCTCGGCCGAGGCCTGGCAGGTCCGGCGTTAGTTCCTAACCGCCCTCACTGGGCGCCTCTCTGCAGAGAGAGTGACAGTCTCAGAATGGAAATCTGGGCATGCCACCACCCGCCTGCCTAGAACCCCTGATGGCGTCCCCATTGCGGGGTAAATCCATCCGGCAGCATCCTCCGGGCTCTGAGCATCCTGCCCCGTCTCTCCCGGGTCAGCCTTTGAGCTCCATCTCTGCAATCCGGCCTGCGGCTCCGTCCTGCCATGCGGCTGCTGCACACACTGTTCCTTCTGCTGAACAGCCCCTTCCCCCGCTCATATTTTAGACCTCTTCTCAGATCAGCCTCTCTGATGCTATCTATCCCCGAGCACTCTGTTCCTTTTCTTCACAGCAGCTATCACCGTCGGAAATTATGTATTCCTTGTGTGCTTATTTAATGAAAGGTACGTTTTTAAGAGCAGAAAGAAAACCTGCTCTGGGACAGGCATGGGGCCAGTGCAGTGAGCTCTCCTGTTTCTATTTACTGAAGCGCGACCCCCTCGCTCCCTTCCTCCTTGGGGGAAACGGGTAGGGTTGGGTGGTTCAGTTTGCAACCAAAGAGAACAGAGGAATTTCTGGCTTCAATCGTAAAACCAAAAAGCACTGGCTGGTGTGAAGTAAGTTAAGGTTTCTTATTTTAAGTTCCCGGGAAAGAAGACTGAGACAAATTTAGCCTTCAGGGCACATGAGCTTCCAGGGGGGTCCCTTCCACACCCCTGTTTTATTGAACAAGCTATGCAATTGGCTACACCTTCCTCATGTACCCCCAACCCCATTCACCCCATTTCAAAACTAAACTAGTATGCATTCATTGTTGAATAATACGGTTAAAATATCTTGTCCCATCTCTCTCTCTCCTAATTTTTTGGGAAGTAACCAAAATGCTTAGTGGCCTTGTTTCGACAAGGCTATTACAAATATAACGAATTAATAAATAAGTAAAATACCTTGTTTTGCCTGGCCTGAGTGGCTCAATGATTGAGTGTCGACCTATGAACCAGGAGGTCATGGTTTGATTACCTGTCAGAGCACCTACCCGGGTTGCAGGCTCCATCCCCAGTGTGGAGCATGCAGGAGGCAGCCAATCAATGATTCTCTCTCAGCATTGATGTTTCTATCTCTCACTCCCTCCCTCTTCCTCTCTGAAATCAATAAAAATATAATTTAACAAATAAATAAAATACCTTGTCTTTCCTTCATCCCTTTCTATTGCTTTTTTTTTTTTTTATGAGAAAGAATTCAACTCTGTGATCTCTGCTGGGACATCCTCTTCCAGTTTCAACTTGATTCCAACTCACCATTCTGCTACCTAGAGACTAAATGCAAATTAAATCACCTCAACCAATCCTATATACAAAAATAAGGGAGATGGAAGAGGGAAGAAAAACCATTGTATGATTATGACGTTTCCTATTTTTAAGAGGGAAAAGAAGATAAAAGGGAGGAGGCAAAAGTAACTCAAACTTTGGATACTCCCCCAGCTTAGAATCTGCAGGTGGAGACCTCAGGTCTGAACTGAGTTTCCCTTTTCCTTTACCCACTGCAAGCTCCCCTTGCCTTCAGCCACAGAGTTTTCTTCCTTGTGAGGTGACCCAAATCGCTACTCCTGCAGGCTCTGGGCTTCGACGGTCGACGGTCGGTTGGGATTATGCAGCTCTCCCCAAGCCATACAGCCATATAGTCACCTGATTGTTTGGTGGGCCCAGCACAGCTCCTCCCCACTTCTCCTTCAGCTCCGTCTCTCCCAGCCCTAACCACGTGGGTTAAACAGCAGCCTGATGAGTCCCAGGATAGGACTGCCCCCTCCAGGTGAGTCAGTCATCTTTCTCTGGGACTGGCTGACATAAAATGAAAGGGAGACAAAGCAGGGGAGATGTGAGCCTAGGGCTGCAGCAATCACATTTCCTGGCAAGTAGAAGTCAGTGTGTAATAGGAGAAAATGATGCTGACACACAGAAGCAGAGACAAAAGACTGTCCTGGTGATGATCCAGTCTGTTTCCTGAGGCCTTTGTATACCTTCCAATAAGGCCCTTATTTCTCCAAGCCTAACCTGAGTGGGATTTCTTTCACTCGCAATCAAAAGAACCATGATTACTAGAACATCTCTGGGTCCCACTCATGCACCTCTCAGTCCTCATTAAATAGAAGCAACTCTATTTCCCCTGGTGGCCATCATCAGTCCAACCTACATGGTGACCTCCTTTCTTCTATTTCTCTAGTATTATGAGGAGCTTGGAATGAAACCTTTGTGTTCCCTGGTTAGAAACATTCCTCCCAAGATGCCAAAGCCTCCTTCCTGACCATGTAGAACCTAGAATGTCAGAGAGAAAGTCATTAGGAACAATCACATAAGGCACCACACCTACTTCTACCCCTTCATATGTGTTCTGGCTACAAAAGACAACAAATTCTGGATTGACTGTTGAGTTAGAGTCTATATTGTATGTGCAGAGCCAGGCTTTGAAGGATGAATAGAAGCTCACCGAGAGAAAGCAGGAAAAGGCCAAGGAGACCATCTGTGGTTTGTGTGTTGAGTGTGTTGAGAGAACACAGGGAAGGCCAGTGTGACTCGTACATGTTGGGCAATAGAGGTAGGAGATGAAGCTGGAGGATAAAGTAAGCTAAGAGATGAAAGGTCTTGACCACTATCCCTTGGAGCTGGGGCTTCTTCCGGGGGGCAGCAGGGAAATAACAGGGAGCCCCCAGAGGTTCCTCATCAGAACAAAGCCCAGGCTGCCAGTGCTGGGGTACCAGCCACCTGCTTTATTTTCTTCCTGAGCTCATATCATCTGTCAACCTCCTCACATGGCTTTGGGAACTTGGGCAAATCAAACCATTTTAACCTTTTTAGGTTAAATAAAGATACTATGCCTTGAACGTTATTAAATAACATTATAATACAAACATTGTTAATTGGGATCCCAAGACCAGGCACACAGCCTTGGAGAACCTTTGATGTATCAGAGAGCCCTGAAGGCATATTAGAAGGAAAATCATTCCCCAGAATTAGCTCATCTCGGGGAAAGAAAGGCCTACAAAGCTGGTGACCTAGTTGTTTTGTTCATCCATTTTCTCCTCAGCCTCTTAAAGGTAAAGTGCCACTCTGGTCTATCAAGAAATTTCTGTGACCATGTTAGGTAAGACAGGTCTACCCCCCATCCCCCATATGGCTGTTTTCTCAGCTATAAAATGAGGGGGGACATACATCAAATCTGAAGCTAAAAATTTTTTTTGAAGGCTTGGAATCTTTTATTTTCATGCAAAATATTTGCAATACACCCAATTTGAGGTCTCTTTTCTCCCCTGAACACCCCCACCCTAAACAGATCTTGAGGGGGGATGTCCCAGGAAGCTTTTAAAGTTCAGTGGGACAGTTTCAAGTCCACTGCACCACATGAACTTGGGAGATGTTCCCGCCCCAACCTTTCCCTCCACTCCTGGAGGGAAAAGGGGCAAACTGAGGGGGTGTTTTGGAGCTGTTGGACGAATGAAATAGACCCTTATCCCCAAGGCACCTAAGTGGTAAATGTTCTCTCCCAAACCTCTCTTCCACCAGGAGTCCAGAAAAGTCAAATCCAAAGTCCTACGGCTGTTTGAACACCCCAGAGCCCACAGCAATGGGAGTGAGCTAGATAGAAAATCTGATCTGAAGGAAGAATGAGAGAAGGGGTGCCTGTTCCACCCCCTTCCTAGCAGCTGCCTCTGTGGGCTCCATAATCCCCATGCCCTCTCCCCCACCCCATCCTCAGGCCGCCCACCTCTCCTCCACCCACCCCATTCATCAGTAGGAGGGCTCAGTATCAGCACAGCCTTTCAGGGCCTGACAGGTCCTTTCTGGGTGCCCCCCACATGTAACCACTTAACCTCTAGCACAAAGGGCTAGCCTGAATGGGCTTGGAGCCGGTGGCTCGTGCAGAGGGGGAGGCCTCAATAGGATTTGGGGAGCTGGGTGTATAAACCGCTCTGCTCCAGCAGCCCTCAATGGAGGAGCTGGAGTCGGGACATGTGCCGCGGGGAGGAGCCCGGCAGCTGCATCCCGCCCCTGAACAATGATTTATTCCTTCCCCTGGCACACACAGAGAACACAGGCCGGGGAATGTGGCCCCACAAATCGCCTTCGGCCTCTGCTGATTCCCATGGCAATCATTCTGTCTGAGAGCGCACCCTCATACTTGTAATTTGTTGCCTAAAGCCTGCAGCTCCCATAAGGAAGTAGAGTACATTATGGAAGGCCTTTAGTAGCCTGAAGGTCAGGCAGGCAAACTTTGAATTGGGTCCATCCAGTCACAATCCCACTCTCTGAAAGCTTCCTGATTGGGTTTTTCTCTCGCCCATTACATAGCAAGAGAAACTGATATAGAAAAAAAAAAAAGCACAGAGCTTGGCCTATCTCAGGACCTGAGTAAGGAATGAGGAAGAAGCAGGGAGTTGGGGAGCTTAGCCTAGAAATAACTGACAGGTACCAGGAATGCTGGATGAGTTAATGGATGCTAACAAAAGGTGCCAAGTTTGCTGTCCCCACACAGTCTCCCCAGCTCCCATCCTCCAGCCACACCTGGCTC
>NW_006300377.1:3004002-3011717 GCF_000327345.1 Myotis davidii | reverse complement strand
CCCTCTTGCTCCTGTGCACAGTCTGGACAGAGGGAAACAAATAGGAATGGGGAGATCAGGAGACCACACTGTAGTACCCTGGCAAGAAGTTATCAAATCTTGGAAAAAAGGCATTGGCTATAGTGCTGGGAGAAGTGAGCTGATTTAGGATGTAATTTGAAAGTAGAAATAATAGGACTTAGAGATTGTTTGATTATGGGAATAAGGGGTGTCAAGAATGCCTTTCAGTTATAAAATAAAGTGATGGGGATATAATGCACAGCGTAGTGATTATTGTTACTACCACTATACAGCATATTTCAAAGTTGCTAAAGGATAAATCTTTTTCATTTTTTAAAAATATACTTTTATTGATTTCAGAGGAGAGATAGGAACATCAATGATGAGAGAGAATCACTGATTGGCTGCCTCCTGCACACCCCCTATTGGGGATCAAGCCCACAACCTGGGCATGTGCTCTTGACTGGAATTGAACCCGGGATCCTTCAGTTCACAGGCTGAAGCCCTCTCCACTGAGCAAAACCAGCCAGGGTTCTTTTTCTATTTTAACACAAGTGATTTATAATATATGATGGGGAAAAATAAGTGTCTCAAGTCAAAGGAAAAAGAGAAACAGAACAAACAGATGTATTAATGGAGAAGGTGAACCCAGACAGTGCTTTCTTAAATCCCTCCCCTGGCAGACACAGAGAACACAGGCCGGGGAATGTGGCCCCACAAATCGCCTTCGGCCTCTGCTGATTCCCATGGCAATCATTCTGTCTGAGAGCGCACCCTCATACTTGTAATTTGTTGCCTAAAGCCTGCAGCTCCCATAAGGAAGTAGAGTACATTATGGAAGGCCTTTAGTAGCCTGAAGGTCAGGCAGGCAAACTTTGAATTGGGCCCATCCAGTCACAATCCCACTCTCTGAAAGCTTACTGATTGGGTTTTTCTCTCGCCCATTACATAGCAAGAGAAACTGATATAGAAGAAAAAAACCCAAAAACACAGAGCTTGGCCTGTCTCAGGCCCAGAGTAAGGAATGAGGAAGAAGCAGGGAGTTGGGGAGCTTAGCCTAGAAATAACTGACAGGTACCAGGAATGCTGGATGAGTTAATGGATGCTAACAAAAGGTGCCAAGTTTGCTGTCCCCACACAGTCTCCCCAGCTCCCATCCTCCAGCCACACCTGGCTCCATTTCCTGGGAGAATCTTTGGAAGAACTTTGGGACTAGGGGAGAGAATGAAGACAGGTAAACAATGGTACTAAAATCTATAGATTGGGGGAAAAAATGTTGGGTGGGTAGGTGGTTTCAAGAAGCTAAATTGTGACAAGAATAAATGTGTTTTGCTCTCTCGCCTCCATACCTCATGTCACCAGGGCCAGATCACACACACAAAAAAAATCACCATAATAAATAAAACAAAAAATCAATAATGTTCGTAGAACAGGGAGAACCAGATTGAAGTGACCATCTTCAGACTGGCCCCTGGGCCTTCTGGCCCCAAGCTCATAATTACCTTGTCACACAGAAAACAAATCTACTGTGGGTGATAAGTGTGGTGGGCTGGGGATTCTGGGCAAGGCGTTTGCCCAGCTGAGGAGGGGGGAGGGGTTGCAGGAGGAAGACAGATCGGCCTTCGGTGCTGCGGGAGGTGGGGAGGGCGGTTGAGACTGACAAAACTAAGGCCTAGACAGTTTCAGAAAGTTTTCTTCCCTTAGACAGGAAGGTGGACACACTAAGGGAAGTGAGCCTGCCTAATACTGATACTGGTGGTGGGAAATCAGAGGGGACAGGAAAAGGCCCGGCCCACACTCGGAGGGCAGGTTGCTTTGATGCTGCTGCCCTCTGGTGGACAGAAAAAGACAGCACCAACACTGCCTATGCTGGAAACACTGGAAACTGCAGAGGAGTCTCTGTCCTTTCCTGTCCTAAAGCCTCCGCCACCAGGACTAGCACACTCGCAGGCTGGATTCAGGAAGCAGACTCGGACAGTTTTGCATGAAGTAGCCTTTGGCCCTGTCAGCGTGGTTGAGCATCGACCTATGAACCAAGAGGTCATGGTTCAATTCCCAGTCAGGGCACATGCCCAGGTTGCAGGCTGGATCCAGTGTGGGGTGTGCAGGAAGCAGCTGATCAATGATTCTCTCTCATCATTGATGTTTCTGTATCTCCTCCTCTCTCCTTTCTTCTCTGAAATCAATTTTTAAAAAAGTTGTGTTTTGGTGTGTGGTTTTTTTTTTTAAAGAAGTGGCCTTTGGATCAACCTCTGTGGGAGGGGACAGAAGCTGAACTGCCGTGCCCTCAGCCTATTTCTAGGGGAGCTCTGAAAATAGAATGTCCCATCAGAATTGTCTAGAAATGAGCTGAGATGGCCAGGCGTTAATACCCCTGTTGTCATTGGATGTAGGCTGTGCTGAAAAGGGGCATGATCTTGGACAAGGCGTTCTCTGCAGCTGAGGGAATCCCCAAAGGGACTGACTGCTGAAGGCAGTGTTCCTAGTAGCTGGGCCAACAAGTCCTTCATTGAAGTGGGGTGGGGTGGCACATCTTGGGGTCTATCCCACACACCACAGATACTCACTCAACATGTGCCAAATGAATGGCAGGGTAGGACCATGTCTCAGGCTCCAGGCTCAACGGGACAGCACATAAGTCTCAGTTATTCAAGCTGTTACACACTGACCTTTGGAAATGGTCACAGGAGCCCTAATGCTGAGATTCATGGATTCATTCATTCAACAAGCACTCACTGAGGTTTACTATGTGCGAGGCCGGGAGGCAGACACTTTACAATTCTTTTTTACTTAATCCTCACCGCTGTGGAGCTAGTATTAACTCAGATTATTCAAATGAGATCAAGTTAAGTGGCTTTCACAGTCCAATGACACTTAAAAAAAATGTCACTCACAATGGGACAAGTGCTGTTGCCACTGCCAGATTCCTCGGGCCAGAAAGGGTCTTGGCTCTGTTCTGTGTGTGCATGTGTGTATGCAGAGATGGCGCTCTCTCTCTCTCAGCCAGAACACTTCTATTGCTGCCCAGAGTCGTGACTCCATGGCCTCCTGCTTCAATTCCTTACTAATGTTGCTACCCAGAGGGAACAGAACCCCAGGCTTTAAACATTCCTGGTTGTGCTCTAGCCGGTTTGGCTCAGTGCATAGTGTTGGCCTGCAGACCGAAGGGTCCCAGGTTCGATTCTGGTCGAGGGCACATACCTCAGTTGCAGGTTCCTCCCCAGCCAGGGCCCTGGTCAGGGCGTGTGCAGGAGGCAACCAATTGATGTGTTTCTCTCACATCGATATTTCTCTTTGTCTTTCCCTCTCTCTTCCACTCTAAAAATCAATGGAAAAATATCCTCGGGTGAGGATTAAAACAAACAAACAAACAAAACCATTCCTGGTGTAATACACAGCTAGCTCCTTCCCTGGATATTTAAGGGAGAGACAACCTTATTCCTCAGTGTTCCTTGGCCATCTGATCATTAGAAAGTTATGAAATGGTAAGTTCTTCTCCTAACGTCTAACTTCCACAGCTGCTGTGATCATTTGGGGATGACACCGAAGGAACAAGAGGTGGAGATTTCTGTGCCTTTTGCTAACCCACTGACTGGTTCTGCTGGAGGCGAGAGCCGGTGAGAGAGAAAAAGCTGTCAGCTGCTGCTCTATTATAGCCCTGACATATTCCCATCCTTGGCCAATTAAACCTTTCAGCACTCCCAGCCACCAACATAAAGATTGTAGTTTTCTCATTTAGATTCCAATCATAAAGAACTTGAAGGAAAAAGGAGGGGGAAAGCTTGGATGTCATGGAGCAATTTCTTTCTGACTACAGAGACATAAAGTACCCTCAATACCACACACACACACACACACACACATGCCTTTCCTCCTGGGCCCCCAGAACCTAATTTTTCACATTTGGAAAACCCAGATGATTTTTGCCTGGGTCCATCTGGTTTTCCAAATAACCTGTCTATTTGATAAATAACGTAAGTTAAATTAGACAAGACAAACAAAGAGAGGGGTGAGCCCTCAGCTTTTTCCTTTCCCTCAGCCTCTGAGAAAGAGAAGGGGGATAAAAAGCCTACATCACAACTCACTCCCAACCAATCCTGCCCCAGCACTTCCCACCCCTTAGTGATTCTCCAGCCCAGAGCTGGGAGCTGCCTCTTCACCCCAACCTCCAGCCCACCAGCCATCAAGAATATGAGACAGTGGTTCCTTCTAAAATAAAAGGAAAGAACCCAGGCATCCAGTCCCATAGTTTCCACCAATCACCCTTAGGCTGCAGCTACTTCAAACCCCCCTTCCCCATTAGGTATCATACCACAGGGAAAACCTAGATCAATAAACTGAAAATGAAAAACCTTTCAGGTGAAAGAAGAGAGGACAGAAAGGGAATGGAAAGGATGTGGATAATATAACCAAGACAATACAACTACTAGGGACAGAGATCTGGCACCTGGGTTTCAAAAGGTAAAAATCCAAGGTGACATTGGCCATACACAAAGCCATGCCTACTTCCCTAGCTCACTATGAGAGTCCAGGCACACAGCTGACCTCCATCCTGACACAGCTAGCCATCACTGGTCCTGAGATAGGCCCATGGGCTGGCAGTTATGGAGACTGGTAAAGCCTGGCCTCTCTTTCCCAATGAGCCAGACCGTAAGAGGCCATCAGCGCCAAGCCTTCCTCAGCAGTGGGCTAGCCAGCATTAGCTCAGCCTCAGTCATTTCACATTAATGTGTCCCTTTGATCCTAACTATAGCCCTGGGAGCTGAACCAAGCCATTTCCCGGTAGCTTCATTTTCCAGTTGAGGGGAAAAGTGGAGAGAATGACTTATGCAAGGTCATGTCACTTGTAAGTTACAGAGCAAAGACTTAAGGTCTCACATAGCAACCACCTCGATTCTATCCCACATTAGACAGCTTTGTAGGCCATTCAGCTCCAAGCTTTTCACCAGTAGCTCTTCACGGCTTCAGATCACCCAATGCTGAATAAATACTTACTTGGGTATGTGCTAGGCACGACACTACCCAAAGCATACATTTCCAACAAAGCAGATATGGTCTCTGCTTCCACAGAATTAAGTCTGGGGAAGACAGACCTAAACATACATTAAGGTGGCAAATGGTGATTTTAATAAAAGGGATGGGAAACTAACATGGGTATCCCACCACTGCCACCAAAAAAATAAAAAGAAATTAAAAAAAAGGGAAAAAAAAACAAGAAACTAACATGGGTAGCCTAATTAAGAAAAAGGTGGTCGGATGTGAGGGCGATCTGGCTGCGACATCTGTCACCCCATTGATCGCCAGGGTTGATTCGGCTGATCTGGCTGGCTAGGCGGGTGTCCCCCTCCTCCCTCACCGATCCATTAGAACCTCCAAACAAGCTCTCAAGAAAAAGGTGGTAATAGAAGTCATCTTTAGATCTAACAACTGGAGAATTATACATTAGCCAGACAAAGGTTGGTGGAGGGAAGGACATTCCGGGGAAATGAAGGACATTGTGGAAGGCTCTGAACCAAGTGTAATGTGAATGGCAAGAGTGGATAGGAGGTTGAAAGGCAGAGCTGTACCACAGAGGGCCTTGTAGGTCATCAGTTTGAACTTGAGTATAAAGGAAGACATTGGAAGGCTTTAGTGGAGAAGTGGCATCCTCTAACTTACGTTTATACAAGGATGACCCTCTTGCTGCTGTGCACAGACTGGACAGAGGGAAACAAATAGGAATGGGGAGATCAGGAGACCACACTGTAGTACCCTGGCAAGAAGTTATCAAATCTTGGAAAAAAGGCATTGGCTATAGTGCTGGGAGAAGTGAGCTGATTTAGGATGCAATTTGAAAGTAGAAATAATAGGACTTAGAGATTGTTTGATTATGGGAATAAGGGAGGTGTCAAGAATGCCTTTCAGTCATAAAATAAAGTGATGGGGATATAATGCACAGTGTAGTGATTATTGTTACCACCACTATACAGCATATTTCAAAGTTGCTAATGGATAAATCTTTTTCATTTTTTTAAAATATACTTTTATTGATTTCAGAGGAGAGATAGAAACATCAATGATGAGAGAGAATCACTGATTGGCTGCCTCCTGCACACCCCCTATTGGGGATCAAGCCCACAACCTGGGCATGTGCTCTTGACTGGAATTGAACCCGGGATCCTTCAGTTCACAGGCTGAAGCTCTATCCACTGAGCCAAACCAGCTAGGGCGTGGGATAGATCTTCAAAGTCCTCATCACAAGAAAAAGTATTTGGTAACTATGTATGGTGATAGAGGTTAACTAGACTTGTGGTGATCAGTCCACAATATATACAAATATCAAATACTAGTATACACCTGAAACTAACTTAATATTATACACCACCACCAACAAAAGAAAATCCTTTCAACTCAGATTTGAAGGAATAAAATGAAATAAAAATTTTATAACTTAAAAAAAGAATGGCCTTCAGATTTTCAGCCTGAGTGACAGGGTATGTGGAGGTGGCTTTTACTGAAATGGGAAACAGGAGGAAGCGCAGGTTTGTAGGAAAACTGTAACATTTTAAAAGATGTTAAGTCTGAGATTCTTGAGACAACGGGCCTTTAAGAACTGGTCCGCAAAACATGCTGCAGTTGTGACATGGGCCATTTCTTATGCTTGCAGAGTAACACTTGACACAATGCAGTCACATACATTTTCCAACATAAGCTTCACAGTAACCCCAAGGTGAGCATGCATTACTATCCTCCCTTCATAGGTATAAATGGAGGCTCTCAAAGGGTGGGGCAATAACTCTCAGCTTGCCGAAACCGGTTTGGCTCAGTGGATAGAGCGTTGGCCTGCGGACTGAAAGGTCCCAGGTTCGATTCCGGTCAAGGGCATGTACCTGGGTTGCGGGCACATCCCCAGTGGGGGATGTGCAGGAGGCAGCTGATCGATGTCTCTCTCTCATCGATGTTTCTAACTATCTCTCTCCCTTCCTCTCTGTAAAAAATCAATAAAATATATTTAAAAAAAAAAAATAACTCTCAGCTTGGACCTGTGGCTGCCAATCTCTCAAAGGGTGGGGCAATAACTCTCAGCTTGGACCTGTGGCTGCCAGTCAAAGGGCTGTAAGGACAGTTACCATTTTTGTTTTGCTTTTAATCCTTACCAGAGGATATTTTCCCATTGTTTAGAGCAGTGATGGCGAACCTATGACACGTGTCAGAGGTGACACGCGAACTCATTTTTTTGGTTGATTTTTCTTTGTTAAATGGCATTTAAATATATAAAATAAATATCAAAAACATAAACCTTTGTTTTACTATGGTTGCAAATATCAAAAAATATCTCTATGTGACATAGCACCAGAGTTAAGTTAGGGCTTTTAAAAATGCTGACACGCCGAGCTCAAAAGGTTCGCCATCACTCGTTTAGAGAGTAGAATAGAAAGGGAAAGACAGAGAAACACCAATGTGAGAGAAACACATCGACTGGTTGTCTCGTGCCTGCACCCTGACCAGGGCCAGGATGGGGGAGGAGCCTGCAACTGATGTAGTACAAGGATTGAACCCAGGACCCTTGGATCTGCAGGCCGGCGCTCTATCCACTGAGCCAAACAGGCTAGGGCAAAATAGTTATCATCTATGTAAACTCTCCTGATCTGCACACTGAAACCAAAACACTTGGCAAGCAAATTTGATCCATTCACTGGAGTTGAGAAGCAGTGAGGGGACAAGTGCAGGAGCCT
>NW_006300377.1:3003414-3003962 GCF_000327345.1 Myotis davidii | reverse complement strand
ACGATCGTTGCAAATATCAAAAAATATCTCTATGTGACATAGCACCAGAGTTAAGTTAGGGCTTTTAAAAATGCTGACACGCCGAGCTCAAAAGGTTCGCCATCACTCGTTTAGAGAGTAGAAAGGGAAAGGCAGAGAAACACCAATGTGAGAGAAACACATCGACTGGTTGTCTCGTGCCTGCACCCTGACCAGGGCCGGGATGGGGGAGGAGCCTGCAACTGACGTAGTACCAGAATTGAACCCAGGACCCTTGGATCTGCAGGCTGGCGCTCTATCCACTGAGCCAAACAGGCTAGGGCAAAATAGTTATCATCTATGTAAACTCTCCTGATCTGCACACTGAAACCAAAACACTTGGCAAGCAAATTTGATCCATTCACTGGAGTTGAGAAGCAGTGAGGGGACAAGTGCAGGAGCCTTTCACTCCAGACCCAGAGGGCTTCTGTCAGAGACAGCCTGAGAACAACGTGCTCTCAACATTAGACAGGCACTGACCTAAGAAGGAGCATTCAATCTGGACAAGAAGGAAATCCTGCCCTCCAGGC
>NW_006300377.1:2981540-3003400 GCF_000327345.1 Myotis davidii | reverse complement strand
TAAGCCCACCAGCCAATCAGATGAGTATGCAAATTAACCCAACAAAGATGGTGGTTAATTTGCATACACAGGCGCGAGGAGTGAACACTGAAGACAACGTAGAAGGAAGCCAAGTGCTGCAGAAGGGAGCGAAGCCGTGAAGAAGCAAGCGGGGCAGCGGAGACAGGAGGGAAGCAAGCGGGGTGGCGAAGGCAGGAGTGAAGCCCGCCTCAGCGGGTTTTGCTCCCTTCTCTGCTTCACTCCGGCCACAGCAAGCCCTATTCTTGCAGGAATCTTCCTGCAACGGGCCTCTAGCAATATATATAAAAGCTTAAGTGACTGTCCGACTGGTAACTATGACACGCAATGACCACCAGGGGGCAGACGCTCAATGCACAGGCATGGAAACATGGAACAGACTGATGAATCTCACAGGGAAGGGGGGAGGATGGAAAGAGATTAACCAAAGATCTTATATGCATACTAGAGGCCTGGTGCGCGGATTCATGCACCAATGGGGTCCCTCAGCCTGGCCTGCAGGGGATCGGGCTGAACCGGGTAGTCCGACATCCCCTGAGGGGTCACAGATTGCAAGAGGGCGCAAGCCAGGCTGGGGGACCCCACCAGTGCACGAATCCATGCACCAGGCCTCTAGTATATGCGAAGAGCGAGGAGAGAGAGAGAGAGAGAAAGAGAGAGAGAGAGAGAGAGAGAGAGACATTGATTGGTTGCCTTCCACATGCACCGAGCGGAGATTGAACCTGAAACCCAGGTATGTGCTCTGACTGGTAATTAAACCCCCAGCCTTTTGGTGCACAGGATGACATTCCACAACTGAGCCACACAAGCCAGGACTCTCTTAACAATATTTTGATTAAGCTTCATGATGGCCTTCTCTCAAAATAGGTAATGAAGTATTAAATGCCTCTGGTTATACTTCTTTTTGTCAGGATGAGAAGGGATGTCCTTGAACAAGTGTTTCAAATTGAGAATTTAGTCCCAGGAGAGAGCTCTCTGTCCCATGGGATATCTCATGTTGCATCTTCATCCTCATATACCAGAAAATTGGGCCAACATCTTTCTGATTTGAGTACCAGAGTGAGTCCACATCATAAAGGAAGCAAAGGTTTGCTGGACACTTGGGGCTGTCTTGGGAAGAGGAAACAGGAAAATGAAAAGGGCAAGACTAATGGACTGCCCAGAGGTGCGTAGGTCCTCTAAGTAGCTCTTTCACTGGGTCCTGGTCACCATGGTACAGATCTGAGGGGCATGAAGGAGTCATGCTGGTACTGACAGTCACTGCTTTCTGTACATTTCTGTAATGCCACACTTTTCCCTCCTCCTACTCTTCCTCAAGCCCTCCTTTCACAAAGGTATCAACCCAGGAAGCTGCTAGGATAAAATGGCAAATATTTAATGAAGGAACTAAGTCTTCACCCAAGTATCCCATGAGTCAATGTTGTAAACCTTGCAGAATTAAGATTAGTGGCCAACCCAGGAAATAATACTGGGACAGGAAAGAGTTGTCCAGAGCCATGCAGTGGAAAGAACTGGAGTCTCTGTCGGCAATCTTAATGCATCGATTCTGAAGGAAGGGAAGACCCATCCACGTGAGCATCGATTCCAACTTTCAATGCCAGAACTTCTCAAAGCAGTCTCAAAGTAGGCACTGGCACCCCCTGGTGTTAGCTTTCCAAGTATGTGAAGATGCTCTGCTTCGATCCTGAAGTGCTATCATCTGTTTTGAGGCGCTTAGGTGAAGGCGTTCTCATTACGGATGGGTCCTTTCTCCTCACCTGGAGAGCAGAGAGAGAGAGTCACGGCCAGCTCAAAACCCTCATGGCAGTGCTTACCTTCAACCAGCCCTTTAGCTAATTTACTCAGAGTTAAATCATAAATGATTAACAACAGAAAAAGAAAGAAACAAACAAAGTTTCCAGAAATGCAAATCTGAAAACTGATTACCTATTGGGGGTAGCAATCCCCTTGTACCTTACTGAGGAGTGCAAGATTAACACCGAAGCATAAGTCTTTATGCCAGAAATACGTGTTTTTTTTAAATTAACAAATAAATTCTGCTTTGCGAAGCCATCAAATCAGTTCTCAAATTCCCTACCTGAGGCTTGGATGATTCCTTTGCTGCCTCAGCCTTGACAGGAGAAAGTGTATGGAAGACAAAGTTTCTTGAATTTCGGGGAGCACTGGGGTTGAGGTCAGAGAGGGCAGCCAGTTTCTGAAGTACAGCTTTGGGCTGGTTTAGCAGTGAGCCTGTCTTTGGCTGAGGAAAGAAGAGTCATTTGGTATCAAAATCCAAGTGCCAAAGAAAGAATGAGAAGTCGCTGTCTCCCTGAGGACATATTCCTACCCCACTTGGTAGAAGAGAAATAGCAGGGTCCTTTGCCATGGACCTCCCTCCCGCAATGAGAGTATTCCCCTAGCTTGACCTGGGCCTTTATAATACTGTAGATCATGACGTCAGGCTAACAATGTCCCCAACCAACCTGGTGGGCACTTCCCGGCCTGATGGCTTCAAAAGGATTTCTGAGTAAAGGTGTTGATTCGTGTATAACCACAGTGCGATTGGCTGAAAAGAAAAAATGACAGAGAGGCTTGTTCTGGGCAAAATTAGGGATAATTACTTTTAAATCTAAACAAGCTAAGAGGCCTTTAACTAAACCAATAAACTAAAGCCACAGGAACTCTGATTACTTTATAATGGTGACTTGAAACCATAGCAAGTGGCTACAAGAAGACAGCCAACCAAACTGAACTTACTGACTAGTCACTAACAGTAATAACAAAAAGCAAGAATGGTAAAGTGTGGAGTATGTTTAAGAGCTTCAGCTCTGGAGTTAGATATATCTGGCTTCAAATTCCAGCTCAAACACTTAGGTATTTAATGCTGGGCAACTAAATAAAAAATCCAGAATTCATTCCTATGAACTACCTTAGAACATAAAGCAAAACCAGCTACTGACACTCATAAGTACAATATGCACAGCCCAACAGACAAAGATCCAAGAACACTGTCTCTCCCCGCTTCTTTAAGACAATATGAGACACGGGCCCATGACTAGGCTACAACAGCCGCTGAAGGTTGGAGTCAGCTCCAGGGGACTAGACCCTGAGGACCAGGAGCTCACCATTTTTCTGCAATGCTTTGGCTGTAACTTTCTTGGCCAGCATCATAAACTGACTGTCTTCTCCAATTTCTTCCTCTTCAGGTGCAATTTTCCCCTGCTCTGCCTTTAGATAAAAATCAGCATTAATAGAAGTCCACAACTCCCCCAAATAATTGGCATAGCCTGGATTGTGAAGCTAAGATACCTGGGATATCATTTGTTTTCCCTTTCTGCAACCTTTTCTTACTTTACACCCCCCCCCAAAAAAGAGATTCTGAACCAACAAACATGAACAAATGCCCATGGTGAACCTTCTCTAAGCACAAAAGGAAATACAAGGATTAAAAGGAACATCAGCCCCGGCCGGTTTGGCTCAGTGGATAGAGCCGTCGGCCTGCAGACTGAATGGTCCCGGGTTCAATTCCGGCCAAGGGCACGTACCTTGGTTGCGGGCACATCCCCGGTGGGGGGTGTGCAGGAGGCAGCTGATGGATGTTTCTCTCTCATCGATGTTTCTAACTATCTCTCTCCCTTCCTCTCTGTGAAAAATCAATAAAATATATTTAAAAAAATAAAAATAAAAAAATAAAAGGAATATCAATATGCTGCCCAAGACTTGGAAACTATTGTGACAGGCTAGGTGACGAGGTCCGCTCCTCATACCCTAGGGTCAAAAGAGGTGAATTTCTTGCAAACTTCCTACCTGGTCCCGAAGCCACTGCTCTCGTTGAATTCGCTCCTTCCTCCATCTGGCTTCCGTCTCATCAAGCTGTTCCTCGATCTGTTCATCGTCAGAGTCTCTGTGGAACAAGTCCATCTGGGAGGCATCATCTAAAGCAAAGAGGTAAGGTATCAGCACTCTGTAATTCCCATAGGAGAGACACCTGGACAGACAGAAATGAACTCTTAGCATTTACTATACTGGAACAAACTCTACCCATCCAGGTCCTCCACAACAGCCAGCTACGGTTTTGATTTCCATTTGCTTTCTAAAGACAAAACCAAGCCCGGCCAGCATGGCTCAGTTGTTGAGCGTCAACCTATGAACCAGGAGGTGATGGCTTGATTCCTGGTCAGGGTACATGCCTGGGTTGTGGCTCAATCCTAGTGGGGGGAGTACAGGAGGCAGCCAATCAATGATTCTCTCTCACCATTGATGTTTCTCTCTCTCCCCCTCACCCTTCCTCTCTAAAATCAATTAAAAAAAAAAAAAGACAACCACCAAGATACCTATGTTTTTCCACCGAAATTTCCTCGTTCGTCCAGGACCATCACTGTGCAGATCCCCATCAGCAAGGTACCTCTCTTGGTATAAACGGAGCTGTCGCTTATCATCATCCAACATTGTTTTCCTACAACAGGAGAAGTAATGGTGTTCAAATCGAACACCACTCTGGGTGATTATAGGGCTGCCTTAAGACATATCCCATTACCCGGAAGGGCTTGTTGGGATACTGACATGTGTATTTTCTTGATTTGACTCTGTAGTTCCTCATCAGAAGGAAGTACTTCATCAATTACGTCCTCTTCATATTCATCAATCTCTTCCCCATCATACTCGTCTTCACTTCCCACATCACTCCCTGACACCTCGGCCTCATCCTCCAGGTATCTCTTCAATCTCCTGGAAGATAATTTTGAAGAACAGAGAATGCAACAATGAATACAAACACAGAATATGGAAGCAATGAGAAAAGTAGAATATAGAGCCACCTCAAATAAGGTTACATTTAACTTTATAGTAATACATTTTGATAACACTTAAAAGTCTATCATTTCATAATACTGTGTGCCAGTAACTGTGCTTTACAGACACCGTTGCCTTATCTTAGGAGGGGGTATTATTATTCCCTTCAATTTACAGTTGAAGGAATTGAGACTCAGAGAATAAACTACTTACCCAAGGTCACACAGCTAGGAGGTAGCAGAACCTGGATTTAATCAGGTTGGTGAATTTAAAGCCAGAACTCTCAATCTCCTCTATACATTTGAGACATACCTGCTAAAAGGTTCAAACTATCTTGTTTTGTATTTAAGCTCACCGGGAGACACAATGGTACAGAAAGGAAATAGACTTGGATTTCTTACAACCCACCAAGACCCAAGTTATAGGCATGATTAAGGCTCAGAGTTACTGGTGATCAAAACCACTGCTAGTTACTTCAGTTCCCACTGAGAACAAATCTGCTGCCACTCTGAGTTCAAAGTCCTATTATCCATGGCCATGCCTGGCAGAAGTTTGATGGCTTTCTGAAAGCTGATTTTTATCAAAGACTTGTTTTTAAATTGATTTGAGAGAGAGAGAGAGGAGGAGCAGGAGAAAGAGATAGAAAGAGAGGGAGGGGCATCAATTTGTTGTTTCATTTATTTATGCATTCATTGGTTTACTCTTGTATGTGCCCTGACTGGGGATCGAACCCGCAACCTTAGCATGGGGATGATGCTCTAACCAACTGAGCTACCAGGCCAGGGCCTTGTTTGTTTGTTTTTTAAGTTGAGTTTCTCTAAATCCTAGCATTTCTGCAGAATTCTTTGAGGAGTTCAACTTTTAGCTGTCATTCTTTATAAGATCTCATTAGGATTCTGCAGTTAAATATGGTTTAAGATCCACTGCTTTAGAAAAATCTATAGATCATCCACAGCTGTATAAGACAGTTAATTCAACAGGTGATAAAGTAGAACCAAAAACTGATTTTAATAGAATGGAATAATGGGCTAAAAACAATAATATAAATCTAATAGGAATCCCTGCCTCAGATTATCCATGTGTGCAGCCCCTCCCACATTGAATCTGAGCTGTCCTGTGACTCCCATTAATCAATCATCCGATATAATAAAAGGCTAATATGCAAATCAACCGAGTAGCGGAACAATTGGTCACTATGATGTGCACTGACCACCAGGGGGCAGACACTCAACACAGGAGCTGCCCTCTGGTGATCAGTGCACTCCACAGGGGGAGTGCCACCCAGCCAGAAGCTGGCTCACAGCTGGCGAGTGCAGTGGCAGTGGTGGGAGCCTCTCTTGCCTCCGTGACAGCGCTAAGGATGTCTGACTGCCACTTAGGCCCGTTTTCTGCAGGGAGGGGGCCTAAGCCAGCAGGTAGACATCCCCCAAGGAATCCTGGACTGCGAGAGAGCACAGGCCGGGCTGAGGGACCCCTCCCCCAACAACCCCCGTGCACAAATTTCATGCACCGGGCCTCTAGTAAAGTATAATACTCAATGACTATTAAAATGTTCTTAATAAAACTTGTAACATCATGGGAAATTGCTTATGAATACACTAAGTGGGAAAGAAAGCAAAATTGTACATATAAAATATTATACAGATCCCAACTATATAAAAATATATGCACAATAAAAGTTAATAGCCACCATCATCAAGATTCTGGATGATGAACACAGATGACTTTTATTTAATCTTTCTATATTCTTTTTTTTATTTTTATTGATTTTTTACAGAGAGGAAGGGAGAGAGATAGAGTTAGAAACATCGATGAGAGAGAAACATTGATCAGCTGCCTCCTGCACACATCCTACTGGGGATGTGCCCGCAACCAAGGTACATGCCCTTGACCGGAATCGAACCTGGGACCCTTCAGTCTGCAGCCGACGCTCTATCCACTGAGCCAAACCGGTTTCGGCAGTCTTTCTATATTCTTTTAAATATTCTAAAATAAATGGCTTACTTTCATGATCAGTACAACAACAAACTAAGAGGAAGAAAACCTGGTATGAGAATAATCATAGGGAAAAAGATCCAGGAAGTCTAGTTGACTACTAGATCCTCAGGGTCTACTGTGACTCAGCTCCTAAGACCTTTGGTTACATTCTAAAGAGTATGCTATGCATCCAGAACAAGGAATATGGTCAGACACACTTGAAGGTAAAGAGAATATCCAGTATGTGAGAAGTATGGAAACAATGTCATGTGGGAAACAGCTGAAGGACCTAGTATACTTCCTTAAGCACAGAAATCACTTAAGGAAGACATGACCATCTTTGAATACTCAAGAGATAACATGTGAATGGATTTTACGCTAACCACAAAAAACAGAACCAGCAAATTTAAATAAAAAGGTGGCAAGCTACAACTCAACCATCAGAACTTTCTAGCAACTGAAGGAATGAATATAATACCTACATTTGCCTTTTCAACTTCTCAGATTGCCTCAGGAGCTCTTCTTCATCATCATCCTCATGGTCATCCAGGGCCTCATGTTCATTACCAGAGTCACTGTGTTCATCCTGCAAAATCATATGGGATCACACCCACGGCCAGGCAGAGTAAAATTTGTCCTCAACTAAAACAGAATTTACAAACTTCTTCTACGAAATTGCTCCTGACAGATGCCAAACTAGAATTTTCAAGAACACAGACTAGGAAAGAAACCCATATAGCAGCACTACACGAAGTTCAGTTATGATTACTTTGCTCCCATCAAACTCACCTCATCACTATCGAACTCATTATCATTTGGGACAAGCCGAAAGTCTCCAAATTCCTCCTCTTCACCTTCTTCTTCTCTAAAATGCAAATCCACAAATCAATAAGTAAGTTGTTGAAAGCAAACTAGAAGAATTTAAGAATTGAAAATATTTTAAGACAAAATATCTTCAAGAAACTGGATACAAGAAATTATGCTTTTAATTTTTAAAAAATTGTGATATTAAAAAAATTGTGATATAACACATAAAAAATTTACCGCCTTAACCATTTTTTTCAACATTTTTTGTTTTTATTTAAATTGATTTGAGAGAGGGAGAGGGAAAAAGAGATAGAAACATCTATGATGAGAGAAAATCATCAATTGGATGCCTCCTGGGGACTGAGTCTACAACCCATGCATGTGCCCTGATCAGAAATTGAACAGATGCCCCTGAGCCACACCAGCCGGGCCCATTTTTAAGTGTACAGTTCACTAGTGTTAAGTGCATTCACATTTGTTGTGAATTAACTTTCAGAACCCTTTTCATCTTGCAAAACTAAAACTCTATACCCTTTAAACAACTCCTCATTCTTCCCTCCCCCCAGTCCCTAGCAACCATCTTCTACTTTCTGTCTCAATGAATTTGACTATTCTAAGTGCCTCAAATAAGTGGAATCACATAGTATTTGTATTTTTGTGATTGGCTTATTTCAGTTAGCATAACATCCTCACAGTTGATCCATGTTATAGCATTAATCAGAATTTCTTTCCTTTTTAAGGCTGAATAATATTCCATTGTCTATGTATATAACATACACACAACACATTTTGTATCCATTTGGGCTGCTTTCACCTTTTGACTATTAAAAATAATGCTGCTATAAACACGGGGGTACAAATATCTGAGTCCCTGTTTTCACTTCTTTTGTATATTAACCCAAAAGTGAAAATGCTGAATCATATTTATTCTACTTTGAACATTTTTTTTAGGAACTGCCATTCTGTTTTCCATAGCAGCTTATGTTTACATTCCTACCAACAGAGCACAAGGATTCCAATTTCTCCATATCCCCACCAATAGTTATTTTCTGGACAGTTTTGTGTGTGTGTGTTGTTGTTGTTGTGTGTGTGTATTTTAATAGTAGCCATTCTAATGGGTGTGAGGTAGTATCTTATGATTTTGACTTGCATTTCCCTAATTATTAGTGCTTTTGAGCACTTTCATGTGCTTATTTTTGCCCCCCCCACCTTTTTGTTTTTGCTCTATTCTCCACCAACTAAATAAAAGCATTATAGTTTCCTTAGATACAAATATGAGACTCAGGCCCTCTGTAATGCTCTCAAACAAGTTAGGAAGCCCTCGTGATAGCCAGTTGTTGCTAAATCCAGAGAACATGACCCCAGAATTTTATCAGAAGACCAGGCCTTCCCAAGTTCCCACCAATCACTGAGACTCACCTGTCTGTTGGGAAAGAGCCTGAACAAAGAGCAAGTGCTTCTTCCATCGGATCATCCATGCTGCTCTCCTTCTCCTGTTTATTTAACTCTGATGGAGCCAGAGCGGAGTCATCTACATCACAATAAAAAAAAGATCTGTCACCAAGGAATGACAGCTTTATCCTCCTTTCCCAGCCATCTGAGACATGCCAGCTCAATACAGTTCTAAAGTACGCTTGCCAAAAAGACCTCATCAGCTATTCATTCATTCAACAAATCCTTATTTAGTGCTCACCATGTGCCAGGCAACAGGGATACAATAGTGAACAAAACAAAGATCCCAACTTCCACAGAGCTTACATTTTAGCAGGGGTGTCGGGGGGAAGAGAAGGTGTGCAGGTAGGAACAACAAATTAACATTTATATTAATCTCACACCAGACACTTTTCTAAGCTTTGCACAAATACTAAGAGCAATCTTAAGTCGACACTTTACCACCCTAAGAAAAGGGCTCTGGTGAATGTCAGGGAGCTAAGCTGTGAATTCAACCTACATACAAGAAGCTATCGCACTCTGTTTTCTGCAAACCTTTCACCCAAGAGTAAGGGGCTTCTTTTCAAGGAAACTGGCTTACGGTAGCTGGCTGGGGCAAGCCTGATGCACTTGTTGGATATTTACCCTGGGAGGCAAATTTTCCTGAACAAAGATTCAGAAGTTCCTCCATGTTCTCTTTCTTGTCACTCTCCCCTGGCAGAGCCTTCTCCGCCTGAGAAGTGAATTTTCCAGTGCACAAATCCAGCAGCTCATCCATGTTAGCGTCCATGGCATTCTCATCCATATTGGCCAATGGCAATCGAGGTTTCAAAGCTTGGTACTGATTCCTGTGGTTTCTAACATTTAAGAACCTACAAGCACAATGAAGAGTTAAGAAATGCTCTAGGGCCAGAACCGGTTTGGCTCAGTGGATAGAGCGTCGGCCTGCAGACTGAAAGGTCCCAGGTTCGATTCCGGTCAAGGGCATGTACTTGGGTTGCGGGCACATCCCCAGTGGGAGATGTGCAGGAGGCAGCTGGTCGATGTTTCTCTCTCATTGATGTTTCTAACTCTCTATCTCTCTCCCTTCCTCTCTATAAAAAATCAATAAAATATATTTAAAAAAAACCAAACACATTGAAATCTTAAAAAAAAAAAAAGAAATGCTCTAGGGAGAAAAACAAAGTAGTGGGAGAAAAACACAACTCATTTCCATTACCAAAGTTAGAAGCTGAATCCCAAACCAGAAGACAAAAGATTCAACCTTCAGCCTTGTGATAATCTAAAGGGAGAAAGTTTTACAAAAGAATAAATGCTATTCAGAAGGTAAAGGGTAAAGGGATAATTTTGGCTTCAGATGATGTTAGAGTAGGGCTTGGTGTTATGGCCATGTAATGTGCCACAGACCTGTCAATTTTCAATCCCACCCAACAATCATAAGATAGTAGGATGGATACATGGAACTCTGATGCCTTTACAAGAGCTATGCATTTTGCCTTAACCGGTTTGGCTCAGTGGATAGAGCGTCGGCCTGCAGACTGAAGGGTCCCAGGTTCGATTCCAGTCAAGGGCATGTACCTCGGTTGCGGGCACATCCCCGGTGGGAAGTGTGCAGGAGGCAGCTGATCAATGTTTCTCTCTCATCAATGTTTCTAACTCTCTATTCCTCTCCCTTCCTCTCTGTAAAAAAATCAATAAGAATATATTAAAAATAATTTATATATATAAAAAATCTTGCCCTTGGGTAGCTTTCTTAAAAAAAAACAAAAAAACAAGAGCTATGTATTTCAAATGAGGTGGAGATTGAAGGATGCCAGCAAGGGCTATTTACATTTCACATTCTGGAGAGACTTTGTTCAAGCTTGCAGAATGTAATACTAATGGTCTGTACATCTTCTCTTTCTCAGATGAGAAAGCACAGATGGAGTGACAGAAGCTCACTTTATTTTTAAACAAATTTAAGCAGTGCCCAGCACCTTCCCACCCACAAAAACATAAAACTACCAACCCATCTGCATCCAACAGTTGGCTCTGCGTGTCATCTTCTAAAGAGAACTGGAAATCTCCTGCTCCTAGGAAAAGTGTCTTAGGCTCTGGGGAGGCGTTATATAGATCCTGGGAATCCTCTATGGGAAGTGAAGGCTCAGACAGCTTTTCTGAACTCTGGCACCAAAATAAAACCAAACAAAAACATAACATTTTACAAATATCATTCACTGTCATGACAACAACAGAAGTTGCTATTTGCAATATTTAATTCGCTCTCAGGCAACTGCAATTGAGGAGGACAATGAATAGCCAAGAGAAGCATAAAGAAAAATATCTCCGAGAAAGTAAGAACACTGGATGAAGCTTGTTTTTAATACACAGGGTGGATTTTTAAAGTCCTCCACTCTACCAGCTGAGCTATTGAAGGGAGCACACACAGGGTGGATTTTTAAACTGAACATACATAATGGGGTAGGAGTTGGTTGGCTGGGACACATTTTACTTAAGCATCGTGGGAAGCAAAAGGGGGAGGAGATCGGAAAACCATTACCATCTTACCTTAGAAGCTGAGCTGACCAAACTGGCTCGAAACAGCCCCGGGGAAGGAGATCTAAATCCTGCTGCTAACGGGGTAAAACTAGTCCCAAGGCCTGTTTGTCTGTTGCAAGGCTGATAGGATGGAATTGTGGAGCCAATCAATTCAAAGCTGCTATTGTGGCTGCTCTCCTTTGTTAGCAATGAGCATGAATCCTCTTCATCTAAAGAAAGAGAAGTCACTTTTAGGTATGTGATTCCAGAAATAAAGTGGGTTTGTTTAGGAAAAAGAATTGAGGATGAAACTGTCAGGTAACATTCACAGGCAAGTTTCTCAAATAATATGTTCCAAATCATTAAGTTAATCAAGGCTTATCACTCTGAGCTAAGTAACACCTGAAAGATCCATCTGTCACCCTACCTAACGCCTATGATCACTCTCTCCATTATCCAAATCACTTACACATCTCCCTCTGATCTCCATGGAAATGTTTCATGGTTCACACAATCCATACACTTACTACAGACCTATTAGATGCCCATGGTCAACTATAAAGAAACTGCATATAAGTTTTAAAAAACCAGACCAAAAAAATATATTCCAATTCAAAAACTGCTTTCATTGCCACATGTAAGAATGGGAAAATGCCACTAGGGCTCAAAAAATGGAACCTTATGGAATCATAGTCCTTAAGTAGCAAAAGTGAAAGATCAAACAGAAGTCAAGTTCTGTGAAAGAGTCACTATTTACCCAGTTTGTTAGGCCTTTTGCTTGAGTTTTCATCTGTTTCTGATTTTTCTTCACTAGGAAAGTAACTACAAAACAAGAAAGTAAACTGTTTGAGTATCTGTTTCTGCTTCTCACTAGAGGGGCAAATCCAAGGGAATCTTATCTTTCCTTAGAGAGAATTACTTACTCCATCTTGGAAGAGTTGTCTTTAAATAGGAGAACGGTAGAATCTGATGAGAGAGGCTTAAGAACAGACGGAAGGTCAACTGACTTGCCCATTTCACTACTGTCATCATTGTTTTCTTTGTCCATTTCTTTCTCATCTTTGGTTTCTACTTCTTCATTACCGAGAAGGAATTCTGCCGTCTTTATCAATCACACCACCCCAAAACAAAATAATACATGTCAAAAAAATGTTTAAAGCAAACACACTGTTGGCCTGAAAAATGACTGCTTGGTCACATCTTACATCTGAAAAGGTAAACCCGAAAGAAATCTGGTCCCACCATTATCAAGAATATAACTCTCCCTTACACTTTTAGAGTTCTTTCATACTTATTTTACCTTTTACCCTCCCAAAATTACTTTAAAATTGTGAAAGAAAACTGGAATTAATATTTGAGGCAATGAGAGGTTAAATGATTAGCCTGAGATTGCAGGACGACTACTGACCTCAAACCAATCACAGACTGTGACATGCTACCCAGTTCAGCCACTGCTTTCTTCTTTCTCTCCCCAGGCTAACTGTTAACCAACTCTTTCAAGGGACTCCAGTGTTCAAACAAGGAAGCCTTTCATATTTCTAATACAAAAAAATCGTGTCATCACCTATGTTCCCTCAGCGGAAAACCATGGAACAAGGATAAGAGACCCTTCTACAAATACCCTCCTCAATCAAGAATGCAATTATTACAGGAAGGTCTCGGCCTGCCCAGGCTTCAACTTGGCCAAGGTTAAAACTGCTTTTTATTCTAAACAAAGAAATCTAAATAAACAACACAGACAAAAGTCCTTATTCACACAAAGCCATTTCATGCTAGCATTGTGTTACATAATATAAAGTAACACAAACCATGGCTCTGCGAACTGTAGGTGTTCAGTGGTGCCAACTAAACTGAATGCACCAAGAATGAGGTACACATGAGCTAGCTGCATTCTGCCTGCCCCTAAAATCTCTTACACAATTGAACATGCTTATTATACTCATTCAAATCGGACTCTTAGCTTTTCCTTATTCATCATGACCAAGTAACAAAATTACATAATTGCCAGAAACCTCGTGACTGCCTTCTTCCTCCTCTTCCTCTAACTTTTCCTCTTCCTCCCCTTCTCCATCTTCCTCAGACTCATCCGTCATTTCTTCCTCCTCCTCCTCCTCCTCCTCCTCCTCTTCTTCAAATCCATCTTCATTATCTAATTTAAACAATGCCTGGCGCTTCTGGCGCTCCTCTAACCTTCGGAGTTTCATTGCTTCTTGTAGTTTAGCTTTCAGCACCTGAAGCTTTTCACCTGAACAGCAATATGAAGGCATGCGTTAGACATAATGACTGACTCCACACTACAATAATGGAAGTGTGCGTTTTAGGCAACTCCCCAAGTGTTCTCGTCACATCCCAAAAGGGCAGAGATCTTAGTACTCTAGGCTTTTGTTACTTTAACAAATGGGGATTATTATGATGTCAAGTGTAAAAGAGAACTTCCAGAATTATGTTCTACACCCTGGGATAATATACTACGCAAAGATTATAAACTTATTATTAAAAAGGCAAAAAAAGGGAGGAGGTGTGGGATTTCAATAGTCTCTGGCTCAGAAGCCATGAAAGAAAACATTGATAAACTGATCTATTTTGAAGAAAAAGAGAACAATTCAAGAGTAAAATGGGCATAGGATATGTACTGGGAGTTCACAGAAAATGCACATATTGTTAATAAATAAGTTAAAAATAATGTTTAACCTTGCTTCTAATTAAAGAGCTACAAAGCAAAATAAAGAGATACCACATTTTATATATTTAGCACATCTTAGGTTTGATAATATGAATTAACAGGAGGAAACATTATTCAGAGTATAAATTGGGACAACTATTTTGAAGAACAATGAAATGATATACATCAAAATTTGATTTCACTGTAAGAAATTTTACATCCAAATATACCAAGATATATCTCATACTAGGAAGTACATTATATGAAATACCAAAAACTGGAACAAACAATATGTCCACTAATAAGAGTATGGTTAAACAAATCATCTTATACTCATGCAAGGAAATTTTATGCAGCTGTTAAAAAAAATCCTCAAAAGCAACAAAATGTGTATCTGAACTCTGGGGTTAGGGTATCTGGATTAGGCTGCTGGTTCTAACACTTGAGAAGGCTGTGTAAATGCTTTGTATATCATTTCCTCATATATAAAATAAGAATACTAATGCTATTTTCTGTAAAGCACCTAGAGCAATGCCTGGCACAGAATATTCAATTTCTGTCAATCTCTGTCTCTCTCTCACACACACACCAATGGTATATACATATGAATTTTCCTAGGACAAACAAATAATTGTTAACAGTTGCCTTTGGGAAGACTAATTTTTCATTTACACCTTTTCCTCTGTGTTTTAAATTTTTTAATATGATATATTACTCATATTTTCAAAGTGGGAGTGGGAACAACAGACCTGTCCCTAACACACTGAAAACAAAAAAGCGGATTACAAAGCAGAATGAATGGTGTTGTCGCATTGTTTTTTTTAAAACAAACATGTAAAGAGAGTTTAAAAGGATAGATACACAGAGGACTGTAGAAGTTTTGTTTATTATTTTCATGCATTTTCTACAATAGATACTTAGTTTTTTAAAATAAGACAAAGGCTGTTTTAAGGAATAAAGTCATCTTACCCACCCCACACCTCTAGGCAATGCTACACATGAATCATGGTGAGGTACTGCTGTCCACTCTCCAAAGTCTCCAAGAAAAAAGATTCTATCACTTTTTTAAAAATTTATTGATTTTCAACAGAGACAGAAACAGAGACAGAAAGAGAAATATCGATTTGTGGTTTGACTGATTCTTGCATGTGCCCTAACCGGGGATCAGACCCACAACCTTGGAGTATGGGAATGAACCAACAGAGCTACTCGGCCAGGGCCTGTAACTTTTCACTATCGTTTCTTCAATGGCATAAAGACTGGTCAGAGTACAAAGCACAAAGAAAAGAAAAAAGTAGTAAACGCAAATACCTGGTTTTGTGTGGCTTACTCCATCCAGCTTCTCAGCTGCCAACATCACAGGTACCACATCGGCCTTTAGCTCTTCCTTACCGTCAGTGCCCACCTCTTTCACGACAATGTTCACATTTACCTTCTGAGCAGCCCTGGGTGTGGCTGTTGGATTAGCATGCTTCCAGAAACGCTGCTTCAAGGCTTCCAGTTCTAAACCCAAGTGCCAACCAGTAAGTCAGTTTGCCATGCTCAAACTCTTTTTTTTTTTTTAATATATTTTATTGATTTTTTTTTTTACAGAGAGGAAGGGAGAGGGATAGAGAGCTAGAAACATTGATGAGAGAGAAACATCGATCAGCTGCCTCCTGCATACCCCCTACTGGGGACGTGCCCGCAACCAAGGTACATGCCCTTGACTGGAATCGAACCTGGGACCCTTCAGTCGGCAGGCCGACGCTCTATCCACTGAGCTAAACCAGCTAGGGCCTCAAACTCTTTTCTTTATGATTCCAGTTAGGAATTATAAGCTAAGTTTTTAAAGAAACTTAGCGTAAGAAAAAAACACACGCAGAAACACCAAGCACTCCTTTGCTACTAACACCTCTGTGAATTCATATAACTTAACCCAAACTAATGAACTGCTGCAATTCTTCAACATACTTAAAAATCATTTAGGGTAGAAATTTGCAAATGAAGTTTCTAAGTATGTGCAATTCTTTTTTTTAAAGTACAAACTGATCGGAAAAATGCCATCATTCTTGATTATTCAAGGGCTCCTTTTAAAAAATTCCCTATTTGGAACATTTCACTATTTATTGGAAATCTTACTAAATATGGGCAAGGTCGATTAAAAAAGAGAAAAAATAAAATGACAATCCAGTCAGTGATGTAACTCAGCAGCAGGACTGGAAAAGTTTTTTTGGTGAAACTGTTATGCTAGCTTAGTCAGTATAATCAGAAAGGAAATTCTCCTTATGGCTGCCCCTGGACTCACCCAACTTGTATACAAGACAATTAATAAAGAATCTACACAGTAGGTACTCAAAATTCAGTTTCTTCCCTTTCCTGTCTCTCAGTCCAGGACTGCTTAGGTAACTTCTGGTTCCATACAACAAAATGTAGCAGTGTCTAGTATACTAAGTACTCAAAAAATGTTTGTTTTCACCCTGGCCAGTTTTCTCAGTGGTTAGAGCGTCAGCATGAGAACTGAAGTGTCTCAGGTTCAATTCCCAGTCAAGGGCAAGTATCTCAATTGCTGGTTCCATAGCTCCAGGAGGGGCGCATGCAGGAGGCAACCAATCAATGTATCTCTCACATAGATGTTTCTCTCTCCCTCTCCACTCTCCCTCCCTTCCACTCTCTCTAGAAATCAATGGAAAAAATAACCTCTGGTGAAGATTAAAAAACACCAAAAATGTTTGTTCTCTCTTAGTCTGGAACTGTTTAGATAATTTCTAGTCCAACAGAACAAAACTTTCACCGTGACATCCTGGTTCATAGGTTGACCCTCAACCACTGAACCACACTGGCTAGGCTGTTATACAACTCTTCCCCCCCAACCTGCTGTTCTGGTCAAACTGACTTACACGAACTTCCCAATATGTACCATTCTTTCTGTTCCTTCCAAGAATGTCCTCTCCACTTCCACAAAGCCCATCTATTCAATTAACAAAGACTCATTGAGCATATTTTACACATCAAATACTGTGGATAACATAGTACCTCCCAACCATAAACTGTTTAGTGAATCTTGATGTATTAATTTCACTAATAACACTAGTAAAAGTAGCAGCCACTATTTGAGTGCTTCTTTGCGCTATCTAATTGTATTCATGATTTTAACAAATCCTCTCAGTAGACTTGTGAAAGAGTGCTATTTTTTCAATTTTTGTTTTTAAAAGATGGCTTAGAGAGGCCAAAGAGCATACTCAACGTTAAAGATGCAAACTCTGGTCTTGCTTTAAAGCCTAAGCTCTCAATTGTCATGCTGTACTGCTTTAATGCAGAGGCAACACCCAATTCTATCTGAGTCAGGAAGTTTACCTAAAGTGGGAGTAATACTTGAGTTCTATTTGAAAGATCATTCATTCATTTGATAAATATGAATGCCTACTATGTGTCATCCACTGTGGAAGCACTGAGTATAGAGTAGGGAACAAGCCAGAAGACCCTACTCAAAGTAGGGGAAGGCAGTGAACAAGAAATTGCTGGTTCCATAGCTCCAGGAGGGGTGCGTGCAGGAGGCAACCAATCAATGTATCTCTCACATAGATGTTTCTCTCTCCCTCTCCACTCTCCCTCCCTTCCACTCTCTCTAGAAATCAATGGAAAAAATAACCTCTGGTGAAGATTAAAAAACACCAAAAATGTTTGTTCTCTCTTAGTCTGGAACTGTTTAGATAATTTCTAGTCCAACAGAACAAAACTGTGGATAACATAGTACCTGCCAACCATAAATTGTTTAGTGAATCTTGATGTATTAATTTCACTAATAACACTAGTAAAAGTAGCAGCCACTATTTGAGTGCTTCTTTGCGCTATCTAATTGTATTCATGATTTTAACAAATCCTCTCGGTAGACTTGTGAAAGAGTGCTATTTTTTCAATTTTTGTTTTTACAAGATGGCTTAGAGAGGCCAAAGAGCATACTCAACTCAGTGAGCATCCACCCACTCTTCAAGACTTTCTTTAACCACCTATTGGAAAAAACTTATCCCTCCTCTGAATTCCAAAAGCACTTTATTTTTAATTTATTGTTATTATTATATGTTTTTATTGATTTTTAGAGAGAGAGAAAAACACTGATGTGAGAGAGAGCTGGCTTCCTGTATACACCACAACTGGGGATCCAACCTAACTAGGTATGTGCCCTAAAAATGAACTTGAGCCGAAACCGGTTTGGCTCAGTGGATAGAGCGTCGGCCTGCGACTGAAAGGTCCTAGGTTCGATTCCGGTCAAGGGCATGTACCTGGGTTGCGGGCACATCCCCAGTGGGGGATGTGCAGGAGGCGGCTGATCGATGTTTCTCTCTCATCGATGTTTCTGACTCTCTATCTCTCTCCCTTCCTCTCTGTAAAAAATCAATAAAATATATTTTAAAAAAATAAATAAAATAAAAATGAACTTGAAACCTTGGCTGGATGACGCTCCAACCAACTGAGTTACCCAGCCAGGGCCCAAAGCACTTTAATCTAAAAGTTTCTTTCAGCAAAGAAAGAAATTTTAACCTTTTTTCCCTTTTCTCCACATTATTTAATTTTTTTTTTCATAATCAGTGACTCATGTTTTAAAAGATGTCACCACTTTCTCTTCTGCATACTTATCTTCCCTACTACAGTGTAAGTAGCTTAAGTGTAGAATAAATGTCAGATTTCCCTTGGTATGCCCCTATAGCATCTTACATGTAGTGGATAGTAAAATATTTGCTGAATAGAGTAAAAAAAAAAAATAAATAAGAAGAAATTCAGCTTTGCAATTTCCTGAACTAAAATATTTTTCTTTGTGAAAAACTGAATAGTAATGCTTTTATGAATGTCATATCAGAACACAATAGCAATGTACCTCTTTCATATATAAAGCTATGAATAGGCTTCAATTTTAAACAAGGTTTAGAATATTCTGATACACTGCCAAATTTATCTAAATGGGATTCTACCCTATCTAGTACAGGCATACCTCAGAGATATTGCGGGTTCAGTTCCAGACCACCACAATAAAGCAAGTATTACAATAAAGCAAGTCATAATCATTTTGCTGGTGGAGGGACCTGCCTTCAATTTGTAAAAAAAATGCAACATCTGTGAAGTGCAATAGGTGAAGCACAATAAAACAGGATGCCTGTACATCTATAGAATAAGATCATGTGTGGTTGTTGGCTTCTCCTGGGTTCCCTGTCCTCCAAAGTGGCATGCAATTGAATGCCGTCGAATAAACTACTCTGGGGAGACCCCCCACAATTCAAAGGATTACCTCTGTTGGGTTCAGGTTCTTCAAGTACCACAAAGGAATCTTCATCAGCACCCAGCCGAGGTTTAACGAAAACATCTACTCCCAGTTGCTTAAGTCTATCCAGTGTGAACCTCCTCACTTTCTCAGGCGGCACGACTGCTGCTGATTTGGTTTGCTGCCTGGGCTCTTCCACCTTCTCATCTGCTTCTTCTTTTTTTTGCAGGCCTTCTCCTTCCAGGGCATCAGGTTCAGGTGCCACATGCCCTGCAGTCTCAGACCCGTCATTGACCATGTTCCCAAGGAAGCTGGATTCCTCCTGTGCCACTGAGCTGTCCCCCGGAGAAGGTATAGCATCCCTCTGCTCCTGTTTCTCCTGAATTTCCGGCTCTTCACTTACCATCAGATCTTTACTGCAAGACTCATCTGGTCCAGTGGTCATCTGGAGTTCCTTGGAAACTGCAGGGAGTGCATTAGCTTCCATTTCATAGCCTGCACCTGCTGTTGGCTCAGAATCTTTGCTATGATGGTCACTGCTCATCTCAGTGGTGTTGGCAGTGTCTGTGATTTCTTTGTGATGGCTTGACTGATACTTAGACGACCTAGTGAAGGGGAAATAAGCTGGAGTTGAAAATTATCCTAAATGTGAAACATTCTCATCATTTAGCACAGAATGAACCAGTGAAATTGGTACGGAGGGTATAAGGAATCTGAACTATTTATGGAAAGTATAATCACAGGAAAGAGGGTTCTTACTTTAGTAGGGCCATGGCATTTCCCTGCCAAGTGGGCCGGGGTTTACGTTTGTAGAAATCATGAATGGTTTTATTCTCAGGCATATGATACGGAAGATTAAGTGCAGACTCTACAAAATGGAACAAAACAAGTAAATCTATATACTGTATATTCTGAAATGTCGCTTTATATTCAGTTAACTAAACAGTAAGCCAAAGCCATCACCAGAAATAGAAAACAATCCTGGCTTTAATAAAGACAGGATCTAAGTACAAAAGAAATCCCTGAAGACTAGTGGCTTTTTAAAAAATTCTTTATTTTTTTTATTCTTGACAGTATTACAGATGTCCCCCAACAACCCCTTCCTTAGTTTCCCTCTTCCCAGCCCCTGCCCCACCCCAGGCCTTCACCACACTATTGTCTGTGTCCATTGGTTATGCATATATGCGTATAAGTTCTTTGGTTAACCTCTTCCCATCTCCCCTCTCCCACCCCGTCCCGCCCACCAAGATAGACCAGTGGCTTTTAACCTAGTTGTGAAATCAAACTGGTCCAGGAAGTTCTTAAAAAATACAGATTCTTGGACCCCATTTCAAGCCTATTGAGTCAGACTTTCTGTGGAGGCTAAGAATTTACATATTTGTAAAGTTCCCAAAGGGATTCTGATGCAGCTGGTCCATAGAAAACCATGAAAAACAAAAAACCTCTCTGGAGCATTTAAGATCTTCCTTTCCAGCATGTCATCAATTTGGCTCAAATGAACTGAAATAAACTCATAAAATTTCTGAAAAAAAGAACAAAAACAAAAAAGACTTTCCTCCTTACCGCGACTATAGTTCTGAAAATTTTCTGTTTGTAGTAATGTCCCAGGGGCTTCAGAACAATAGTCATCCACCAAGATCCATCCTAAACTTGATATTACAATCCAATTCATATTAGGAGGAGTGTTAAACAAGCAAAAATCCCCATCTAAATTGAGCTTACAAAGAAATATTGTGATTTGCCTCCAAGTTTACTATACTGATTTGGATTACCTCGAATAAGGCGCTGAGTCTCACTGTGTAGTTTTTTTAATGCTTCCTTACTTAACTTGGCTGCCTTCCTTTCCTTAAAGAAAACAAAAAGTGAGAGTACATTAATGCTATGCATAGACATTCAGAAAGAGTTCGCTCTTTTCAAGAAAAGAGGACGGAGAGGTAATAGTAAGCACAAATAAGCTCAATACAATATTAACCAAGGAGTTCATTCATTTGCAAGTCACAAAGAATTCAATTCAATCCATATTTGTGTCCCTCCTATGTACAAAGCATTATCTTGGGTACCAGGAAAATATGATAAACATGATAAAATATTATCCCTGAGAAATTCACAATCTCCTGGGGAAAGAGACCACATGACAACTATATAGTACAGGGCTCCACCTCACCTTTCTCATGGTGCCTTTTGATAACTCACTTTCTTCTTCATATGAAGAAATGCCACTCTCCAAAGATAGTTGCTTTTTCTAAAAGAGATGACGAGTTAAATAATAGGGACAAAAATGAAACTGAAATAAGCTTACTCAAAGATTGCGTTTATGCTCCAACATTACATCATGCTACATTAGTAATATGTCAATAATTATAAACAGAAAATTTTAAACATAGCACACTATAATGCCTAGAAAACAAATTAGATGTCTCAAATGGAGTTTGGGCTCTCATT
>NW_006300377.1:2974785-2981500 GCF_000327345.1 Myotis davidii | reverse complement strand
GAGAGACAACGACTCCCAGGCACCGAGAGATAACCTTAGGAAAAACAGTTATGCTCCCAATCACTCAGGATAACAATGCTTTTGACTGATACATCTCTTTTATACCCTTCCTGAAACCTTATTGGTTCATTTCTTAGAGGCCACACAGTTATGAAATTTACACCTCTGCCCCCTTATTTCTCTGCCTCTTACACAACATAAAGTATCTTATTCGCCCTCCCCTCAACATTTCTATGAGGGCAATCAAAAATACTAGTTTCCCAACAAGTTAGCGTGTCTATCACTTTAAAAAAATTAAGGTTCCAAAAGTAAGTCAGAAAATAACGCAAAACTTAGAAGCAAGAGGGTAGCTCTTACTGCAATAATCTTTTACTTGCCTTGTGTTTTTTTACTTTATTTTTCACAGCTGCCCTTATGGATTCTAGCGATTCTTCATCTTCCAATGAAGAGTTATTTTCCTCCTCCAACCCAGTTTCAAAAAGATCTTCATCCACAAGAAGACAGCCACTACCAGTAAATGGCTGTTTCACATCGTCTTCCTGGATAATGCATAAAGAAAAAAGCAAAATCCAATCATTTCAAAATCCAATTTCACAACACAAGGCAACCTGGATCAAGCCAGAAAAAGCCCATGTTTCACCAACAGACAAATACATGGCATTCTAGAACATCCTCACTGGTTCCTAACACATAGTCAGCCCTTGAAGTCCAGGCTGTGACTTTATGCAAACTGTCCCAAACTAACTTACAAAACAGTAAATATTTTTGAAAAGTCAATTAAAAACTTATTAAGCAACTAGTCTATAAAACTTGAGGATGGTGTTTTCTAGTTAACAAGCAAGATTTCTGACTGATAAACGCATGAAAAACACTTTTTTGAAATTAACTTTCAGAGATCAGAAATCCATATATTTGGAGGTGTCCTTCATGCATATGAAATGGAAAATGACACCAAGTTTTAAATCACATACCTCATTATTCACAATGCAAAAACAATCAACTCAAAGCTGTATTCGAAATGCAGAAAAACCTCAAGAACTAAAAACAACCCTTTCCAAAACGTTAATCTGCATTAGGAATAGCAAATTGTTCTTTAAAAGGTACCTAATTTGCCTGGTTGGTGTGGCTCAGTGGTTGAGCATCGACCCATGAACCAGGGGGTCACAGTTCGATTCCCAGTCAGGATACATACTGGGGCTGCAGGCTAGATCCTCGGTGGGGGGTGTGCGGGAGGCAGGCAAGCAATGATTCTCTCTCATCATTGGTGTTTCTATCTCTCTCTTCCTCTCCCTTCCTCTCTCTGAAATCAATACAAAATATCTTTATATATCTTTTAAATATATTTTTATCCCTCCTGCACACCCCCTACTGGGGATCAAGCCCACAACCCAGACATGTGCCCTT
Organism: Myotis davidii; assembly: GCF_000327345.1. Classification (NCBI taxonomy): domain Eukaryota; kingdom Metazoa; phylum Chordata; class Mammalia; order Chiroptera; family Vespertilionidae; genus Myotis; species Myotis davidii. The sequence goes on along the minus strand of NW_006300377.1, from coordinate 2,980,096 downwards.
GACTGGAATCGAACCCGGGACCCTTCAGTCCATAGGCCAACACTCTATCCACTGAGCCAAACTAGCTAGGGCAGTGGTTGGCAAACTCATTAGTCAACAGAGCCAAATATCAACTGTACAACGACTGAAATTTCTTCACAAAATAATTACAATTCTTAAATTGATGACAAATATACCTCTAGGATTTGCAACTGGTTGGAAAAATACAGGTAACTTTATGCTTCGAGTAGGTACTTTTGTCATCCGCGCGCGATTTGCGGACGCGACTAGCACTAACCACTGCACAATGACAATGCTGACTGACTGGCTCACTCAACTTGTGCATGAATTGCGCACACTTCCCCCACGCTGCGTATCCCGCAGCCCGCCTGCACCAAGTCTCCTGTCGCCCAACCGACCGACACCCCCAACTTCTTCTAATGCCACTTCTTCAAAATAGACTCGCCCAGGCCGAAAACTGACTTCTGCGCATGGGCCACGAAGTTCCCATCTCACTGTACGTGTGCGCCCGCACGTGGTATTTTGTGGAAGAGCCACACTCAAGGGGCCAAAGAGCCACATGTGGTTCGCGAGCCATGGTTTGCTGACCACTGAGCTAGGGCAATAAAAATATATGTATTTTAAAATGTACCTCGTTTTTTGTTTCCTTCTTTTTCAGCTGCCTAATTTTTTCCATCTTTCTCTCCTCTTTCTCCAGTCTTCTCTTCGATTTTACTTTTGCTTTCCCTTCAGTTCCTTCTTTATCACGTATGGGTTTTTTGGAAATCTTTCTACTAGCTGTAAAGTCCACGGAGTTTTCAGACTGACAGCCCAGCTCTAAGGAAGATGTCACTTGGGTTTCAAGATTTTCCTGGTACAAAGAGTCTTCCTCCTCCACGTCACTTTCATCACTGTCTGCCAGAGTTTTGTACATCCTTCTGGCTTTCCCATTTTTTCCAGCATATAAGTTCTCTTTATTTTCCTCTTCGACAATGTCACAGGTAGCTTTCTCTGGAGAGGCATTTGGTTCTTCTCTTTCAGAATCACTGTCTTGTAGCACCTTCCTGCTTTTCAATTTCTTACTCACAAATATCTCTTCATCAGAATCTGAAGGAAACACAAATGTTTTTTAGCATTCTGCTGTCATTTGGGCTTTCTCCTAGTTCCACTAAACCTATCCAATCATCCAAAAATATATCCAATTATCCATGTGATATATCACCTTGTAAAATTATGTAACTATCACTAAGAACTGATGTAGCAAAGCAAATCTAAAAGTTACATTAGGAAAACATTTTCATTAGAAAAATGTCTCACTGAAAAATGTAATTACTGTATATATCTTTACAACAGGAAAAGTTGTTCTAATCATTCTGGAAGGTGTTAAAAATTCCTTTATTGTGGAATAAATGCATTCAACCAGGCAATACAGTAGCTTCTTGACATTTTATATATTCAGTAATATAACAGAAATTATTATTCTCAAAAGGGTACAACACAACTATTTTGCTTTTATAATAAAAAATGATAAAGTTGGGCATTAATAACTTAATAAGTCAAGAGAATAATAAAATTAATCCAATCCAAGCCCCTATATTCTATTTCTAAAAATAAAAGTACTATTACAAACCTCCTTCACTTAAGGGTCCAATTGTTTCATAGCTGCCCAGTCCACTGTCGAAAGGACTATCTGTTTCTTCTTGTGAAATGAGTTTTAAATCATTGATTTCTAGGTGAACCTACATCAATGAGAATACATTTCTCATTAACCAACAGGTTACAAAAACTCTAAATACATTATGATACACAAAGCATGATGGGGTATTCAGGCTGAAATAAGGGGAAAAAAACAAATAAACAATTCAAGGGTTCAATGAAGAGATGACAACCCTAGCCAGTTTAAGGAAGTGGATAGATTTTAGGTATGTGGATTGAAGGGCCTCAGGTTCAATTCCAGTCAAGGGCATGTACCTGGGTTGCAGGCTTGGTCCCCGGCCCTGGTCGGACATGTGCAGCAGGCAACCAATGGGTATCTCTCTCCCATCGATGTTTCTCTCTCATTGATGTTTCTAGCTCTCTATCCCTCTCTCTTCCTCTCTGTAAAAAATCAATAAAGTATATTTTAAAAAATAAAAAATAAATAAAAATCAATGGTAAAAATATCTCTGGGTAAGGTTTAACAAAAAGAGAGAGAGAGAGAGAGAACATTAAGAATTACCGGACATGCCCTAGCTGGTTTGGCACAATGGGTAGAGTGTCAGCCTGTGGACTTGAAGGGTCCCGGGTTCAATTCTGGTCAAGGGCACATGCCCAGGTTGCAGGCTTGAATCCCCAGTATGGGGCGTGCAGGAGACAGCCGATAAATGATTCTCTCTCATCATTGATATATCTCTCCCTCTCTCTTCCTCTCTGAAATCAATAAAAATATATTTTAAAAAAAGAATTACTGGACCAAAAACCAAAAGAAAAATCATTGTTCACCTTTAAAGCAATCTATAGAACCAAATCTTTTTTTTAATTCTCATCCAAGGATATGTTTGTGTGCTTTTTATTTTAGAAAATAAGAAAGGGAGAGAAACACTGATATGAAAAACATCAGTTGGTTGCCTCTCATACGCGCCCCAACTGGGAGTCAAACCTGCAACTTAGGTATATGCTCTGACTGGGAACTGAACCCACAACCTTTCAGTGTATGGGACAATACTCCAAACAACTGAACCACACCATCCAGGGCAAAACCAACTCTTTATATTGAATACAGTAGATCCTCCTTATCAACAGTTTCACTTTTTCATAATTTTAGTTACCCATGGTCAACTGAGGTCAGAAAATATTAAGTGGAAAATCCAGAAATAATTCATAAGTTTTAAATTGCATACCATTCTTAGTAGCATGATGGAATCTCACAACATCCCACTTTGTCCCACTCAGAACATGAATCATCCCTTTGTCCAGCATATTCATGCTGTATATACAATCCACCTTTTAAACACTTAGTAGCCACCTCAGTTATCAGATCTACTGTCACAGTACCACAGTACTTATGTTCAAATAACCCTTATTTACTTAATAATAGCACCGGAGTAGTGATGCTGGCAATTCAGATATGCTAAAGAGGAGCCATAAAGTGCTTTTTTTAAAGGGGAGTGCAGGAGGCAGCCGATCAATGATTCCCTCTCCCTTTTTCTCTGAAATCAATAAAAATATATTTTTAAAAAAGAGATGCAATCCAGGTGTGGGACTCATTATAAGGCAAACTATGTGGTTTCTTTTTTATTTTCATTGAATTTATTGGCGTGACATCTATAATATTAAAAGCATAATACGCTAATTAGACTGGACAGCCGAACGACCTTCCGGACGTCATTCCAGACGTCCTTCCGGACAAAGCCGTGGCAGCGGGAGCTGAGGTAGAGGTGGTTAGGGGCGATCAGGCAGGCAAGCAGAGGGGTTAAGGGAGATCAGGCAGGCAGGCAGAGGTAGTTAGGGGCAATGAGTCAGGCAAGCAGAGGCGGTTAGGGGCGATGAGGCAGGCAGGCGAGCGGTTAGGAGCCAGTGGTCCTGGATTGCAAGAGGGTGCAGGCCGGGCTGAGGGGACCGCCCCCCGCCCCTGCCATGCACCAATTTTGTGCACCAGGCCTCTAGTTAATAAAATCATATAGATTTCAAGTATACAATTCTATAAAATATCATCTGTATATTGTATTACATGTTCACTACCCAAAGTCAAGCCTGCTTCCCTCACCATTTATCCCCCTTTGCCCTCTTTTACCAGCCCCCACTCTATGTTGTTTCTTTAACAATAATTTGAAGAAAACGAGAAGGAGGGAGACCTATAAAGAGTTGAGGTATGTACATACACTTACATATCAACAATTGCAAGTACAGACTTTCTTTGGATCCTAATTCAGAGAGCATATGTGTGTGTGTGTGTGTGTGTGTGTGTGTGTGTGTGTGTGTGAAGGAAATCTGAACAGACTAGACAGGCAAAAATTCTAAATGTTTTAGGTGTTGTAATAATATTGTGGTTATTTTTTGGAAAGGCTTTACCACTTAGAGATGTATAATGAAATATTTGTGGATCAAATAATGTTTAGAATTTGCTTCTAAATAATCCAGTAAGGAGGAAATGGGAGGGAATATAAATAAGACTAGCATGATTTTTTTTTCCTCACAGATGTTGAGTTCTTTTTTTTTTTGATGTTCTTTTCTTTTTTTTATTTTATTGATTTTTTACAGAGAGGAAGGGAGAGGGAGAGAGGTTAGAAACATCGCTGTGAGATAAACATCGATTCAGCTGCTTCCTGCACGCCCCCTACTGGGGAGGTGCCCACAACCAAGGTACATGCCCTTGACCAGAATTGAACCTCGGACCCTTCAGTCCGCAGGCCGACGCTCTATCCACTGAGCCGGTTAGGGCAAGATTGGCATGATTTTTATGTTTGAAAATTTCTAAACAAAACTATTTTAAAAGTTACAAGTAAAAAATAAAAACCTAAAGAGAGGTGTTTTAGGTGACTTGGACAGTTAGTGACCAAGTCGCCCTAGACGCCAGATCTCCAACCTCCTTGGCGTTGTTAGGGCTCTGAGCCAACTTAATAAGGGGGACGATATTAACATCTGTCATGTAGTAGGGCACCGAGGCCTCACGTTAATGCTTCTCCAACAACTCTTAAATTGATTTCAATGTTGATACAATTATTAAATAGCTAAAGAGAACATGCACTGAATAACCACCAAGGAGAATCATGTATTTGCTGATGGTCCTTCCAACAGCACAAGACAGTTAAGTTTATTCGCTGTTTGTGGATCCGGAAACTGCATAAGGGTAACCACACAACTCAGTACAAGATGCTGTTAGTTAACCATTTTATTCAGTTTGCAGCAGGATCGGCAAGGGTAGTGCAAGTTCAGGGCCAGATATTGTCTTTATTTAAAAGTCTGTTACCGTATTTGCTGGCGTATAAGACGACTGGGCGTATAAGACGACCCCCTAACATTTCCACTCAAAATACAGCGTTTGTTATATACTCGCCGTATAAGACTACCCCCTCTTCCGCACACCTTCCACACACCAAATAAAAGGTAAAACAATATCAGATTTGATTTTAACATTTTAATTTATATTCAAATGCTTATGACATGCAGGAAAACTGTCACAAGGCTGTATGTAATCAAACATATACACAAAACAGTGCAAGTTTATTACCGGTAAACATACCGGTAATTCACTAAAGAAAACACACTCTATAGACTGGTACCATAGATGCTTCTCAGGAACACAGGCAAGCAGCCCACAACCTAGAGGGACTGTCAATGATAGAAGTAAGAT
>NW_006300377.1:2966084-2974423 GCF_000327345.1 Myotis davidii | reverse complement strand
TGCCTGAACGGTATGTGGAATGAAGTGGGCGGGCATCGGGAGGCCACTATGGCACGGGGCAAGCAGTATGGGCAGTCTATCTGAAGTGTACCTGGCGTATAAGACGACCCCACTTGGAGGCATATTTTTCAGGGCCAAAAAATCGTCTTATACGCCGGCAAATACGGTATTTTATTCAATATCAAGTCATGGGATTTTTTGGTATTCATTTTTATTTTTTTTAATGTTGCTTTAAAATATCATCTTGATTACTGAGTTTTTTGGCGTCTCCTTACATTTTGCTCTCAAGGAGAGAATCTCACCCTAGTCCCGCCCCAGAGGAGAACACAAGACTGTGAGCAGTAGTTCCTGTGCCCAGTTCCGCCAGCGACCAGCGAGTACAGCCCCTTCCCGATGACCGCAAAGGCCCCTTCCAGACGCAATTAGAACTCCCGCCGGCCATTTACAGAGTCCTGCCCCGCATCCCCGCGGCCCGGTTCGGCTCCGGCCCTTCCTCTTTCCGGACGCGGCAAGAGGAAAAGCACCCACGGCAGGAAACGCGCCAAAGGGGAGGGAAGGCGGGACAGACTGAGGAGGAGCTGGGCGGCCGGCTGCGCGGGCCACGAAGACTCGGAGTAACACGGCCTACTGGACCGAGGCGCGGAAACCCCGACGTGGGGACTGGACCGCGAGACGGTGGGGCCAGGGGTGGGGGTGTTTTCCCTCCGGGACTGCGAGGCTGAGCCGCCCAGTGCACGCCGGGAACTGTAGTTCTCCCAGCCTCCGCGACCAATTCCACCGCACTCGACCGCCGCCCCCCGCCCCACTTCAGCGCCGACCTCCGCAACCGCGATGGAGACATTTGCATGAACTCACCTCGGAAGGCAGTTCGCCCGTCATGACTTCGGCCTCTCCAGCGCTTTGCTCGGGACGAAACAGCTCCCGGCTCCCTCAGCTGCGGCTCAGCTGCTCCCGCCGTATTCAACCCGGCAGCGACTTGGGAGCTTTCGCGCCTACCCGGCGTGGAGGTACCGCCCGTGACGATTTGCACCAATCCAGAGGCGGCTTTCTACTCGAGGCCACGCCCCCGTTCCGTTCTACCAATCACGAAGCGCCTTCGGCCAATTCCCCACAAGTGTAATGTGGGTTGGGTTGGCGGGTCGGGGCTCCTCAGGTCAAGTGAACCTGGAGGAGGCCGAAGGGGTTCTGGCTGTGGGGGTGACGGGCCCTCTGGCCTTGCAAGATGGTACCGTTCGAGTGGTGGACTTTGACCTTTGGTCTTGCCACTGCGCGATAGTTTCCAACAAGCAGCGATTTGAGGAGTAAGTTCCTGCTCCAGGTAAGAAGTGGGGAGAAGATCTGTGGACACCAGAGGGCATCCCTAACCTGTACTGGAGTCCAGCGCCCATGAGTGTTTTCTCCAGGACCATCCTACTTGCTCCTTCTTGTATACCGCACGCATACCAGTGAACATCAAAAGAGAAAAATTCGGGGGGCTGCTCAGATACTAAGGAATATCCTTGGGTTACCTTTATAATTCTACTTAAGATTAATTCAGGATGCAGAAAAGACCCATTCATCCCACTCCTAGGCTCTTTGGATAAGGCAGGAAAAATAAAAATAAAAAGTATGGAATCAGACGAATCCCAGACAATTCTAACCCTTGTTGCTGTGCTGGTTACTCTCTTTTAGCCATTCTCTGTCGATCCTTATTCCGCTGCATCCAGGCGAGGCTGGCTTCACCCCCACTGCATTCCTGAGCGCCCTGGCCCCCTGACTTCAGGTGGAGGCAAGCTCCTGGAGGGCACTTTACAAGATACTGTCAGGAGGCGATCCGCGGGCACCAAAAGGAAAGTTCACAGCAGTTCCTGCTTCCACTTCACCCCCCAGGATCCTAACCGCTGGTCGGTTGACCAGCTCATCCCAATTTTTCCCAGGACTTTCTCGGTTTTAGCACTGAAAGACTCACTTCCCAGGAATCTCCTCCATCCCAGGCAAACCAGGATAGCTGGTCACCATACCCATTGGCCTCCTCTTCCACGTCCCCAACGTTAGCTGAGTTCAGATAAAAGGTCTCATCTTCATTCCTTCACCTCCTCACCTCTTCTCCACCCACTTCTGCCACCCCCCCTCCCAACAAGAGCTGATCACCCGTTCTCTTCTCTCACATCTCAGTCTACCCTCTCACCCACTCTGTTATTAAGTCCTACGTTGAGGATTCCCACATGTTCCTCTGTAGCACTCCTCCCTCATGTTTGGAGGGCTAACATTTATTGGGGAGTTGCCCTGTGACAGAAACACTTGCAAGAATTTTGCAAACATTATTTTATTTAATCTTCAGGGTAACTTTGTAAGGTAAGTAATGTCACTATCTCCATTTTAGTAGATGAGGAAACTAAACCTTTAAAATGCTAGTAACTGGTGGAGCCAGTATGCACAGCCTGTTCAGTCTGACTCCAGAGTTCATACGCCTCAGAAAGACCTTGCCTGAGTGCCCTCTACATTCTCCCTCTGTCCCCTGTTTTGGTGTCCCTGGTAATACTCACCTTTACCTAAAATTTTCTATTTGTATAGTGTTGCTCCAAGAAGACACTTTGTTTCCTTTAACACCATATCCTCACTATCTAGAATAATCCTTCTCAAAGTTGAGCATGCGTCAGAATGATGTGAAGGGCTGGTAAAAACAGACTGTTTGACCCCCACTCCCAGAGTTTCTGATTCAGTATGTCTCATGTGGGGCCTAAGAATTTGCATTTCTAACAAGTTGTCAGGTGATGCTAATGCAGCTGATATGAAGACCACACTTTGAGAACCACACTTTAGAACAGCGGTTCTCAACCTGTGGGTCGCGACCCCTTTGGGGGTCGAACGACCCTTTCACAGGGGTGGCCTAAGACCATCGGAAAACGCATATATAATTACATATTGTTTTTGTGATTCATCACTATGCTTTATGTTCAATTTGTAACAATGAAAATACATCCTGCATATCAGATATTTAGATTACGATTCATAACAGTAGCAAAATTACAGTGATGAAGTAGCAACGAAAATAATTTTATGGTTGGGGGTCACCACAACATGAGGAACTGTATTAAAGGGTCGCAGCATTAGGAAGGTTGAGAACCACTGCTTTAGAACCTACCTGGCTCATGGTAGGAAAGTCAATCCATACTTGTTGAACTAATTAATTCAGTCACTTGCCAACTGTTATATTATAACTAGTGGCCCGGTGCATGAAATTTGTGCAAGAGTAGGTCTTCGCAGCTGTAGCCTCGATCCCTCGCAGCCGCAGGTGGCTGCCTGGATCCCTCCCTCACAGGCGTGGTGGCTGCAGCCCTGGCTTCATCTGGAATGAAATCCAGAAGGATGTCTGGTCTAATTAGCATATTATGCTTTTATTATTATAGATTGAACCCCCTCTGGAAGTGAATATATGAAATAATACTACTGATATTAGCATTTTTCTCTCTTTATAGAACACCTCTTCAGTCACCAAAGAAGCTAAGAAAAAGAGCTCTGATTTGGACAATGGGTGAAAGGGGTGAGCTAGGAAGGGAAACCTTTTATTGCTGGGGTCCAACCCCAGCAGGTCCAGGGGTTCCCCAAAGGTGTGGACAGAGTCGGCGAAGAAGGAAAGACTCAGAGACAGCGTTCAGTTGATCAGCATAGTTGGGTTCTCTAGCCAGGATCTCCAGCCAGGTTCTGTGTCCATGTTCTCTCGCTAGGTTCTCCAGCTAGGTTCTGTCCAGGTTCTGTAGCCATGTTCTCTCGCTAAGATTATGTAGCTTAAGCATGATTGTTTGTAGTTAAAGAGATTAATTACCGGCCTGGCACTTAGTGAAGCGGTTTTATTCCCTCCCTAACTTCAGGGGAAAATCTCTACCTGGGGAAACAACCTTTCTCGGAGAGGTGACCTTGGTTAAAACACATAGTGCCAAGAAGGTGAGCAAACATATTAAGAACTGTATGCCATATATGCCAGGTCCCTTGAAACAGCAAGGATGGACCGGCTCCCAGCATTTTATTCTATATATTAACTTGTGTCAAGCTAAAGGGAGTCTGTATTTGGAATGAGCAGTCTGTATTTTCAATTTTGGTGAATGGCACCATAACCCATCACTCACCAATTCAGAAACCTAAAAGTCATCTTGACTCCTCTCTATGTCTTGGCTCTCAAGGTTAATTATCCAAAAAGCTCTGCGTATGAAGTTGATAGATGGCAACAAGGGAAAGATCTCAATGTTCACTCTGCAGGGATAAGTCTGAACTTGTCCCACAAATGACTTTGTGACCTTGGGGAAGACATTTAGTTTCTCAGAACCTTGTTTTATCCATTTGAAATTAGAAAACTTTGGATTTGAGATCATGCTTCTCAAATGAGTTTAATTGGTAGAGTACCTAGAAGTAAGGTCCTCTGTAGGAAATGCTTCATAGTACTGACATATTTAATCTGGTCATATAAGTCAGAAAACATTTTCACTAGTAGGATCTATTAGTATATCATCAAAAATTAATATAAAAAATTAATTCTGAAATTATCCTATAGAATAAAATGCTAATATGCAAATTGTCCCCTCTGGTGGGAGTTCAACCAACCAGTTGTTATATGTGCACTGACCACCAGGAGGCGGCATGGAACATGGCAGGTGCCTGTGATGTGGCGTGTGCGGCAGTGGTGGCACTGCTGGCCCCGATGGGCCCCGATGAGAATGGGAACGCGGTGGGATAGTGGAGCAGGTGAGCGGGTGGCGCCAGGCCAAGGCGGTTGTGAGCGGGGCCCCCAATTGCCCCGCCAGTCACCCCACAGATCAGCCCTGATTGCTGGCCAGGCATAGGGACCCTACCTATGCAAGAATTTCGTGCACCAGGCCTCTAGTATTCAGTCTAGTATCATTTCACTTATCTATGAAATAATAAGCCATGTAATTTAACATACTCAGCCCATTCTAAATTTATATTTGCTTGCTGGAAGGCAAACAAAAGCAGATTCCAAAGGTTTGTGAAAGCTTGAAGGGAAAACATTAATTAAATCATATCTTTTAGTTGATTTTTTCTGAAAAAAGAGAACAGCTACCATATTAAAGTTTTAGTACTAGCATTCCTCTGGAGTAAGGTGTGAGAACCACTTGCTTTTCTAAAGTCCTATGTCAGTAGGACTTCAAAAGTCTAGTTTTTAGTCTCCTTCATTTGTAGATAAGCACTGCCACCTCGTGGCAGGATTTTGTCATGTCAGTTCACCTATCTTTTTTTTTAATTTAAAAGGTATTCAAAGAGTTGTTTAAACTTTCCTTTGGTGCAGTGAACTAATCGCATCTCTCAGAATCTGATTTTAAAAATTCGTACTGTAATCCCATACAATTATGAAGCTTATTTTGGAGAGTGTGCTGCTTGAAGGCCCAGACTGTTTTTCTTGCTTAATGTAGTACCCACTGACCTTTAAAAATGTCACAGGACCTGACACATAGTGGGTGTTTAATGGATAATTGTGGAATAAATGATTAAAATACTATGTCCTGAAAAACAAAAGCAAGCAACACCGGGGCCTTTTGCCAAGGCATGACAGCACACATACACACACCATCAGTTTCTTGTATGACTTTTGGCAACCTAAAGTACCTATAAAATATTCATCCACTCATTCAACATTCAGCAAACCTTAAGCACCCATTTTAAGCCTACGCTAGACACGGAAAATATAAAGATAAATAAAATACAGTCTTATTCTCAGATAGGTTTCCATTGCTGGCTGGAGGCAGGCAAGCAAATCAGCGTGTGTAATAGTGGAAGTATGTACAATAGCTCTGGGGCCCCAAGAGAGGGGCAACTGACTTTGCCTGGGGTAAGTCAGGAGGTGACAACTCCCGAACTGAGTTTCAAAACAGACTGGAGTTCTCCAGGCTGGCACAAGGAGGAAAAGGCATTCCAGGTATGTGTAGGGGCTTGATAAAGCATGTTGTGTTTGGGGAGCTGAAAGTAGGTCAGTATGACTGGAGCATAGGGTGTGTGTGTGTGGTAGGGGTGAGGATGGCCAGCACAAAGGCTGAAAGTTAAAACGGGGGAGAAAAAGTCTAGAATGCTGTGCTTAGAACTTAGCTTTCAGACTCTATGAACTGGGCAGCTGGGCGGGTAGGAGGGTTGTTATGAAGGAGAGCAACATGGTTAGATCTATGTCTGAGAAAGATTATTCTGGTAGCGTCTGAAGGATGGATTTGGAAGGCGATTAGACTGGAGGCAGGAAGACCAGTTGTCTAGGTGGGAGATTATAAAGACCTGAACTAGGTCAATGATAGTAACAATGGAGAGGAGGAGACAGGTTGGGAAATAGAGCCAAAATTGACAGGGCTTGTTGGACGACTAACCTTGAGGGGCAAGGGACAGTGGAGTCAGTGTGACTGTGTGACTCTCAGGTTTCTGGATTGGTTGAGTGACAGATTATGGTGCCATTCACCAAAATTGAGAATATATGTCACGAATTCCAAATTCAGACTCACTTTAGCTTGGTACAAGTTAATACGTGGAACAAAAGGTTTTCCCTTTCTAGCTCACCCCTGTCCACCAATTGTCCAAATTGGAGCTTGAGTTCTCTTTCCCCCGCCCCTCCCCCTGTTGCCCCAGCTTTTCTGGAGACTGAAGAGGTGTTTCCCAGGCACAGGCTCATCTCTCCATTCCATTGCAGCACCCAAAACGTTAATTCCATTCATATATTTTCTCTTTAATTCCCTTTTCCTTTCTGGACACCTACCAGGAAAAATGTATAAGAGGAATTCCTCTACCCCAATTTTTTTTGCCTCAGGCTTTTTTAATTCAGTTTTTCTAAAAACCCAAGCGTTTTCATGACCAACCTTTGCCTAAAGCCCTATAGAAACTGAGTGGCTTGGTGGTGCCAGTGGTGTTTATGTGGACATTTGCATACTCAGGATTTGGTCAATTACGTCTCAATCACACACATATGCCTCAACCAGTCTAGGGAGACTCTGCCCATATATGTGATTTGGGGGGCAGGGGATTCTATCATAGGACAGATGGTTTCTGTTCCACACCTGCTTTGTATTACATTTTTAATTGAATGTTAATGCCTGACCCCCTTCAAGATATGCCAGATAATTCAACTGTACCTAGAAGGGTAGAGTCTGATAGGAATAAGTAACTCCTTCAAGCACAATATAGTTAGAGTAGGGGAAAGAACATTTTCTAAGATAGGAGGTGGTACTAGGCAGACAAAACAATATTGTTCCCACTGTAGGCCCAAAGGATGGCTATAGTAGTGGTATTCGTGCAGTGGATAGATCAGGGTTGTCATAATGACCCTACCTCTCCTGCAATTTAATGGGTAGGGCCAAGGTTGCTAAATATCTGAGAAACACTGAAATAAGCAAAAAGGGAGAGGAAAAGTATTTTAGGCGGGGGAAACGGAATGGGTAAAGGCATGGGGACATGAGTGACAGTAAGATTTTCAGGGACTTGCTCAACTAAAGCTTTATGATGATAGAATGGGAGGTAGGGGGTAAAGTGTCAAAGTTGCTCAATTAAATTGAACTCAGTAAGGATCTACAGAATGTTTTTTTGGAGCCTGAATAACTGCTGGATAATGAGGTAGAGAGAGAAAAAGCAAGGTACACTCCTTTGAGCATAAAACATGTGCACAAATAAATTACAAAGCCGATTTTGATGAGTGCTAGAGGAAATATAAGAGATCTATGCTCTAGAAGCAAGACTATAGCAGACTTTTAAACACGATGTAATATCATTCATTCACTCTACAAACCTTTACTGAGCACTGTTAGACTGTTAGAATTATCACAGCTCTCTGTGTCCTCTCCCCTTTTTTTTTTTTCAGATTCTCACCCAAGGATACTTTCCCATTGATTCTTTAGAGAGAGTGGAAGAGAGAGGGCAAGACAGTGAGAAATATCAATGTGAGAGAAGCACATCGATTAGTTGCCTCCAACCAGGGCCCAGGCCAAGGAGGAGCCTGCAACCAGGTATGTGCCCTTGACCAGAATTGAACCTGGGACCGCTAGGTTCGCAGGCCAACGTTCTATCCACTGAGCCAAACTGGCTAGGGCTCCTCTTGCTTTTTCTTTTTCTTTTTTTTACCCCCCCTTTTTTAATGAAATCTTTATTGTTCAGATTATTACATTTGTTCCTCTTTTTCCCCCCCCATAGCTCCCCTCCACCCAGTTCCCACCCTACCCTCTGCCCTTACCCCCCGCATTGTCCTCATCCATAGGTGCACAATTTTTGTCCAGTCTCTTCCCGCATCCCCCACACCCCTTTCCCCCCCAAGAATAGCCAGTCCACTCCCTTTCTATGCCCCTGATTCTATTATAATCACCAGTTCATTCTCTTCATCAGAT
>NW_006300377.1:2954044-2965180 GCF_000327345.1 Myotis davidii | reverse complement strand
GTGCAGGGGCACCCAGACCCCAGGCACCCAAACCCCAGCACCCAGACCCCAGGCACCCAGCCAGACAGTCCCGTTTCTCCCCTTTGAGTCTGGGTCCCCAGAGACTCGCCCAGAACTGGAGCTCAGAATCTGAGACTCCCTCCCGATTGAAAACGCCAACCGCGCCCTCAGCTACCAGCCTGCTCCGCGCGTACCTCTGCACCTTTGTGTTTTCTGCACTGCACCTCCTCTGAGCCTCATATGCTGTTCTCTCTCCTTCTAATTGAAGAATTTCCCCTCAGCCAGTCTTCCTGTGGTTCTGGGCAATGTCCGTTGTGTCTTTTAGTTGTATTTTGAAGTGGTTGTTTGAGGCAGCTAACTCCTGTGTTTACCTATGCCGCCATCTTGGTTTCTCCCTCTTGCTTTTTCAATGTGATTTTGCTACACTTCCCATCTAATTCTCAATCTCTTAAAGTTGGGATGTCCTTGTTACTTGCACTGGTCAACAGAATATAGTGAAAGTAACATTGTATATATATAGCTTTGAAACTAAGCTTTAAGGAGCTTTGCCGCTTTTACCTTCATTATTTGAGAACACTGGTGCCACCATTTAAGAAACCCAAAGTATCTTGTTGGATGGGTCACATAGAGGAGATTCGAGGCACTTATCCCAACAGCTAAATGCCATCTTGGACTATTCGGCCACACTGAGCCTCCAGGTGAATGCAGCCATGTGAGTGACCAAAGGTGAGACCCAGAGAACTGTCCAACTAAGCCTAGCTAAACTACAGGATTGTGGGCAGATGCACGAGCCACTACATTTTAGTATGGTTTGTTATGCAGCAATAGACCACTGAAACAAGCTCCTACCATGAATCAGGCATAGAGGATACAGTTTTATTTTATTTTATATTTTTTAATCTTCATTGTTGAATTACAGATGTCCCTCCTTTATACCCCCATTGCTCCCTCCACCCGAACCCCACCCCACCCAAGGCCTCACCATCCTATTATCTGTGAGGATACAGTTTTTTTTTATTGTTTTATTGCTTAAAGTATTACAAAGGGTATTACATATGTGTCCTTTTTTCCTCCTGCCCTTGACAATCCCCTGGCCTCTCCTACCCCGCAGTGTCTTATATCCATTGGTTATGCTTATATGCATGCATACAAGTCCTTCGGTTGATCTCTTACCCTCCTCCCTCCTGCCCCCCAACCCTCCCTGGCCTTCCTGCTGCAGTTTGACAATCAGTTTGAGGCAGCTCTGCCTCTGGGGGAAACAGTTTTTTAAAAAATATATATTTTATTGATTTTTTACAGAGAAGAAGGAAGAGGGATAGACAGTCAGAAACATCGATGAGAGAGAAACATTGATCAGCTGCCTCCTGCACACTCCCTACTGGGAATGTGCCCGCAACCAAGGTACATGCCCTTGACCGGAATTGAACCTGAGACCCTTGAGTCCTCAGGCTGACGCTCTGTCCACTGAGCCAAACAGGTCAGGGAGAGGATACAGTTTTAAACAAAGTTTCTACTCGTATATTCTTGTAGCAGAAGATAGATAATGAGCAAGAAAATAAATATGTAATGTCAGGTATTGATAGTGTTTTGAAGAAAAATAATGTTAAGGGGTTAGAGGGTACACCCCAAATAGCCAAAGCAATCTTGAGAAAGAACAAAGCTGGAAGCATCATGCTCCCTGATTTTGAACCATATTACAAAGCTATAGTGATCAAACCAGTATGGTATTAGCATAAAAACAGACACATAGATAAACGGAATAGAATAGAAAGCCCAGAAATAAACTCATATACATAGGGTCCTTTAACTTACAACAAAAAAAGCTAGGAATATACAATGGGGAAAGAACAGTGTCTTCAATAAATGGTATTGGGAAAAACTGGACAGCTACATGCATAAGAATGGAACTATACACTATACACTATACCAAAAAATTAACTCGAAATAGCCCCAACCTGTGTTTCCCAATGGTTAGAGCATCAGCCCGCATACCAAATGGTCACGGGTTCGATTTCCGGTCAAGGGCATGTACCTGGGTGGCAGATTCTATCCCAACCCACATAGGGCATGTGCAGAAGGCAACCACTCGATGTGTCTCTCTCACGTCGATGTTTCTCTCTCACTTTGATATCTCTCTCTCTCCTCCCTTTCCTCTTTTCCACTCTCTCTGAAAATCAATGGAAAAATATATGTTGGAATGAGGATCAACAACAAAAAAAATTAACTAGATATGGATTGAAGACTTGAACATAAGACCTGAAACCATAAAATTCCTAGAAGAAAACAGGCAGTAAGTTCCTTGACATCAGTCTGGGTGATGCTTTTTTGGATCTGACATTTAAAGCAAAGGAAACAAAAGAAAAAATAAATAAGTGGGTCTATATCAAACTAAAAAGCTTCTGCATAGCAAAGGAAACCATCAACAAATGAAAAGCCAAGCTACTTAAAGGGAAAAATATTTTCAAATAATATATCTGATGAGGGGTTAATATCCAAAATATATAAAGAACTCAGACAATTCAATATCAAAATAAAAACCAATTAAAAAATGGGCAGAAGAATTGAATAGAAATCTTTCCAAAGAAAACATACAGATGGCCAATTTGGAAAGGTGCTCAAATTCACTAATCATCTGGAAAATGCAAATCAGAACCACAATGATATATCACCTCATACCTGTTAGAATGGCTATCATCAAATGACAAGAAATAACAGGTGGGTGAGGATGTGGAGAAAAGGTGACCTTATTGTACCATTGGTGGGATTGTAAATTGGTGCAGCCACTATGGAAAACAGTATGGAGGTTTCTAAAAAAATTAAAACTAGAACTATCATATGATTCAGCAATTTTACCTCTGTGTATTTATCAGAAGGAAATGAAAACACTAACTTGAAAAGATATAGGCAACCCATGATCACTGCCACACTATTTACAATAGCCAAGATATGAAAACACTACCCATCAATTGATGAATGAATAAAAACGATGTGGTGTATAAGTAATTTTATTTTTTTTTCAGCCTTAGAAAAGAATAAAATCTTACAATTTGCAACAACAGGGATGGACCTTGAGGGCACTGTGCTAAGTGAAATAAGTCAGACAGATAAAGACAAATGCCACATGATTTTATTTATATGTGAAATCTAAAAAACAAACTGAGCTCATAGACACAGAGAACAGATTGGTGGTTGCCAGAGGCAGAGGGTGGAAGATGGGCTAAATGAGTGAAGGGGGTCAAAAATTTTATTTTATAAACTTGCAGTTATAAAATAAGTAATTAGAAGGCACTGTACAATGTGGTGACTGTAATTAATAATACAGTGTTGCATATTTCAAAGTTGCTAAGAGAGTAGGTCTTAAAAGTTCTCATCACAATGCCTGGCTGGTGTGGCTCAGGGGTTGATCATTAACCTATGAACCAGGAGGTCACAGTTTGATTCCCAGTCAGGACATATGCCTGGGTTGTGGGCTCGATCCCCAGTGTGGGGCATGCAGGAGTCAGCCTATCAATGATTCTCATCATCGATGTTTCTATCTCTCTTCCCCTCTCCCTTCCTCTCTGAAATCAATAAATTAAAAAAAATTCTCATCACAAGAAAAAAAATTCTGTAACTATGTATGGTGACAGATGTTACATAGACTTGTGGTGATCATTTCATGATATTTACCAATATTGAGTCATTTTGTTGTATACCTGAAACTAATATAATGTTACTAGAGGCCTGGTGCATGAAATTCATGCACAAGTGGGGGGTGTCCCTCAGCCCAGCCTGCACCCTCTCCAATCTGGGACCCTTTGAGGGATGTCCGACTGCCCGTTTAGGGACCGGGCCTAATCAGGCAGTCGGACATCCCTCACACAATCCAAGACTGCTGGATTCCAACTGCTCACCTGCCTGCCTGCCTGATTGCCCCTAACCGCTTCTGCCTGCCAGCCTGGTCACCCCTAACTGCCCTTCCCTGCTGGCCTGATCGCCCACAGCTGCCCTCCCCTGCAGGCCGTCTTGTGGTGGCCATCTTGTGTGTTGGAGTGATGGTCAATTTGCATATTACCTCTTTATTAGATAGGATTTGTCAATTATACCTTATCAGCTGCCTCCTGCACATCTCCTACTGGGGATGTGCCCGCAACCCTGGTACATGCCCTTGACCGGAATCGAACCTGGGACCTTTCAGTCCGCAGGCTGATGCTCTATCCACTGAGCCAAACCGGTTTCGGCTACCTTAATAATTTTTAAAATATTTATTTAAAAAGAGGGATTAGAAGATAACAGTTAATGACTAGAAGCTAAGGAGAAGAACTGCTATTTTAGAAAAATAAATCCTTTGAAGAAAATATTAGTTTGTGGGTTGTTGTTTTTTTTCTAAAGGTGGTTTTTATGCTTGATGACCCTCTAGCACAGTGGTTCTCAATCTTCCTAATGCTGCTACCCTTTAATACAGTTCCTCATGTTGTGGTGACCCCCAATTTCACTGTTACAAATTGAACATAATTAAAGCATAGTGATTAATCACAAAAACAATATGTAATTATATATGTATTTTCCGATGGTCTTAGGCAACCCCTGTGAAAGGGTCGTTTGATCCCCAAAGGGGTCGCGAACCACAGGTTGAGAACCGCTGCTCTAGCAACTATCAGTACATTTTTTCATGATCCTAACCCATATCTTTATAATGGCATTAAAATCCATTTATAAGATCATGGAAGAAACTTTAGAAGTCAGCTCATCCTATCTCCTCATAAAATAAACTGAACCTCAGAGAATGTGTTATGTTATCTGTAATTTACTTATATTAAATATTATAATATATAACATTATATATGTTAACCATATATATTAAAATATTTCAGGCTAGAAAGTTTTATATATCTGTGTTAATTAATTTTAGTGTAAACCTTAGAGGCTATTAGTTAATGTTTTAGGTACTCTAATAAGAATTATACAGTCCTGGCATCCTAAGCCAGGGATTGTGGGTTCGTGTCCCATCTGGGGTGCCAAAAAGAAAAAAGAATTATACACTCTAGGGGAAGTTTGTTAGTATCTGAGAAATTGTAATCAATAGTTCATATTCCAGCCCAAACCGGTTTGGCTCAGAGCGTCGGCCTGTGGACTGAAGGGTCCCAGGTTCGATTCCCATCAAGGGCATGTACCTTGGTTGCGGGCACATTCCCAGTAGGGAGTGTGCAGAAGGCAGCTGATCAATGTTTCTCTCTCATCGATGTTTCTGACTGTCTATCCCTCTTCCTTCTTCTCTGTAAAAAAATCAATAAAATATATATTTTTAAAAAAGTTCATATTCCTGTAGCAGCTACAAGAACTTCAGCTATCTTTATCTCCAATCAATACTACAAGACTGTTAAATATGGCTAGATGTTAGATATGATTTTTCATGCATGAAATGAGTGGTGTCAAGATATGTGATTTGGCTAGAAGTGTTGTATTGTACAGGCATCTCCACTCCTGACCAAGAGATGAGAATCTAGTGAGTGATGTTATGGGCTTAGGATTTAATCAGTCTTTTTCTCCCCATTTAGTGGAAGATCCTGTTACCTGATTCCAACTAGCAGGTGAATTACTAGTACAAATATTCTGACTAGAATCCTGTTACTAGAATATTATCTTATTTACCTAAAGTAAACCTTTCATGCAAAGTGTTTGGCAAAGTGTCTAAAAAGATCAAGAGCTGGGACTTTATTGAGCTTGCAAGTTGTATGACTGGTTTTGCCTGCTTGTTCATAAATATTTGACCATGTGACATTTAAGTGTGGGACTTGCTTTCATTGTAGCACACTACTTGGTAGTAAGGCTTAGGGAAGGAATATATGACCCATCTCTCACTGTTGGAGGTTGCTGACATTTGCCCCTCACCCCTGCAATAACAACCAAATAAAAACCCACTCAATCATTAGCAAGTATATGTTTATTAATATAATTAATAAATAAGCAAGTTGGCGTGGGTCAGTTTGCAACAGAAGATAATTTCCTAAGGTCACATAACAATTGACTCTTGCCAGTATAAAATGCAAAACAAATCGTTTGCACCCACATTAATAAAAAGAGAAGCCAACCCATGTTGAGTCAAAGTAGACAATGCAATATTTTAGGAAGTTAGTTTACTGGAGTCTGGAGAATGGGTTGGGAAGAGAAACATTGGAGACAGGAACACCAGTGAGGAGATTGTTGCTATAGCCCAGGCAAGGCAAGAGTCAGAGGCTAGATGTTAGATATGAGTCCCTCACTCACTCTCTCAACATGGTGCCATGGAACAAGTCTGGGCACCGACATCAGAGAGATCCATTTATCAGTCATATAACTGTGGGGAAGATTACATGTCCCCTAATAGAAATAATGATTAAATGAGATGGCAACTCATTGTGTGGCATGCAGTAGGCACTAAGTGCTAATTCCTTTCATCACCCTCAAAACATAAGATGGAATAACGGAGTGAATGCAGAAAAACTAGTCTAAGCCTAAGCAAGGGCTTAAGCTCTTCCTGTCACCAAACATGAGAAGCAACATTTAGACTACAAATTGCTATAATTTTATTGCTCTTCTTGCCTGGCAAGATCATTTCAAATCAACAAACTTTTGCTAAGTAGAGCACTTAGTTCTATACAAAAAACAGAGAAGATAAAAAAATAAAGATGTCAAGGAGCTCCCAGTCTTAATATTCTTTTTCTACCTTAACACTTTAATTTCAAGGGGGCTGTCCCCTCGCCCTTCACGCAATGCACATGGGAAACCTGGTGCCAAACCATTCGTAGAGGACCTCCTTCTGGGTTGGGATTTCATACGTAGCAGAGCAGCTCCCTCACTGCAATCTATTGAAAGTCAGCCCTTGACACAAGGGTTTGTAAGAATTTTTTTAAAAAAAGAAAAACAAACAAAAAAAAGAGAATAAAATAATACTTTAGTTTCTCCCCTCTGAGCTACCTCTAGCTTTCCCAACACATGACATCAGATTCAACTATTAATTTTTAGAAGGAACTGATATTCCAGGAAGTATATTAGACCTTTCTTACATATTATTTAATCAACACAACAAACCTACAAGGTCAATACTCTTTTTTTTTCTCTTTCCTTTTCTTTTTTTTCCTCCCTCCCTCCCTCCCTCCTCCTTCCCTCTCCTTCTTTCCTTCCTTCCTCCCTTCCTTCCTTCCTTCCTTCCTTCCTTTCCTCCCTCTCTCACTCACTCCCTCCTTCCCTCACTCACTCTCTCCTTCCCTCCCTTCCAAATATATTTTTATTGATTTCAGAGAGGAAGGAAGAGGGAGATAGAAACATCAGCTGTCTCCTGCATGCTTCCCCACTGGGGACCACAATACTCTTATTATCCCCATTTTTATAGATGGGAACTAAGACCCAGAGAAGGATAAAGGGTTTATTATTCAGGATCACACAGCTAAATAATAGTTGAACTAGGATTGAAATCTAGTCTCTGTAACTCCGAGCCCAGTGCTCTTTCCACTGTTCCAGGGTGTTTTTTGGTTTTTGTGGGTTTTGTTTGTTTGTATTTAAAGATGTGTGACCTTGTTATCTTATTAAAAGATATCAGCTCTGTTAGAAATGCCAAGTTTTTAGGAGGCTGTTAGAGTTCCCAACATAAGGGTATGTATTTGATAACTAAGACCAGATTCTCCCAGTTTGAAGATTGGAAGATCTTCCCTAGGAAAACAGAACCTGCCAAGAGAAAAGCCTATAGACTCAAAACCACAATGAGATACCGCCTCACACCTGCTAGAATGGCTATTATAAAAAAGACAAGAGATAATATGTGTTGGCAAGGATGCAATGTATATACAGAATGGGATACTATTCATCATAAAAAGACTGAAATTTTGCCATTTGCAACAACATGGATGTTGAGGGTATTATGCTAATACCTCATAATACATTGAGGGTATTATGCTAAGTGAAATAAGTTAGACAGAGAAAGACAAATACTGTGGGGTTGGGATATATTATTTTACCCAAATGGATAGCCAATAGTCCCAACAACATTTGTTATAGCCATTATTCTCCTAATTTAAAATGCCATATTTTTCATGAACTAAATACATATATATATGGAGGGAGGGAGGGAGAGAAAGAGAGAGAGAGAATGAGAATCTGGTCTTGGACCTCTGTTTTGTTTATGTTTTTTTAAATGCTCATATATTTTTGGTCAGTAATATTTTATTTGAATGAATTGTAACTTCATAGTACATTTTTATATCTGCTAGGGTAAGTCCTTCCTCCTACTTGATCAGTATTCTTGGCTATTCTTACATTATTTGGTCAACCTGCCAAATTTTATTTAAAAAATAATTATTTGGATTAGAAATGACATCTTTAAAATAAATGGTCTCCCATATGTCTTTATTTTCTTTCATATCTTAGAGTAAAACTTCATATAGGACTTTCATGTTTCTTGTTAAGTTTATTTCTTGCTTCTTTATAGACTTTGTAGCAATTGTGAATTGATTCTTTTCCATGACATAGTCTAAGTAAGTCATCACTGGTCTGTATGGAAACTATTGATTTCTATATGGTAACTTTGTATATAACCAATTTATTAACTGTCTTATTCATTCTGAATCAGAGCCTCATGGAGTCCTCTAATCCATCAGTGTCATTACTTTTCAGTTGGTTCACTTAGATTTTCTAGGAAATATCTTTCATCTTCAGGTAATGCTTGTATTGTGTCTTTTTCCCTATATTTATAATCACTTCTTTTTCTTGTCTCTCAGCAATAAATACTCCAAGATGACATTGACCAGTAGAAATAATAATTTGCATGCTTTTCTTGTTTTTTATTTTAGCGAGGCTTGCAGTTTTCCATTTTTATTGTTACAAGTAATTTGATGGAGTGGCTCTCAATTACCAGAAGCATGAATGTATTATCTAAACAAACTGTTTACTTAGAGTTGCTTCGGTCAACAGGCATCAAGACATCTGAAAAAGATCTTCTGCTGCTGACCGACCTTGGTCCCATAAATATGTCCTGACCAGGGGACCAAGATGTTAACAGTTTATATAAGGTGAGTTTCATGGAAACTAAGTAGCCACCCAAACACTTTCTCAGTAACTCTCTATATTCCTTCCTTGCATGGATAGCACAGCTTGTACATATTAGAGTAGCATGTTCCATGTAACAGGATACATCTGTATTTTAACATAAAACATTTAATTTAATAGAACACATCTATATATAACAGTCAAGTACTTACTTAGTTCTGGATAATTGCCTTTATGGGAGTCATAGTATAGGCATCCCTGATAGGTAATCTCTACTATATGCAATGTGTGCCTTTTTTTTTTTTTCTGGTGGATGCTTTTTATCACTTTTTGGTGATGGTGATGATGATGATGATGATGCTAGTAAAAGTTATATGTTTACTTTGTGCTAGTTCCTGTTAAAAGTATTTTATTTATAACTCATTTAGAAGATTTCCTTCTTTTCGCAGTTTACTAATAGTTGTGTTTGTGTGTGTGCGCGTGTGTTAACAAGAGGGTGGGATTTTACTGAATGCTTTCCAGAACCTATTAGGATAATTGCATGATTTTTCTCCTTTATTCTGGTACTGTAGGAAACGATATGAATAGATCTCCTACTGTTGAATCAGAGCCTCATGGAGTCCTCTAATCCATCAGTGTCATTACTTTTCACTAATTATCTCATGCTCCTCACGTTCTCATTTTTTCTTTCCCAGTCTAGAGTCCATTGTACATCAAAATCACCATATTATAAATATTCTTAACTAGTGCCCAGGTGCACAGATTCGTGCAAATTGAAAGGAAATTAATTAGAAGGTGGCCAGCAAGGCAGGACTGGGCAAGATTGGCCGGACACACCCTGGAGCCAACCTCCCACAGTCCCTCCCCAGCCAGCTGCACCTGGGGCAGCGCCTCGGCTCGAAGGGCATCTGTGGAGTGAGTGAGGTCCCTCCAGCAGGTGGTGTCGCTAGGCCTGGCCTACAGGGATTGGGCAGAAACCAGCTCTCCGACATCCCCTGAGGGGTCCCAGATTGTGAGAGGGCAGTTCTCGGGTGATGCACCCTGGAATCGGGCTCCCTCCTCTCTGGTTTCGAGGTACATCACCAGAGAACCACCCGCTGCCAAGTCACCGCAGCTCAGCAGCTCCTGTGTTGAGCGTCTGCTCCCTGGTGGTCAGTACGCATCATACTATCGGCCAGTCAGCTGGTAACTTAGCCTTTTATATATATAGACTAGGGGCCCGGTGCATGAAATTCGTGCATGGGGGGGGGCATTCCCTCAGCCCAGCCTGCCCCCTCTCACAGACTGGGAGCCCTCAGGGGATGTTCTACTATGGCTTAGGCCCATGGGGAGTGGGCCTAAGCCACAGTCTGGCCTCCCCCTGTGGGAGGCAACCAGGCTGATCAGGGGAAGGCGCCAGCCCCATCACCCCACTGCTGCAGCCACTGCCAGCTACCATAGCCACCAAGGTGTTTTCATCAACACAGACTCCAGTCCCTTCACCATGAAAAAGTGACAACTTTCTTTAGGCATTTTCAAGATGTGTCTTTCATAGGATATGACATTTCTTTCTTTCTTTCTTTTTTTTATCCTCACCTGAGGATATGTTTCCATTGATTTTTAGAGTGTGTGGAAGAGAGAGGGAGAGACAGAGAGAAACATCAATGTGAGAGGGACACTTTGATTGGTTGCCTCCTGCATGAGCCCTGACCTGGGCCCCGGCCAGGGAGGAGCCCGCAACCTAGGTACATGCCCTTGATCATAATCGAACCCAAACCCTGCGGTCGGCAGGCCGAGGCTCTATCCACTGAGCCAATCTGGCTAGGACAGGATAAGACATTTCTTAGCCCCTCTAACAGCAGACCTTTGTTTATTCCTCCCAGAGTATGGTGGAAAAACCCTAGATCACTTTCTTGGATTCTTATAATCCAAGAACACTGCAAGTGGTGGCATACAGAGAACTTAGCCAATGAGTGGTCAGAAAAGGTGTTTATGCTCGAACTGGTTTGGCTCAGTGGATAGAGCGTCAGCCTGCAGACTGAAGGGTCCCAGGTTTGATTCCTGTTAAGGGCATGTACCTTGGTTAGGGGCACATCCCCAGTGGGGAGTGTGCAGAAGGCAGCTGATCGATGTTTCTCTCTCATCGATGTTTCTGTC
>NW_006300377.1:2945247-2953856 GCF_000327345.1 Myotis davidii | reverse complement strand
GCTGGCAGCCAGCCCGCCCCACGTTGTGGGCACCGGGCTGGGGGGCGTGGACCCAGGCCACCGCTTGGTGCCGGCGCACGTGCAAGTGGCCACAGAGCGGGAACATCCACTAGGCGCCTGCGGCCATAGGCCCGAAGTGGCTGGGGGCATTCTGGGACCCCAGCCACTCAGGGCCTATGCGCAGACCTATAGGCTAGGAGTGGCCTGGGTCCTGAGGATGTTCCAGGGACCCAGGCCCCTCACACCTGTTTATGCAAATTAACCCGCCATCTTTGTCAGGTTAATTTGCATACTCACTCCTGATTGGCTGGTGAGCATAGCAGAGGGATGGTCAATTTACATGTTTCTAGTTTATTATATAGGACTAGAGGCCCAGTGCACAAAATTCATGCACGGGGTGGGGGGCTTCAGCCCAGCCTGAACCCTCGCCAATCCGGGACCCCTCAGACATCCCTCTCACAATCCAGGACTGCTGGCTCCTAACTGCTCACCTGCCTGCCTGCCTGATCACCTCTAACTGGTCCCCCTGCCAGCCTGATCACCCCTAACTGCCTCTGCCTGCCAACCTGGTCGCCCCAACTGCCCCCCCTGCCTGCCCTGTTGCCCCTCATTGCCCCCCTGCTGGCCTGGTCACCCCACGCAGCCTGCTGTTTGGTCATTTGGTCGCCCCTCACTGCCCGCCCTGCCGGCTTGGTCACCCTACGCAGCCTGCTGCTCAGTTGTTTGGTTGTCCCTCACTAACCCCCCTGCTGGCCTGGATGCCCATGCAGCCTGGTGTCCAGTCGTTTGGTCATCCCTCACTAACCCACCTGCTGGCTGGTCACCCCACGCAGCCTGCTGCTCAGTCGTTTGGTTGTCCCTCACTAACCCCCGTGCTGGCCCGGTCACCCCACGCAGCCTGTTCGGACGTCTGTTCAATTGTTTCAGATGTGACGGTCTCTGGCTCTTTATATATATAGATTCTCTTGTTATATTCTCTTCATTATGCTCGCTGACAAAATTCCAAATCCTGTCATACCCAATTAACTGAATAGTCCATGTCTGCACCTAAGCAGCTGGATATGGCTGGAAAGAAACCCACGACTCTGCTCTCTTAAATGAAATTTCTGACTATAAACTTTAAATGAGCACTTAATACTGCCCAGCAATTCTACTATGCTCTCCTAGTAGTTTTGGTTTTCCATTACTCAATATAACCCTTTCTCTTCTTTCAAACCTCCAGCATACTCCCCCCACTTCATTTTCATAGGATCTCAATATATAATTCATTGAGAAAATAGAGGCATTCTTCTTCCCACCTAATCTACCAACTTTTCTGATCTGCTTCAGGATCCATATTCTCTGCTTTTTCACATAGGTCTGCACTATAGCCCATTTCCATCTGTCTTCCCAAGGATCAAATTGCTTCTCTCTGCTGCATCACCAATTTCTCCTATTCTAATGGATCGTTTCCACCATCAAGCACACATGCCTTAGTATCTCTCATCTTAAAACACACATACTAGTATACACACAAGCGAACCTTCCCTTGACACCATATTTCTCTTCGACTACCATTCTACTTACTCCTACTCATAGCAAAACTTATGGAAAGGTTTTCTATATTTGCTTCTGCTGCTTCTTAACATTCCATCCTCTCAGCATGCTCCAGTCAGCCTTTTAACCTCCTCATTCCACTGAAACTGCTCTTTTAAAGCTATCATTGACCTCTAGCTTGCCACTTCTCTATTCTCACCTTATTTGGCCTATAGGAAGCTTTCAACATGGTTAACCACTTCCTTCTTGAAATATTTTCTTTCTTTTTTTAAAACTTAAATTCTTTATTGTTGAAAGTATTACATATGTCTCCTTTTCCCCCCCGGCCGCTCCCTCCCCCCCCCCACCCCCGCACATGTCCCCGCCTCCCTACTGTCTGTGTCCACGAGTTATGCTTACATACATGCATACAAGTCCTTTGGTTGATCTCTTACCCCTGCCCCACACCCTCCTCTGCCTTCCCTCTGAGGCTTGACGGTCTGTTAGATGCTTCTATGTCTTTGGATCTATTTTAGTTCATCAATTTATGTTATTCATTATATTCCACGAATGAGTGAGATCATGTGATATTATCTTTCTCTGATGGGCTTATTTCGCTTAGCATAATGCTCTCCAGGTCCATCCATGCTATTGCAAATGGTACAAGTTCTTTCTTTTTTACCGCAGCATAGTATTCCATTGTGTAGATGCACCACTGTTTTTTAATCCACTCATCTGCTGATCTGCACTTAGGCTGTTTCCAAATCTTAGATATTGTAAATTGTGCTGTTATGAACATAGGGGTGCATGTATTCTTTCTGATTGGTGTTTCTGATTTCTCAGGATATATTCCTAAAAATGGGATTACTGGGTCAATGGGAGTTCCATTTTTAATTTTTTGAGGGAACTGCATACAGTTTTCCACAATGGCTGCACCAGTCTGCATTCCCACCAGCAGTGCAGGAGGGTTCCTTTTTCTCCACATCCTTGCCAGCACTTGTCATTTGTTGATTATAGCCATTCTGACAGGTGTGAGATGGTACTTCATTGTCGTATTGATTTGCATCTCTTGGATGATTAGTGACTTCGAGCATTTTTTTCATATATCTCTTGGCCTTTTGTATGTCCATATTTGAAAAGTGTCTATTTAGATCCTTTGCCCATTTTTTGATTGGATTGCTTATCTTCCTTTTGTTAAGTTGTATGAGTTCCCTATAAATTTTGGAGATTAAGCCCTTATCGGATGTAACATTGGCAGAAATATTTTCTTTTGTTAGCTTCAGTAATATACCACTCTCCTGGTTTTCTTCCATCTCACTAGCTGATGCTTCTCAGCTTCCTTTGCTGGCTTCACGTCAAGCCAACCTCCAAATGTTGGAGTGACTCAGGACTCCGTTTTCTACCCTCTTGTCTTCTCACTCCTTTGGCAATCTCATCTATTTCCAGTTGTTTTGAACACCTGAAGGCTGACAAAGACGGTCTCCTTGACCAAAGTGTAGACAGACTCCTTTAAGCCCTCTTTTGACCAGGATCCATCCTTGGGCCTTGTCCTCCGCCTGCCTAGTCAGTTTTACCAAGAATCCTACTAAGTCAGTTTAGCAGGAATCCTCCCATCCTTGATATCTGATCAAGTTTCTTGTCTCCTATCTTTGTTGTCTAAGTCCTTGGCTTGTCTTTAGCAAGAATCCTCTTATGCCAGATTAGCGAGAATTCCCCTATCCTTGATGTCTCTTCTTAGTAACTGTCCATTCATTGACCCCCTCACGCTGCTCATTGGCTATAAATCCCCAGCTGTCTTTGCTGTAGTCAGAGTGGAGTTTAGTCTCTCTCCCCTGTTGCAATAATCTTTTGTAAAAAAAAATAAATAAAAATTTTTAAAATTTTTTATTCTAGAGAGAGAGAGGAAGGAAGAGGGAGAGAGAGAAAAACATGGATGTGAGAGAGAAACATCGATTGGTTGCCTCCGGTACGTGCCCTGACTGGAGATCAAACCTGGAACCTAGGTATGTGCCTTGACCTGGATTCGAATCTCAGACCTTTTAAGTGAACAAGGGGACACTCCAACCACCAATCCATACCGGCCAGGGCTGTTTCAATACTCTTGAATAAAGTCTTTCCTGGAGTCTTAACAAATATTCAGTGAATAATACTCTTTAACTTGGCCTCCAACTTTCTATGTCCAGCCCAGGCAAGACCTCTCAACTCCAGACTTATATATACTACTGTCTCTTTGACAGCCATTCTCCGATATCTAATAGGCATTTAAAACTAAACAGGTCACAACAGAACTTTTGATGTTCCCCTCTCACTTCAGTAGAGTATCTTCCTCCACCAGACAGGCTGTCCAGAAGAGAAGTTAGTCACGGAACATCTCCAAATCTCCTAGCTTTCCGTTTTAAGGTTTCTTCCTCTCCTCCCAAGCTTCTTAACCATAGCAACGGTAGTGATTTTAAAGTATGGCCATAAATTCTTTGACATCCCTGTCATGAAAAGGTAGGGTCTCGCCCTAGCCAGTTTGCTCAGAGTGTCGGCCAAGGGCACATGCCCGGGTTGTGGCCTGAATCCCCAGTAGGGGCGTGCAGGAGGCAGCCAATCAGTGATTCTCTCTCATCATTGATGTTTCTATCTCTCCCACTCCCTTCTTCTCTGAAATAAGTAAAAATATATTTTTTTTTAAAAAAATCAATTCCAATTACATAGCACCAAGAAGAATAAAATACTTGGGAGTAAATTTAACCAAAAAAGTATAAGATTTGTTCTCTGAAAACTACAAAACATTGTTGAAAGAAATTAAAACCTAACTAAATGGAATATATCCTGTGTTCATGGATTGGAATACTTAATATTGTTAAGATGGCGCTACTCCTCAAACTGATCTGTAGATTCAATACAATTCTTATCAAAATTCAACTGCCTTTTGGGGGTAAGGGGGGCAGAAATAGACAAGCTGATCCTAACATTCATATGCAAATACAAGAGACCCAGAATAACCAAAATAATATCGAAAAAGAAGAACAAAGTTGGAGGACTTATACTTCCTGATTTCTTTTTTTAAGAAGGAAAGTGTCCCCACTTCCTTTTCTTTAAAAAAAAAAAAATATTTTTATTGATTTCAGAGATGAAGGGAGAAGAGAGAGATAGAAACATCAATGATGAGAGAGAATCATTGATCGGCTGCCTCCTGCATGCCCCACATTGGGATGGAGCCTGCAACTGGGCATGTGCCCTGATGGGGAATAGAACCATGACCTTCTGGTTCATAACCATTGAGGGACACTGGCTGGGCAATATACTTCCTAATTTCAAACTTACTACAAAGCTACAGCAATCAAGACAGTGTGATACTGCCCTGGCCGGTTTGACTCAGTGGATAGAGCATTGGCCTGCGGACTGAAGGGTCCCAGGTTTGATTCTGATCAAGGGCACATGCCCAGGTTGTGGGCTCAATTCCCAGTAAGGGGCATGCAGGAGGTGGCCGATCAATGACTCTCTTTCATCATTGATGTTTCTAACTCTCCCTCTCCCTCTCCCTTCCTCTCTGAAATCAATAAAAATATATTTTAAAAAAAGTATGATACTAACATAACAATAGATATGAGTGATAGAATAGAATTGAGTGTCCAGAAATAAACCCTTACATTTACAGCTGATTGATTTTTGACAAGGGTTCTAGACCATTTGTTGGGGAAGAGAATAGTCTTCAACAAATGGTGCTTGGACAACTGGGTATCTATACACAAAAAACTGAATTTGAATCTCTACCTCACATCTTCTACAAAAGCTAACACAACGTAGATCAAAAACCTAAATGTAAGAGCCAATACTATAAAACTCTTAGAAGACAGCATAGAAATAAATCTTTATGACTTTGTATTAGGTTTCCTAGTATAACCAAAAAAAAAGCACAAATAATCAAAGAAAAATTGGACTTCTAAATTAAATTTTTTTGTGCTTCAAAGAACGCCATAAAAAAAAGTAAAATGACAGCCCACAATATGGGAGAGAGGTTTTGCAAATTATATATTTGATAAAGAACTTAATATCTAAAAGGTATAAAGGACTCAGACTCCTACAACTCAATAATAAAAAATATAGATTATCCAATTTTAAAAGACGATTTGAATTGACATTTCTTCAAAGATATACAGATGGCCAATAGGCACATAAATAGATGCTCAACATCGTTAGTCCTTAGGGAAATGTAAACCAAATTCACAGTGAGATACCACTTCATACCCATGAAGTTAGCTATAATAAATCTAAAAGTAACAAGTGTTGGCAAGAGTGTGGAGACATTAGAACCCTCATACATTGCTGATGGGAATATAAAATAGTGTAACTACTGCGAAAAAGAATTCCCTAAAAAAGTTAAACATAGAGTTACCATATAACCCAGCAAATCTACTCCTAGGTATAAACCCAAAAGAATTGAAAACATACCCACACAAGAACTTGAACATGAATATTCATAACATTAGTGCTATAGCCAAAAAGTGGTAACAACCAAATGTCCAGGAACTGATGAATGGGTACTCAAAATATGGTATATATCCTTAATCATAAGAGCAAGGCTGGTGATTGCGTAGGAGCAGGTGGACAGAAATTTCATTTGGATGCCAGGTGGTGTCTCTTGGCAAGTTGGTCTAGTTCACTCGTATTTAATGCAAGTCCCTAACCTCCTCAGCCAGAGTGGCTCCTCTTCAGCTCCCACTTAAGATTTCTTTTCAATATGGGGGTCCCCAGCTAAAGAAGAAGAAAAGCCCTGGCCTGATAGATCAGCTGCAAAGAAGCTCATCCTTGACTTCCAGGCTCCAGACATATGGAAAGTTAGTATCAGGAGAGACTGTTGAGTCAGAACATCGATAGACCAGCAGTCCAGACAAGCATTGGAGCGTCACAAGCAGTGTGGGTGGCTGGAGCCCTGCCTTCTGGCACAGTGTCCACTAGCAAGGCTCCTTTTGGCTCCATCTGGGGAGGATTCGAAAAGTTCAGTTCCATTCATAAACCTTCAGGAGCATGTCCTGGCTCTCACTCCCTAATAGGTGAGCCAAGTCCTTGTCCCCAGGTGGCTTTGGCACAGGATGTGTAAACATTCTCAGTCCCTGACAGCTCTAGTCCCTCACCCCCTCTCTTTTTTTGTTAATCCTCACCCAATGATATTTTTCCATTGATTTTTAGGGAAAGTAGAAGAGAGGGAAAGACAGTGAGAAACATCGATGTGAGAGAAACCCATCTATTGATTGCCTCCTGCACACGCCCTGACCAGGGTCGGGGTTGGGGTCTACTCTTGTACTGAGCTGAGCTCTTGAGCTCACTGTCTCTCAAGGGACAGCAAGAGCAGAGTGGGCAGCTTTTAGCTATGGGAAAGGAGGGAAGGGAAGAGGATTAGTAACTATTGTGTACTTACTCTGTGTCAGAGACAAAGGAATATGCACATATATGATTTAACTTCCTCCTCAAGATATCCTTGAGCAGTAGGTGAAGGGACTTGTCCCAGGTACTTAAAGCTAGTATATTGTGAAACTGGGATTTGAACTCCAGACCATCTGATTCTAAAATCTTGGCTCAGTGGTTGAGCATCGACCTATGAACTAGGAGGCCACGGTTTGATTTCCGGGCAGGGCACATGCCCAGGTTGTGGGCTTAATCCCCAGTGTGGAGTGTGCAGGAGGTAGCCAATCAATGATTCTCTCTCATCGGTGTTTCTAGCTCTCTCTCCCTCTCCCTTCCTCTCTGAAATCAATAAAAATATATTTACAAAAAATAAAATAAAATCTGTGCTCTGGAGAAGCTGGAAGTTCACCTCTCCTGGACCAGTTCTAGTTCCCACTGTTTATACAACTTGCTCATTCATTCATTATTCATTCAATTAGTTTCCCTGGGTAGGCATTTGGTGCCAGGAAATATGGTAGGCAACAGAGACACAAGCCTGAATACCTGAAAAAGGCATAAGCCCTGCTCTCAAGGATTTGTAATAGGAGCCAGGCCTGGATGAAGACATAAGACCAAGGGCTGAGTTAATTACTCCACCAAGCGAGGTCCTGTGGTGGTTCAGCCAGATGACAAGTAGTTTTTATTTATTTGTACTTATTTATTTGTTAATCTGGATTTTCTTTCTTTATTGATTAAGGTATTACATATGTGCCCTTATCCCCCTTTTGCCCCCATCCCCCCCCACTCATGCCTTCACTCCCCTGGTGTCTGTGTCCATTGGTTAGGCTTATATGCATGCATACAAGTCCTTTGGTTGATCTTTCCCCCTTACCCCCATCCTTCCCTACCTTCCTTGTGAGGTTTGATGATCTGATCGATTCTTTCCATTTGCAACAGCCTGGATGGAACTGGAGAGCATTATGCCAAGCGAAATAAGCCAGTTGGAGAAGATAAATATCACTTGATCTCACTCACTTGTGGAATATAATGAACAACATAAACTGATGAACAAAAACAGATCCAGAGACAGATAAGTGGTTTCTGTAGGAGACTGAGAACTCAAGGTTTGATGCAATGGGCCAAATATTTTGCTAATTCTCTATCCACCCACCCCCACCCTGTCCTGTAGATGTGTGGTATGAGACAACCAGCAGCCACCATCAGAGGGAGCTGAGGGGGAAGTGGTATTCTGGGGCACTGCTTCTTCTCAGCCACAGCAGGAAGTGGAGGGAGGGCTCGCTGAATAGGCTGAGGTTTAGGGGGGTTTATTGACCATAGAACTTCGGTTTAGGAGGCTCAGTCAGAAGGGTCTTCAGGAAGGGGGGAGTGGGTGCCTGAGTGGGAGTGAGTTTTGGAGTGAGAATGTGGGTGATCAGAGTGCTCAAGAATGACAGGGTGAGAGACTGAGGTATTGCAGACCAACTAAAACTGGAGTAAGTACATTTCATACCCGGCCTGAGGCTATTTTCAGTACAGGAAACAAGCTACGGTCTCTGCTCATGGTACCAGACAGAATATGGAGAAACTCTGTTAGGAAGTGGGAGTTGGGAAGGCAGCCTCAAACCAGGCTGGAAGCCACCAGCACTGTTTCAACTGTGTGTGTGTGTGTGTGTGTGTGTGTGCGCGCGCGCGCGCGCTCCCGCATCTGGCTGGACTGGTTA
>NW_006300377.1:2943136-2945000 GCF_000327345.1 Myotis davidii | reverse complement strand
AATTTAGCCTGAAGTGCAGAAGAAGGGAGGTGGCTACTAGGTTCAACTCAGAACTTGACCTCTACCTGTTTTTGTTTTTTTATCCTCTTAGCTCTAAACTGGTTTGCTTGTTTAGTGCATAGCTCCTCCCCTTCAAATTTTCTGTCCCCTATTATTGTTTCCAGTTAATATCTGGTTTCACAGAGAAGTGGCATGATGCTATAGAAAGAACTTGGGAGTAGAATCTAGTCACTGGGTTAAAAGTCCCAATACTATACCCAGGCAGAGATGAAATCAGCAGGATTAGAATGCAGGTTATAGAACTCCCAATTTCTCCATGCTTCACTGCCATATCATATAATGCAGAGCCTGACATCCTTAACTCCCCTGAGTTTCAGTTTCCTCACCTTCCTTAATAATATCTGCCTTATAGGTGGCTACAAAGATTCAATGACCTATGAAGCCCATAATACTGTGCCTGACCATGGTGTGCCCTAACGTTTTTTATCATTACATACAAATATTATTTGCCTCTATGGCTACACATGTAGGTGCTCAAATGAATATCTCACTACACATGTTATGGACTGAATTGTGCCCCCCACAAACCCCAAAATCCACAGGTTGAAATCTTAACCTTCGGCACCTCAGAATGTGACTGTATTTGGAGATAATGTCTTTAAAGAGGCAATTCAGTTCAAACAAAGAGACAATTCAGTTAAGGTAGACCCTAATCCATTATGACCTGTGTCCTTACAAGAAGAGGAAATGTGGACACAGACACATACAGGGCAAAGAGATCTCAGAAGAGACCAATCCTTGATCTTGAAAGTCCAGCCTCCAGAACTGTGAGAAAATACATTTCTGTTATGTAAGCACCTCCCTCCCAGTCTGTGGTACTTTATAATGGCAGCCCTAGCAAACTAATACAACACATGTTGTATCTTTGATAGATAGATAGATAGATAGATAGATAGATAGATAGATAGATAGATAGATAGATAGATTTCAGAGAGGAAGGGAGAGGGAGATAGAAATATCAATGATGAGGGAGAATCACTGGTCGGCTGCCTTCTGCACGCCCCCTACTGGGGATCCAGCCTCACCCCTCTGGGGGAATAGAACCCTGAACTCTTGGTTCATAGGTGGATGTTCAACCACGGAGCTACATGGGCTGGGCACACTGCGTTTTTTAAACTAGTGGACAGAGAGCTCCCCCATTCTGCTGACTAGAAACTGCTTGTTGACCTGTAGTCCTGTGTTCTCCAACTCAAAGTTCCAACTAAAAGCCCCAAAGAGGCTGGGCCTGCAGGGCTGACCATGACTCCAAGGACGCTGCTCCTTTAGCTCTTGACTGCTAAGGTGAAGTCATCAGCGAAAGCAAGACTTTTCTCTTTTGTGTAACTTGCTGACCAGGGCGCTTGTCATGGGACCAACGAGAGAACGCATCATTCATCATGGTCCATTCCTGGGTGCTTTCTGGCTGCACTGGGAGGGAAGGGCAACTGGGCATGCGGTGTTGGATGAAGACATGGCGGGAAGGTGCTGCATCTGTGGTGGCTGGTGTTCTCTGTCCCAGGACAGTGGAGAAGGGGGAGACCGACAGAGGAAAAAGAAGTGGTCTGGGGTGGGAGGAAGGGGAGGTGCCCCATGTGAATCTCAGGACACTTTCACGGACAGAGTGGAGGCCGTGTCTGTGCATCAGCGGGGTCTGGAACCCTGATCTTTCGAGGACACTGTGGCAGCAGGCTCTGGGAGGATCGCACCTAGTCCCTCAACGCCGTGCGCCCGGGATGGCCGTCCTGGGCAGGCGGGGCAGTGCGGGCGGGCGCGCGCACACACATGACACGTCCTCGGGGCCCTGCCCCCCCCCCGCCCGCGCACG
>NW_006300377.1:2935217-2942801 GCF_000327345.1 Myotis davidii | reverse complement strand
AAGGAGCTGACCCGGGCCTCCGGGGGCGGGGACCGCGCCCCAGCTTGGAGAGATGAGCCAGATCCCTGAGGTCTAAGGGCGGGAGGCCCAGAAAGGTGACCCGCGCCCCAGGTAGAGGGGAGACCTGACCCAGCCTCAGGGAGGTGGCTGAGACGAAGCCAGTTTGGGCCGCCAGAGGGACGATTTGTGCCTGTTAACACTGCGAAGGCTTGGCCTGGACTGGACCTCGAAGGTCCCCCACCTACTACCAGGGGCATTCTTGATTTGGGGCTGCAGTCCTATTTTTCTTTGCACTGGCAGAGGTCCAGAGCCTTAGATAAGACTACCCCTGGCCCCGAAGGCCAAGGGGCAAAGTGCTCACCCTTTCTTGAAGGCCCTGAAGTCTCGGGGTCTAAGGTCCTATCCTCTACCTGTCAGCCTGTGTGATAGTCCCCGAGTTGTCCGGGCTAACACCTTCGTGACAGGCGAGTTAGCAGTCAGCCGCCCCAGCACAGGCTCTGATGCCCTGAATTCTCTTCTAACTGGGTTCCGAGTGGTTCCGAGGATCAAATGAAGGAGAAAGAGCTTTGGAAGCTGTCATTTCCTATCATGGTGAATAGCTTCTGGCTTTCTCTCCCACTCTGCCCGAATCTGAGGGAGCTTTCCAGGACGTAACAAGTGACTTGCAGGCTGCAGCCTGGTGCACCCACCTCCAACCCCAACAGGTTTCTAATATGTACTTCGGCTAAGAAGGGCAGGGTTGCGGCGGTTCTCAACCTGTGGGTCGCGACCCCTTTGGCGGTCGAACGACCCTTTCACAGGGGTCGCCTAAGACCATCCTGCATATCAGATATTTACATTACGATGCATAACAGTGGCAACATTACAGTTAGGAAGTAGCAACGAAAATAATTTTATGGTTGGGTCACAACATGAGGAACTGTATTTAAAGGGACAGAAGGTTGAGAACCACTGGTTTAGAGGCTGTGATAGAATTAACTTTAGTATCAAACTTTGTCTACATAGTGGACTTAGTTGTAAAGCATTTCTTTTTGTGTGTGTGTATAGAATATTCACTTTACTGTTTGAGTTTGGAAATTTGCACGGGTTTTTTTGTGTGTGTGTGTGGTTTTTTTTTACTTAGAACTTGTTCACATCACTGAATGACTTAATCTTACCTAAATTTGCTGCTTAAACTATTTTTTAAAAGGCCTTTATAATAAAATTTCATAAGCCTTTTAAAAATAAATTGCTTTTGTAACATTAATACTATTTGGTAAACCTCAGTGTGAGTGTTATGCAGGGTTACTTCAGCTATAGCCCCTGGCTAAGGGCATGACCAAGTCTTCAGGAACGTAACAGACTTCTCTTCAAATCCAATCTAGTAATTTAATAGTTGTATAACCTTGGGCAAGTTACTTAATTCCTTTGAACTTTCATTTCCTCGTCAATAAAACGAAGTAATAATAATTATGTGCTGCCAAATTGTTGTGAGACTGAAATGAGATAATGTATGTGAGAAGTCTTATTGTAGAGACCAATGCATTTGAGATACTTACAAATGTTCTTCCCACCCTCCCCTGCTAGTAACTCATAATTGAAGCAACTGTTGCATTTATGAGCTGGTATTGAAAGAGACTATGTAACTGTGTGTACAAACTGAATTTCATGGCAAAGATCAACCTGTTGGTGGTAGGAGCGTCCCAGGGATTTTTGTTTGTTTGTTGGATTTTAGCTTTTGCAGAGTTGAGGACTTATCAGTAAGTTCACCCAGGATTATGGAAAATTAATTCTCACTAACCACATTTATAAGATGTTAATGAATAAGCCAGAATGCCACATAGGTCTTTTCTCTTGACTGGAATGTTTTCTTGTCTCTTCTCTAGCAAGCTCCTTTTTTGGTGTCACAGTACCTTGGAAACCAAATTAATAACAAGAAGCTGCATGCCAAGCATAGAATCAGAGCAAAGGGAGTTGATAGTCTTGTGGGATATTTTGCCCAGGTTGATTTAGAGCCTCGAGAAGCTTTCCTGCTTCTTTGTTGAAGCAAGCCAATCTAGAGCTTCGTGCCCTCCTCACTTCAATAATCATTGGCGCATTCTTAGTTTTGCTTTGCTCTCCCCTCACCCCATTTTGGTTTCTGGCAATAATAACTTGGAAATATATTTAATAGAATATCATTTATTTTTATTATAGAAGTGAAACTTTTATTTTTACAGTGCTTCACAGTTTGGAAAGTGCTTTCACAGCTATTAGCTCATTTGATCCTCAGTGAGGTAGGCAAGGCAGGCATTATCCCCATTTTACAGATGAGAAAAGAGGTGCAGAGAGCTTAATTGACTACCAGGTCTCAAGGCCGAGGGGTGAAATGACGGTGAGTCTGGATCATCTGCCCTCCTTTTCATTTAAGGCTAACTTCATTCAGTCTGTGTTGTCATATTTGTTTCCTTTTTGGAAGAGGTAATTTTCAGACTTGTCACTACATCTTGGGGATGCCCCCAATATAAAGCTCAGGGACCTTTGAGCACTGTAATATTTATGCAGATACAACCTACTAACTAGGTATCATCTACTAACTTAAGTTTATTGAGCATTTATTATGAGACACTGTGTTAAGCCTCTTGTATATGTTATCTCATGGGATTCTCACAATAACCTTAAGAGATAGATGCTATAATTACCACATGTTCCCCATTTTATTTTTATTTTTTTAAATATATTTTATTGATTTTTTACAGAGAGGAAAGGAGAGAGATAGAGAGTTAGAAACATTGATGAGAGAGAAACATCGATCAGCAGCCTCCTGCACATCCCCCACTGGGGAAGTGCGCGCAACCCAGGTACATGCCCTTGACCGGAATCGAACCTGGGACCTTTCAGTCCGCAGGCCGACGCTCTATCCACTGAGCCAAACCGGTTTCGGCTCCCCATTTTATAGATAAGAAAACTGAGGCACAGAGGCCCAAGGTCATGCAGGTAGGAAGTGATAAACAGAATTGAAACCCAGGCAGTTTGGTGCCAGAGCTTTAGCCACTGAGCTTTTTCTTCGTAAGTAGTTTGCTAACCTCAAAGAAACCAGCTTTTGGAGTGGAAAATTTTAGAATATAGTTTTCTAAATAAATCTTCTAAACTTATTAAAAGAAATGACCACTCACCTTCTGACTTTTCTTTCTTGCCAAAGAAAAGAAACATGCTATTTGCTTTTGTCCACTTCTTAATCCCTCTTCTTTCATTTCCTCTGCCTCTGTCCCTTTGGTATCAAGTAGTTTAGAGAGGCAGAGATACCACCAGGGAAGAAAAAGCGCTGGACCTGGATTCTAGTCACAATTTAAAATCAAAGTCATATGTCATTTTGACCCGAATTTCTATCATCAAGCTGGATTTCATCCTACTTTATGATATAACGATTGCTTAAGTGTATGTTGGGATATGCAAGGCTGACTTACCTGTATGATTTGATTCAGTGTGCCTATCACCTCTGATATTATTTATTCATTACCCCTTACCTTGTTTGTAAATATCTTTTTAAATATATATATATACTAGAGGCCCGGTGCACAAATATTTGTGCACTTGGGCGGGGGGGCCCTCAGCCCAGCCTGCGCCCATTTGCAGTCCAGGACCCCTTGGGGATGTCCACCTGTCAACTTAGGCCCACTCCCCAGGGGATCAGGCCTAAGCTTGCAGTCAGACATCCTTCTAGCAGCCAGGGAGCCCTCAGGGGATGTCCAACTAAAGGCTTAGACCCCCAAGGGAGCTGTGATGAGGAAGCTGGGGTGACAGAGGAGCCATGCTGTCCCGCCTCGCTGCCCCAGGTCAGGTTGCACACAGGACACCCAGACGGTGGCCAGGCGGGCCGGTGGATCGCTGCTGCCCTGCCCAGCCGCCCCGGGTCGCAGATAGCAGGCCTGGATGGCGGCAGGGCAGGCGGGATGACACTGACCCACCCTGACTGCAGTATGCAAATTAGCCGCCATCTTTGTTGGTGGTTAATTTGCATATCATGCTGATGAGCCAATGGGAGGCATAGTGAAGGTACGGTCAATTACCATGTTTGTCTATTATTAGATAGGATATATATATTTCTTTTATTGATTTCAGAGAGGAAGAGAGAGGGAGTGAAAGGGAGAGATAGAAACATCAATGATGAGAGAGAATCATTGATTGGCTGCCTTCTGCACGCCCTCTACTGGGGATCACGTCCTTCACCAGAATCAAACCTGGGACCCTTCAGTCCACAGGCCGACACTCCATCCACTAAGCCAAACCAGCCAGGGCTGTTTGTAAATATCTTATCACACCCAGAGTAGATCCCCTTGTACACCAGAGGTGGAACTCAATTCTAAGCAATAATAATATTTTTAGGATAAATTATGTTTTAATGAAAAATAATTGTCAGTTCTTGGGTTTTAGGAATGACTGGGTTTCTACTTGGATCTGCTACAAGTGATCAGTTCAACATTTATTGAATTCCTACAATGTACTGGTCATTGAATTAGGTCTTGAGGAGATAACAATGAACTGAAGTCCACATCTTCTAAGTTTACAGTCTAGTGGAGGAGACCAAGTCATTTAACAGGTTGTTTCTATGTACTTGTACTAAGTTCTCCCTTATACAGAGCGTCTTGGGAACAAAGAGGATGCATCCTTCAGTCTGGGAGATTCTGAAGGCTTTCCAAGGAGGTTACACCTGGCCTGGGTTTTGAAGGATGAGTAGAATTTAGGGGATGAATGAATAATGAGTTTAATATGTGAAAATATTTCAGTACTTGAAGAATTAGTATATGGTGATCTGTTGATACAGATTTCATTAAAGTGTTCCTAAGTGATGTTGGACCAGACAGCTTCTTGCATCAAAGTTTTCTTTCCTCAGTGAATTGTCTTTGTTCTTGGCAAAATGCCATTGCAATAAAAGAATCTGTTGTAACTTTCCATTGTACTAGTAATCATAGCTCACTTTACTGAACACCTATAGCAAGAAAGATGTATATTTTTTAGGCCAGTGTCTACTTGACATTATCATAAAAAAGGAATAAGGTTTTTTGTAGACAAATATTTCCCAGACTGTGTTTCCCCAAACCTACTTCATGTCAGTAGCACCCTCCACTCCCCAGTGTGACAATTAAAAATATCTCCAGACATTTGCCAAATGTTTCCTGGGGGACAAAATCTCCCCTGGGAAGAGAACTACTGGTCTAGACTGTGAGTTCTTGAAAGCAGAGGCTATCTTTCTCCTGAGTCCACAGTGCAGGTTAGACATGTAATCATGCATCAATGTTTGATAAATAAACTAGACCTATGATCAGGAAATATCAGATTGCACAGATTCTAAAAATATCAGGTTATAAACAGGAAAACTTAGCATTATTGGTATTGGTTCACTATCTAAATTAGTAAGTACATTGATAAATATAGCTGCTGTTTAACCTCCACCTTGTCCATACAATTTACAATAATGTAGGCTAATTTGTGGAAGATTAGTGGATCATCTCCAGCCCGAACATGATGATGGTACCCAGAAAAATGTATATAATTGTGTGAGCTTATCTATAGATATACTAATGCTCATAAAAGGTTTTCTATAGTAGCTGACATCTGAGATGAGTTCATCATACTATCTCGTTTTGCTGTTCCTCATATTCAGAATGATAGCATGGTAAAATATGAGAAATCTAGAGAACCTTAGGTCAAAAGACACCAGAAACTCTTCATTATATTATGTGTTTAGTGAATAATAAGATCTCGTTAATCGTAGCTATAATCATCATCATCATCATGAAAGGAATAGTATCCTTCAGGACCAAGTAGCACATTGAATGTCTTTCAATCTCTTCAGGACCTCCAACCAGCCTGTTCCAGCCACCTCGTCGTCCTGGCCTTGGAACCGTTGGAAAACCAATTCGACTGTTAGCCAATCATTTTCAGGTTCAGATTCCTAAAATAGATGTGTATCACTATGATGTGGATATTAAACCAGAAAAACGGCCTCGTAGAGTCAACAGGTAAGGATTAGAAAGACTAGACCTCTATACCAATGCATATACTTTATTTATCATGTGTCATACCGTCCTCTAATTCTTTCACGGTGCAGGCTTTGTTTTTCTCTCAGTTCCTTCGCTATCTCATACTTTGTTATCCTCCGCAGATTCTAGCAGGGTGCTGGATGCATCATTGTTCAGTCAGTAAATACTTATTGAAGGAAGAAGAAAGGTCACTCTTTCATTGTCCAAGGGTAGCAGAAATTTATAAAAGTGGGTGAAGACATTAGTGTCTATGGGAAATAGAACTATCTGGAAGTTCAAATTTTATTATTAAGTGTTGGTAATAGACATGAGAAAAATATGTGTAAAGACAGATGGATCATCTGGGGAGTATTGAAAAAAGTAAGCTGAGAGAGAAGTTCTGTTTAATTCCAGCATTACCCAAGAGGGGCCTGGATAAAGTGATTTACGTATTGTGGTCTCGATGACAGGAATGTACCAAGTTGAAGTCATAGTCCTTTAGCAGATATTCTTACAGGGTGCTGAGAACACCCACTTTTCTTTGTTTCCATACTTTGATATTCAGTCTTTAATATTAAGGTTCTTGCTTTTCTAAGGATGCGCTTGCTATCACTAACATTGGTAAGATGCAGCACCCAACTTCTCATTGATTTTTTTTTTTTTTTTTTTTTTTTGAAGG
This sequence comes from Myotis davidii, assembly GCF_000327345.1. Classification (NCBI taxonomy): domain Eukaryota; kingdom Metazoa; phylum Chordata; class Mammalia; order Chiroptera; family Vespertilionidae; genus Myotis; species Myotis davidii. Next base: position 2,936,141 of record NW_006300377.1, on the reverse strand, counting down.
AAGAGGGATAGAGAGTCAGAAACATTGATGAGAGAGAAAAATCAATCAGCTGCCTCCTGCACACCCCCTATTGCTAGGGATCAAGCTCGTAACCTGACCGTGCCCCAACCCCCCCCCCCTGATTCTAGCATTCCAAAGTCTCACAGGCTCCGTCTTAAACTGCATACTGCATTTATTTCAGGGCCTGCATACAGTGAGGTCTGGCATATATGCATGAACACTTAAGTAAAGCTATGCATGCTTGATTGAGAGAAAGGCTTTCATTCTAAAAGGAAAGAAAATACATTGGTAACCTATAGGAATGAGGATATTTCACAACATTCCCTTCTCTACACTGCTTAAGAGCATTTTGGAATAAGACAAGACAGTCCGCAGAATTATAAATAGCCAGCAATAGTCAAAGGGGTTGACTTATTCCTTTGAGAATGATGCATCTTAGATTTACTGATCCTCAGGTTTCTGAATTTCTGCCCACTTTCTTTTCCAAAACCAGTATACTTGAATAAGGACGTATATTTGAAACAAACTTATCATCCTATATAATAAAAGGCTAATATGCAAACTGTCCCCTCGATCAGGAGTTTGACCTGGAGTTCAACTGGGAGTTTGACCAGGGAATGGGGCTGGCCAACTGACCACGGCCCCGCCCCCTGGCTGGCCAGCCGATCCACCCAATTGGGGCAGACAGGGCAGGCCAGCTGGACGCCACCCGTGCACAAACTCACACACCGGGCCTCTAGTTCAATTATGAACTTGCTATACTTAGATACCTAAGAGAGGTTATTCTTTCTTATAAGTCTATGTTTATCATAGGGGAGGAATTTGGAAAGCAGGAGTGTGAGAGGATGCCATAAATTTTATCTCTCTTTCCTTTTATTCCTCCCTTTTGTTATCTTGGAGTTGCTTGTGTTTCCGCTGTTAAAT
>NW_006300377.1:2910185-2935153 GCF_000327345.1 Myotis davidii | reverse complement strand
GAGAGGAAAGGAGGAGACAGAGATGGAAACATCAATGATGAAAGAGAATCATCGATCGCCTGCCCCGTGCATACCCCACACAGGGGATTGAGCCTGCAACCCAGGCATGTGCCCCAACCTGGAATCTAGCCGTGACCTCCTGGTTCTTGGGTCGACCCTCAACAACTGAGCCATGCCGGCTGGGCCTATTAGCTATTTTTTTAATTAGTTGAATCAATGGTCACTTGAATGCTTATGTTTTCCAAGGGCTTTTGAACCGAATTTAGATGATTAAGGTATGATGGTAGTTTCCTTACCATTCACCATTTTTCAAAGCTAACCTCCACTATCTCCATTACCGTTAAGGGAGGTAGTAGATACAATGGTGCGGCACTTCAAGATGCAAATATTTGGTGATCGGCAGCCTGGCTATGATGGCAAAAGAAACATGTACACAGCACATCCACTGCCAATTGGACGGGATAGGGTAAGTGTTAACAGCAAGAAATATTCACTAAACTTAGGTCTAATGTAGTAGTAATTACATAAGACAAAAAATGTTTCCTTTTCTAATAACAATTCAATGCTTAGTTGTTTCTCATAGTGATGATGGGTCTTTCTGTCCATATTGTCTTGTCCCTTAGTTAATCAATAATTGAATCAGATGAGCATTAGAATTTAAGTTGATTGCACCATCTTTACACACATTCCAGATTTCTCACATTGTTGAGGTGCTACCTGAATCTGAACAATGGAGTTTTTATAAATTATAGCATATTGTACAGCACCCACTTATGAAAGTATTCATAATACCATGTAACTTTTCAAAACATTTATTTTTAAAATTAGAAAAGCAATATGCAACTATATACTCATTATTTTTTTAAAACACATTTTATTGATTTTTTACAGAGAGGAAGAGAGGGATAGAGAGTTAGAAACATCGATGAGAGAGAAACATCGATCAGCTGCCTTTTGCACACCTCCCACTGGGGATGTGCCCGCAACCAAACTACATGCCCTTGGCCGGAATCGAACCTGGGACCTTTCAGTCTGCAGGCCGACGCTCTATCCACTGAGCCAAACCGGTTAGGGCTATATACTCATTATAAACTTATTTAGACAACCTAGAAATGCTATGGTTTCCTAACCACCTGTCCTCAATCCCATTTTCCTTTTCAGAGGAAATTAATATTTTGGTATGTATTTTGGTATGTGCACTAGCTATTTATGCATTTATTTATGTACTTCCTTATTTATTTGCATTTTGTTTCTGATATTTTTTTTTCATTTAACAATAGGTCTAGGAAATCTTTCCATTTCTGTACATTTAAATCTACCTTACTATTTTTTTATTAAAAATGTTTTATTTTGGTGAAGTGTACATAATATAATATTTACTATTTAACCATTTTTACATGTACAATTCTATGGCATTAAGTATATTCACATTGTTGTGCAATTATGACCACTATCCATCTCTGGAATTTTTTCATCATCTCAAACTGAAACTCTGTACCCATTAAACAATAACTCCCCATTTCCTCCTCCTCCAGTCCCTGGTAACCACTATTTTACTTCCTGTCTCTATGAATTTGACTATTCTAGGTGCACTTCATCTAAGTGGAACCACCCAATATTTGTCATTTTGTGTCTGGCTTATTTCATTCAGCATAATGTTTTTGCGGGTCAGACTTTTTGTAGGATCTACTTTATTTCTAAACTATTGCATCATATTTGGTATTAAAATATTCCCCTGGTGATGGACATGTAAGTTGTTTCCAATGTTTTGCAATTACAGAAGTGTAAAATGTCTTTATGCATGTACTATATTGAATACTCCTGGGCTCTTTCTCTCAGCCTTTGTAAATATGCACGTACATGTGTTTTTCCTCAGGTTGATATGGAAGTGACCCTTCCAGGTGAGGGTAAAGACCAAACCTTTAAAGTGTCTGTTCAGTGGGTGTCCGTTGTGAGCCTTCAGATGCTTTTAGAAGCTTTAGCTGGGCACTTAAATGAAGTCCCAGATGACTCAGTACAAGCACTTGATGTTATTACAAGACACCTCCCCTCCATGAGGTTAGTAACTTAGTTTGAATTCTCTGCCACAGATATCAGACCTTTTTCTGATAGTTTGCACTAGAGCTATTGAACGTTTTCTGTATAAGTCATAGTTTAAACTTGGTTTCAGTTTACAAAGACTTTTCAAGTTCTTATTGTGAAACATGCAAACTCTTCTTTCTTCAGGTACACTCCAGTGGGCCGTTCCTTTTTCTCACCCCCGGAAGGTTACTACCACCCTCTGGGAGGGGGCAGGGAGGTTTGGTTTGGCTTTCATCAGTCTGTGAGACCTGCCATGTGGAATATGATGCTCAATATTGATGGTAGGATGGAACTGTCCTTACCCTTTAGTCTTTTGGCTGGTTTTCTTGATCCTGTCCCTTTCCCTGAAGCTAAGTATCCTTCCTCTCTGTTTGTTAGTATCTGCAACCGCTTTCTACCGGGCTCAGCCTATCATTGAGTTCATGTGTGAGGTATTGGACATTCAGAATATCAACGAACAGACCAAACCTCTAACGGACTCCCAGCGTGTCAAGTTTACCAAAGAAATCAGAGGTAGGTATTTGCATTAGCATCGTCTTGGGGAGGCCGTTCAGGCTGGTGTAAGGAGCACGGTCTTGGAGTCAGACTCATCTGGGCTTCCATCCCATCCCAGATAGTTCTATCCCTGGGACCTTGGGCAAGTTCCTTAACCACTGTGAGCCTTCGATTAATCATCTCTAAGGTAATGTAACTTGTAAGATGATTGTGAGAATTAAGTGCAAATAGATGTATAAGCTTCTGGCACAATACCTGGCACATATCAGACATTTACAAACTGTTACCCTTACTCACTTAAAAACTTTGATTTAATAAACTAACACAGATTTATTTATTTTCCTTTTGGAATTTCTTTTCTTCTTTATTATTAGCTATCTTCTCTCACTAGACTATAAGCTTCATTAACACCAGAACATAAAAATTGATGCTTAGTAATTATGTATTGAAGTAATAAATTACAGTGGCTACAAATCTTAGGTCATCTGGGTTCTAATATTTTCTGTTTAGCTGAGGCTTTTTGCCTATACATGATGAAAGTGTTCTCACACCCTTGCAACGTATGTCCTGTACAATGGCATGCCTTTCTGAACACATTTGAATCTGTTTTTATCACTATGATCTTATTAATACTGATGTTTTAACTTCTTTTTTCAACTTCAGGTCTTAAAGTTGAGGTGACTCACTGTGGACAGATGAAGCGAAAATATCGAGTTTGTAATGTAACCAGACGGCCAGCCAGTCATCAAACGTATGTTAATATATGTAATGATAACATTACATTTTTGGTAACAGAGGAATCTACTATAATCATTTGAGGATTGGCATCTCATATTGTAATTTTTCAAAATCACCAAGATCTTCATCTTTAAACACCAAAGGTTTAAAAAATGTTTTTACATTTTTTGATATATATTTCCTGCCTTTAATTTGTTTCACCCTTAAACAGCATAGATCAACTTTTACATAATGATGCAGAATATCATCATTATAAGCATCATTTATTATACTGTTGTAATTCTCAAAGCATGGCCCAAAGGTTCTATTAAGGCCCTAAATCATAGCTGAAACTTGTTTTCAGTTTATGAAGTTGTGTGGGTTTTTCTCCCTCCTTTTGTACCTAGCTGTCACTTCCTCCAGCTGTCAGTGTCTGTGGCACGCCTGCAGCGCACACTCATTTTCACTTTCCCAATCTTATTTTTCTAACCATTCCATTTCTAACTCATTGCAAACTATGCCTTATGAGAAAACATATATCACAGTGCTTTTTATATCACCGTATACGTAAGTTTTATTCTTGTAATCTGCATCACTAAACTCATATCTGACATAAACATAAATGTTGTCTCTTCTAATAAACAATATGGACCTAAATATATAAACTTAAAAATAAATAGATAAACTTTACATTATTTTGGTCACTCAGAAGCCTTTTAAATTTTTAAAAATTTTTTTGCTTATATTCTACTCTAACTTTGTTTTAGATCCATGGTTCTTGATTGGTAAACTTTAGTGCACATCAAAACCACCTGATGGCCTTTGGTCTAAAGTTTTTGGGTGACCTCTGATAAAGGGGGTATATTCATTCAGTCTGATTTGAATAACTTCTTCAGTATGAACTAATGTACATGTTACATGAATTTCTTAAGAGTTGTAAAGTGGTATTTCATGTATTTTTCATATTATATCATTGACCTCATTCTCAAAAAAGTTATCAAAATCTTATGAAATTACTATTGAGAATTTTAGCATGTGTTTCAAGAGGAACTGTGTATTTTTCATTGTTTAATTACTTTACGTAACCCTGTGAGAATAATTAAACTTATAGACCTATGTAAATTTTGCATTAAAATTAAAGGCACATTTATTTATTTTTTAAACTTTTTTTTCAAGGGACTAAACTTTTAATTTCGTTTATATTATTACTTGGACTTTAGAATCTGCAAAAGGCCACCAGTTCTTAGTACAACATATTCTTACAATATAGACGGTGAGCCTTTAACAGTAATTAAAATGTAGTCATTGTAGCAAGTAATCTTTTCCTTCTCCATGTTGCAGTATCAAATAAGATTTACTTCTAAACCATTTCAAACATGGCTTTACTCTCCATAAGTGCACTGATTTTAATCCAGAAATATAAACATCCTTGGGTCTCCCTGGGGCTTAACAAGTAATGTCCTCCTTTGACATAGATGCCTAATTGCCCTGAGTGATCAGGGAGATGATATAAACTGAAGTTCTGAATTCAGACCAGGAGAGTTACATGAGTTTTACATAGCTCAGGGGTGGGGAACATCCAGCCTGCGGGCCATAAAAGGCCTGAGAAATCATTTGGTCTGACCCTGCCAAGGCATTAAGAGTGAGTTAAATGTGTGACCAAGTATAGCAGCCTAATTTTTAAGTTGGTAATTTTGTATGGCCTGTGAATGACGTTATAAATATCCAAATGGCCCTTGGCAGAAAAAGGTTCCCCACCCCTGGTATACGATCCTCACTGCATTGTTACTTTGTGGAGCTGTAACAATTAAGAAATCAAGATTAAAGTTAATATTGTGCCAAGTGCCCTTGCCAGTGTGACTCTGTTGTTGAGTGTCATCTGTGCACCAAAAGATCATTGGTTCGATTCCCAATCAAGGCCCTTACCCAGGCTGGGAGTTCAATGTTTCTCTCTCTCACACTCTCCCTCTGCCTTCCTCTCTAAATCAATAAAAATGTATTTTTAAAAAATACTGTGCCAAGTATTTGAGATAATTTTCCTACTAGAAGAACCAAATACAGAGTCTATTAAACTGTGTTCCCCAGTTTATTTATTTATTTGTTTTATTGATTTCAGAGAGGAAGGGAGAGAGAGGGAGATAGAAACATAAATGATGAGAAAGAACCATTGACCGGCTGCCTCCTGCACGTCCCCCACTGGGGATTGAGCCTATAACCTGGCATGTGCCCTGACCAGGAATGGAGCCATGACCTCCTGGTTCATAGGTAGATGCTCAACCACTGAGCCACACAGGCTGGGCCATTCTCCCCAGTTTATACCAAATATCCTAGCTTAGTCTCAGTTTCATGTTTGGTTCTTGTTGCCTCCAAATCTGCATACATTTGTCCTGTTTTGGGGATCTGAAAATGTGGGCCCAATAACTATGCTACCCTCCTTTTACAAAAACATTCGAAGCAAACAAAATTCCTATCTACAAGAAGCCACCACCAGATTGTATCTGTAGGTGTTAACTGACCTCTGGGGAGTCTGTGTAATTTCTGATTCTGCAGCTTCTTCTTGTTTTAAGTTATTTTAAAACTTTAATTAAATTATTTTCTCATTTTAATTTTACGAAAACATGGAAAATTCCAACATAATCACAGTTGTGTTTGATACTAAAATGACTTTGGTGAAAATAGTCAAATAAAGATTGACCTTTGTTTTTAAGTGACTGATCAAGGTAGAAAATGTTAATAGATTTTTGTTTGTTTGCTTGTTTCAGAAAAAAGCACTTGAAATTTCTAAAAAGACGTTATCTCTTGTAGTTTTCCTTTACAGCTAGAAAATGGTCAAGCCATGGAATGTACTGTAGCTCAATATTTTAAGCAAAAGTATAGTCTGCAGCTGAAATATCCCCATCTTCCCTGTCTCCAAGTGGGACAAGAACAAAAGCATACATACTTGCCACTTGAGGTAAGCTAATTTTTCTTTTGCCAATCTGCCAATTTCTTGAATGTGTTAAAAAAATAAAATAAAAGTCATGTCTAAACGAGCAGTAGTATTCATTTCTGAGATATTTTGGGCTGATCAACAGAATTTTCATTTTGGGGGAAAATGGAAGATGTAACATAGTTTGGCAAAGGGTTAAGATATAGAAGCCCATTACACAAACAAAATTTCTCTTTGCCTCTTGGCAGGTCTGTAATATAGTGGCAGGACAGCGATGTATAAAGAAACTTACAGACAATCAGACTTCCACGATGATCAAAGCCACAGCAAGATCTGCTCCTGACAGACAGGAAGAAATCAGTAGACTGGTCAGTAAGGCATGGTCTTTAAGATAAGCTAGCTTTAACATGAAAAACAAAACAAAACAGTAGAAAAGCTCCTTGATGGGACACAGTTACTCTTTGGTTTTTATATATGCAGGCTTTCCTGTTCTTTAGGTGAAGAGTAACAGCATGGTGGGTGGACCTGATCCATACCTTAAAGAATTTGGTATTGTTGTCCACAATGAAATGACAGAGCTCACAGGCAGGGTACTTCCAGCACCAATGCTCCAGTATGGAGGCCGGGTAAGCCTTTTATTTTATTCAGCAAGCTTCTTCCAATAACCAGTCAAAAAGAGAATAATTGAGGACTTTTTCTACAAGCCACAGTGAAATTTACCCATAGTTTTGCTTATGATTGCTCTTTGTCTTTTGGCTAATACCAAATAGAGTTCTGTTTATCCCCTCATCAATATTCAAATGGCCTTAGATTGTAATGTCTTTTCTCTTTTCTTTTGTTTCTTTTTTTTGTTTTGTTTTGTTTTTAAAGAATAAAACAGTAGCCACACCCAACCAGGGTGTCTGGGACATGCGAGGAAAGCAGTTTTATGCTGGCATTGAAATTAAAGTTTGGGCAGTTGCTTGTTTTGCGCCTCAGAAACAATGTAGGGAAGATTTACTAAAGTGAGTATCTTCATATTTTCAGCTTAGTAATATCCCTTCCAGATATGAAAACACCATCTTTCTATGAATGTGCTGTGTGCACTGGCACTAAGTCCCTGCCTCCTATAGTGGCACCATCTGGCTATAGGAAAAACACCTTGTATTATAGTAAATTGCCAATTTGGGAATTGCATTAAGAATCTTACTCAGCTTCCTTACATTTAGAGCAGAAATTTGTGACTAACCTTTTAAAATTAAGATCTAGCATTTAGTTTACAGCAAAGCATACAAAACTGAAGCAGTGCCGGTTGGCAATTTCTTGGGTTCTTCGTGAAGCTTCCTTTGGTATTAATTGTATCTTTTCAGCTAAGATAAAAATGAGTTCATTTTGAATCATTCTGAGTTACTAGCAAGCATGTTTTATTGAAGGGTCACTGACTAAGATCGCTGGTTCATGTCATACACATGCAGGTATCGATATAAAGGAAGTTAGAGAGAAGGGTGGAAAAAATCAAGGCAGGAAAAGGGAAATGGGATGAAAGAAAGGAATCCTACAGAACATTGGCAAATATTGCACAAAAGAAATTATTCTGAAAACTTTATACATAGATTGAAGTAATTTCTTAAATCTAAAGTTTAAAATTTCTTGAGTTTTTCTTTTCTGAAGTGATGATTTCTTTTGATATTGTATTGATTCAATCTGTTACTAGTTTGAATGTAGTCCTAAATGCATTGCTTGTGTAACAGTGTGTATCTGTGTTCTGAATGGAATACAAACTTAAAAAAGCTTACTCAACTATTCTCTTAGCAGGTTTACCAAAATACACATTACCTGAAATTTTGGCTTTGCTTTTCTTCGGTCCAAAATTACTGACTGGAATGTTTAAAAAAATTTTAAAAATCTTTGGGCAGGAATGTTATTCTAGTCCCTGGGGCCTCACTGAGGCATAATTATTTATAAATTCAAAATGATAACCTGATAACTTCATAATACAGATTCTTCTGCATTGAAAAATGATAATCTGATAGCTTAACAATACAACTGCCAGTCTATTTTTTGCAACCAGCTAAAGATTTTTGTTGTTGTTTATTTGTTTAAGTCTCATTTTGGCTAAGAATTTGGAGAACCGAAAGAAGTATTATAGAGAGAAATAGATGTTACGAATGTACTCTGAAATGTAAGCACTGTGCCACTGGTTCTGTTTTAACAGGAGTTTCACTGACCAGCTCCGTAAAATCTCTAAGGATGCGGGAATGCCCATCCAGGGCCAGCCATGTTTCTGCAAGTATGCACAAGGTGCAGACAGCGTGGAGCCTATGTTTAAACACCTGAAAATGACATATGTGGGCCTACAGCTAATAGTGGTGATCTTGCCTGGGAAGACACCAGTATATGGTATGGACCCCTTCAATGCTGAATGAAGGATGATTTCAATAGTAGGTGTAACAGTCAGGATAAGCTAGATTATGCTTCAGTCACAAACAACCCCGGACTCTCAGGGTCTCCAAGCAGCAAAGGTTTGCTTTTTGCTGCTGCTAAGTTATCATTGAGGGTAGATTGCAGCCGCGGCTCCATATCATCATATCATTTTCGCTCTGGAACCCAGGTTGGCAGAGCAGGCACTGTTTGGAATGTTGCTGGCTCCATGGCAGAGAGAAAAGAGAGCTCTAGAGGGTTCTTAACATCTGCAACTTCTTGGCCACAACCAGCTGTGTTGGCCCACCCAACCTGTGTGAGGCAAATGGGCATGGGGCCAGAAAATGCAGTGGCTGGGGTATGCAGTGAAATTCTATCCTAGCCCCAAAGCAGGAAGAACTGGAATGTTGGTTAAAAACACTTAGGAATATAAGAGTGGGAAAGAGGAGATTTTTAGTTTGTATCTATTATAGGAAGAATGATAATAAATTTCTTTTGGCTACTATCTAAGTAAAGGATTTAGAAACTATAGACCAGCTGTCTGAACTTTATAAAATGTCTTCAACCCTCCCTGTATTTGTTTCTTTTGTTACCTTCAGTGTATCTCTAATGTTTAGAAAAAAAAGGGAAGGGAGTATGGAGGAGAAAACAGTTCAAAGGGCTGGTGTGTTTATAGTGAGAGGGAGGAGCTAGGGAGATTGATTCCTTTGCCAGGTTAGTCCTGTGGGAAAAGGAACCTCACAGGACTGGGTGAGTGGTTGAAGTCCTGATTTTTGAATCAGGCAGCCTCCGAGAATAAAGAAAGTAGGCTAGTTTAAAAGCCTTTGGGAGTGAAGAAAAGGGGTGGGGAATGGCCTATCCAAACTGAAAAGAAATATTGCCCTGGGGGTTTAGCAAATGAAAACAACACACATGAAAAGTATCTAGCACAGTGTACAGTGTATAGGAGGCACCCTCTAAATGTCAGGGTGTGGCTTTCCCCCCTCTACTCTTAGTAATTGAGGAGATATTTAAACATTTTAAAAAATCAATTAATTAACTTATTTTTGTAGCGGAGGTGAAACGTGTTGGAGATACCCTCCTGGGCATGGCCACGCAGTGTGTCCAGGTAAAAAATGTAGTGAAGACCTCACCCCAGACCCTTTCCAACCTTTGCCTGAAGATAAATGCAAAGCTTGGAGGAATTAACAACGTGCTTGTACCTCATCAAAGGTAAGATTCTGAACTTTGCTTTTTCCCTCTTTTTAAAATTAAGATCTAGCATTTCGTTTACAGCAAAGCATACAAATCTCAAATATGCATCTCGAATGCTTTTTCTTTTTATAATTTTTTAAATTAATTAATTTATTTATTTATTTTAGAGAGAGAAGAAAGGGGAAAAAGAAAGGAGAATAAGATCTAGCATTTCGTTTACAGCAAAGCATAGAAATCTCAAATATGCATCTCGATTGCTTTTTCTTTTTATAATTTTTTAAATTAATTTATTTATTTTAGAGAGAGAAGGGGAAAAAGAAAGAAAGGAGTCATTCATTTGTTGTTCCACTTATTTATGCACTCATTGGTTAATTCTTTTCTTTCTTTTTTTGTTTTGTTAATCCTCACCTCAGAATATTTTTCCCATTTATTATTAGAGAGAAGTGGAAGGTGTGAGGGAGGGAGGGGAAGAGAGGAGAAAAAGAGAAGGGTTAATTCTTGAAAGACACATTGATTGGTTGCCTTCTGCAGGGATTGAACCTGCAACCCAGGTACATGCCTTTGCCAGAGAATCCAACCTGTTAGTCTTCCATCTGCAGGCTGATACTCCACCACTGAGCTACACCAGCCAGGGCATGAGTCCTCTTTTAATTCTTTCCTTCCTACTGTGACAGAAGGACCATGTTAATGTCTGCAGTTAATTCAGATTCACTGTACTGGGTGGCACTGATACTCAGTGGGCCTTAGAGTTCTCTTCCAATGGGCATAAATCTTTATTCTCTCTTATTAGAATATTGGAGGCCCGTTGCATGAAATTCATGCACTCGGGGGGTGGGGGGCGGGTCCCTCAGCCCACCCTGCACCCTCTCGGGAAGTGGGCCTAAGCCATCAGTCAGACATCCTCAGTGCTGCCTCAGAGGCGCTTGCCAGCCGTGAGCCCAGCTCAGGGCTTCTGGGTGAGCAGCGCTCCCCCTGTGGGAGCGCACTGACCACCAGGGGGCAGCTCCTGGGTTGAGCATCTGCCCCCTGATGGTCAGTGCGTATCATAGCGACCGGTTGTTCTGCTGTTTGATCAATTTGCATATTACCCTTTATTAGATAGGATATCTGTGATTGTATTGGTGAGCTTGCTAAACCCAAACATTTTCACCTGTATATCTGAGTGGCAATGTGTCTTTAAATCTGAGCAGGCCATCAGTGTTCCAGCAGCCTGTCATCTTCCTGGGAGCAGATGTCACCCACCCCCCTGCAGGGGACGGGAAGAAGCCTTCCATTGCTGCTGTCGTAGGCAGTATGGATGGCCACCCCAGCCGGTACTGTGCCACTGTTCGGGTGCAGACCTCCCGCCAGGAGGTCTCCCAGGAGCTCCTCTATAGTCAGGAGGTGATCCAGGACCTCACTAACATGGTTCGAGAGCTGCTGATCCAGTTCTACAAGTCCACACGCTTCAAACCTACACGGATCATCTATTACCGTGGAGGGGTATCCGAGGGACAAATGAAACAGGTACTCTCATTATCCCATACTTGCCCTTTGGGGCTTGTAGGTGTAGGACCGAGCCTCCTTTCATCTGCCACTCTGAGTAAATCAGATCTGAAAGATACTAGGTGAGTTCTCAATTTAGTGTCATTCCATTTGTAACTCCCAGGTAGCTTGGCCAGAACTAATAGCAATTCGAAAGGCATGTATTAGCTTGGAAGAAGATTACCGGCCAGGAATAACCTACATTGTGGTACAGAAAAGACATCACACACGACTCTTCTGTGCGGATAAAGCAGAAAGGGTAAGAAAACATAGGATAAACTTCATTATCTGATACAAGTAAATGTGTTTTTTGAGTGGACACCTAGACAATTTTTTTTCTAAAAGGAGAAGTGCCTAATAATAATTTAATAAATACACTAATTACAGTTCATCTTGGATGACCAATTCTGAATGGTACAGGTTTCAAGACTGAATATTTTTCTTGTTTGTAGAGTTTTTAGAGGGGAGGTCAGAAACATGCAGATTCCACTAGGGCAGTGATGGCGAACCTATGACACGCGTTTCAGAGGTGACACGCGAACTCATTTTTTTGGTTGATTTTTCTTTGTTAAATGGCATTTAAATATATAAAATAAATACCAAAAATATAAGTCTTTGTTTTACTGTGGTTGTAAATATCAAAAAAGATATATATTGGACACGGCACCAGAGTTAAGTTTGGGTTTTTCAAAATGCTGACATGCCGAGCTCAAAAGGTTCGCCATCACTGCACCAGGGTGATATAGGCAACCTTCAAAGGGCAGGTTGATCCATCTGGACTTGATTGCCATTTGCTACCTATTGCTGCCAGTGCTTGAGGCATGGTCCCAGGGTACAAAGAAGAATTTCTCTTCTAAATGATTTTATATCATTGTAGGGGATTCTTAGGGTACAAACTTTGAACATTTATGATGTCACACTTACTAACCATGGGCAGGTTACTTAACTTCTCTAAGCCATAATGTTCTCAAATGTAAAATCTATTAAGAACAATGCCTGGCCCAGCCAGCATGACTCAGTGCTTGAGCATCGGCCTATGAACCAGGAGGTCACGGTTCGATTCCCGGTCAGGGCATATGCCCAGATTGTGGGTTCGATCCCCAGTGTGGGACATTCAGGAGGCAGCTGATCAATAGTTCTCTCTCTCATCATTAGTGTTTCTATCTCTCTCTCCCTCTCCCTTCCTCTCTAAAATCAATAAAAATATATTTAAGAAGAAGAACAATACCTGTATCACAGGGTTGTTGTAATGATTAAATTAATACGTGATGTTAATCTGTGGTACAGTTCCCAGCACTTGATAAAGCATTTTGTGTAATGTATCTTTTTATAACCTTATCTTTATGTGTAAGCCAGGTAAGCATGTGATATTGGAGACTTTGTTTCTGCAATATTTTTATGACATTACTTCATCTTTTCCAGGTCCTCCCTGATCCAACCCCAGGGAGACCCGTTCTCTCTGTTGCCTAATTATGCCATCTTGTGGGTCACTCCCACTGTTTTCTAGTATGCCCTTAGTTTTTGCCTTTAATCCAGGGCTGTTTGTGCTTTCTAAATCATTAGAGAACTACGGTTTTCTCCTTGGGGCTCCACTGCCCAAACCCTGACTCTGTAGTACTTCTTAGACTCTGCTAATACAAATGCCCTGAACGCTTGCCCAAGCTCTGGACACATCCTGTCAGCTCCTCCTTAACTGCATTATCACCTTTTCATCCCTCTGTCAACTTGCTATCCATGTAGCTTTTGGACTTGGATTATCTTTCTGAAACCCCAAGCTAACTGACAGGTTTGCTCTTTACTATCCAGTGTCACTCCTAACCTTTCAAGATCGACAATCCCAGTCCTAGGTCTACTTGGCACCCCGACCTTATCAACATCTTCACTCCTCTGAACGTGCCTCTCGCTAATCTCCAACTCTGAACCAGCCCACTTGCCCATTTTCTTTGCTTCTACTCTTAGGCTGATGGAGATTGCTGAAGAAAAGAATAAATTGTTTAATAATGATCTGTATTACACAAATTCATAATAGCACATCTTAGCCAGGCATTTGAGGCTGCAATTTTTTCAATTATTTTATTCCCAAATGTATCTGTTTCAAACTTTTGGACTCTACTCAGCTCCCCTGCCTTTTATTGCCAACAAATTATATTGCCCACAATAGAACAATCTTGTATTTTCCTCAGAAAATAAAAATCTAGAAGGCATGCATTTTCTTGGCATTCCTTCCTCTACTTTCAAATTTAGTTAAATTTTCTGTTTCTTATCTCCTTCCTCACATCTCAGAGGTAATCTCTCCACCTAAGCTCTTTTATCCTACTTACGCTTTTGTTCCTAATCCTTCTGCTCTCTCCAGCCTCACTTTATTAATCACCCTTTATTTTTTTTCAAAAGTTTTAATCTTTCCCATTAGTTTACTTCCTTCTCCTCACCCTCTAAACTTGCTCAGCTTTTCCTTAGTCACCCAAAGAAACTTCTCTTTGCTTCTCCCTCAGTCCACCTGCCACCTTATCTTTCCTTCGTTTCATGACCAAACTTTTCGGAGAAAATGATTTGACTTTCTATCTGTACCTCCTCGCGTAATTCTTCAGTTCCCTGCAGCTTGGCTTCAGCTTCAGTGACTCCACTGAGGTTGCCCTCTTCATGACTTGCTCATTTTAAATTCAGTGATGTCCTGTCAGGTTCCCACACTGACCTCTTTGCAGCATTGACAATGATTGCCTTCTTTGGCCAGGTTCACTGTCCATCTCTAATCAGGCTTGCTTTGACTTTTCTTCCTCCTCTGTCCATCAAGTGCTGATGTTTCCTGGCATTTCACACTTCTCCTTCTTCTCAGTTTCAACTCTCTGTAGTCTCACTCACTTCTCTGGATTCACTTATTTGCTTATTGTTTCCTGAATCTGTATTTCCAGCCCCAAACTTTTCTATGGAGCTCCCAGCTGGCACCTCCAAGGATCTGCCAGACGGATTTGCTTAGACGCCCTATAGGCATTGTGTCAGTCAAGATAGGCTAGGCCATGCAAAAAACTCCAAAATCATGGTGGCTTACAAAGATTGATTTCTTGCTCATATTACACATTCACTGTGATTCTGTAGCAGCTGTGACCCCATTGTCCTCCCTGCAGAACCTAGGCTGACAGAGAAACATCTGTCTGGAACATTGCCAGTCATTGTAGCAGAGGTGGGAGGGGGGGGAAGGGGGGGGAGATGCATGACAAGCCATATGCTGGCTCTTAAAGAGTCTGCCCCAAAGTAACACATTTCAGGCCACATTTCACTCTGCCAAAGCCAGCTACGTGGCCACTCCTGGGTTAGTTGGGTGGGGAAGTGTAACCCTTCCCTAGGGAGGGGCACAGGAAGATTGGGCACCAGTGATACAATCTGCCACAGGCATTTCTAGCAAAACACGTCTAAACCTTTTACTTACTGTTTTATCCTCATCCAAAACTTGTGCCACCCCCAATTTTTTTCTCTTGTGTTACTTGGCATAACTGTGTATTAAGTCAGCCAAGCTAGAAATTTCAGAGTTGTCTTTAAACTCATCTCCTCCTTTCCTGTCCCCCCATATCCAGTTAGTCAAGTAGTCCTCTGTTCTGCCCTGAAGTCTCTCATCCCAGTTCTTTCTCTTGTGTGTTCTTTCTAACCTGGGCAGACCTCTTCTGTATGGCAGGAGACTCCTAGTGGTTTCCCTGTCTCCATTCCTCCACAAATGCATCCTCCAGCTTCTCTCAGGTCTAGGTTTTAAGATACAAATCTTACCCTGCCACTCCACTGCTCAAAACTCTTCCGACCCACTGCCTACCAAATGTTCTCCTGTGCTGTTCAGTTAGCCAAAACATAACATTTTAGTCTCATCTTTCATCATGCCCTTATACACCTTCCATTTCCCTTATACATTGTGCATTTTTAGCCCTGACATGACCACATCCATCCAACAGCATCCCCCCACCTTTTTGTCTATTAAAAAACTAGTGACCCAGTGCATGGATTTGTGCACATTGAAAGGAAATTAATTAGAAGGCAGGACTGGATGAGATAGGCCAGACACGCTCTGGAGCCAACCTCCCGTGGTCCCTCCCCTGCGTCTACGGAGTGAGCAGGGTTCCTCAGCCAGTGGGGTTCCTCAGCCTGGCCTGCAGGGATCAGGCCAAAGGGGCTCTCCAACACCCCACATAGGGTCCCAAAGTGTGAGAGGGCACTCTGCGAAGTTGCTGTCGTACAGGGTGTGGAACGCAAATGCAAATGTGCAGTAAACCAGATTCGGGGCCAACAGTGCCCCAGCAACAACATAACACATAGCCAAAGGTGGAATCGTGTGGCCACGAAAGGAATCTGGCTCCCTCCTCTCTGGTTTTAGGGTGCGTCACCCGAGAACTGCTGCTGCCAAGTCACTGCAGCTTGGCAGCTCCTGTGTTGAGCGTCTTCCCCCTGGGGGGCACTGCACATCATAGCCACCGGACTGATATGTCCCTATAATTTTGGGTTTTTTTTTACAGAATGTCATATAAATGAATTCCCATAGCTTTTGAGCTGGGCTTCTTTTACTTAACCTAATGCACTTGAGATCCATCCAAGTTTTCATGTGTATTGGTAGTTTGTTCCTTTCTATTGCTGAGTAGTATTTCATGATATGGATGAGCCACAGTTTGTTTCTCCATCCCTGTACTGAGAGGATATTTGGAGAGTTTCCTGTTTTCATCCCAGGCCCCCTTTCAGCTGCTGCTTATCCTGTAAGGCATGACTCAACTGTTTCCTCCCACCAGCTGTTCCCAGGGCCTTCCATAATGCCCTTTTCACATTGCTTTGCAGTTCATTGTATATAGTTTCCATGAAGGGCAGGAAGCCATGTTCATTAGTTCTCTCTGTGCCTCTGTCTTTCCTCCCAAACATTTGCTGCAGAGCCTTGCACATGGGTGCGCAAGCAGTAACTGTTGAATTGAACATGCCTGGATCCCCTTTTCCCCAGGGCACCCCTTCTTTAGGCTCTTATCTCTGGAGTCCAAGAGATTTTTTTAAAAATAGATTCTATGGTCCAATAAGTTTGGGAAATGCCATATACTCCATCTCCCTCTTTAAGATTATACCTTATTAAATAAAGGTTCTGAGAAGTCATGCAGTGGAAAAACCATTTAAATTTTGTTTAACTCTGTATTTCGCAAATTTGTTTGAACATAACACACCCAAATGCATTCTGCAGAACTAATATCCCTAAAGATTGTGCTTTGGTAAACAGTGCTAGAACTATTTTAACTAAGTTGCATTTCCTCTTGTTCAGTTAGGACCTGAGTTCACATCTGAATTTGATGGAATGAGACTTTTCTATACTCATAGATGTACTTGTATGCATTGGTGTATGACCCTCAGCTGAAGATAACCACAGGGAGAATGGAGCCAAATAAACTCCCATCAAATTTGTGCCTAGATGGCAAATAAAATTCCTCACATGGAACCCTGCTGTACAGCAGAAGAGAATGAAAATTGTCCAAATAGCAAGATTTCATTTCTTTCCTTGTAAATGCATTTCTGAAGTTCTCCCTCTGCTTTTCTAGAAGTTTAATCCTAGAGTTTTGGCCATTGAAGAACTTTGGAATTTTTAAAGTGTAAGATATTGTTATTGGATTTTGTAGCTGATTAGATTGAGGCCCAACAATATGCTTTGTTCAAGGTATGGAGTTGCAACGCTAGGCCTAGATCTGAAACTCTGGCTTCCTGATCCCATTTCAGTGGACTCTTCCTGATAAGGCATCTGCCAGTGTCTTCTTTTATTGATCCCCTAAAAGTGTTAGTTTTATTGAACCAGTTCAAAGATTTCTTCATCTTGCCAGAGCCATTTTGGCTCAGTGGATAGAACATCGGCCTGTGGACTGAAGGTACCCGGGTTCAGTTCTGGTCAAGGGCATGTACCTCCATGGCAGCTCAATCCCTGGTCCTGGTTGGGGTGTGTGTGGGAAGCAACCAATCGATGTCTCTCTCTCTCACATTGATGTTTCTCTCTCTGTCTCTCCTCCTCCCTTTCACTCTCTCTAAAAATCAATGGAAAAAATATTCTTGGGAGAGGATTAACAACAACAAATTGCTTCATCTTCACTTTTACTGCAAGTTGTGGATTTTTTTAAAATTCCAAATAAGGAATAAAAGTGATTTTTCTCAGGAATCTTACCCATCTTTTTTTCTTGCCATCCGTGAACATACCAATGTGTCATCTGTTAATAGGGGACAATCATTTAGCCCAAAGCCACTAGTAAAATAATTACTTGTCTAGATTCCCCCAATGCAGTGGTTCTCAACCTTCTGGCCCTTTAAATACAGTTCCTCATGTTGTGACCCAACCATATAATTATTTTTGTTGCTACTTCATAACTGTAAAGTTGCTACTGTTATGCATCGTAATGTAAATATCTGATATGCAGGATGGTCTTAGGTGACCCCTGTGAAAGGGTCGTTCAACCGCCAAAGGGGCCGCGACCCACAGGTTGAGAACCGCTGCCCTAGAGAAACCATGGAGTATATTTGTTTGAGAAAATACTTGTGGATGAAACGGTTGGGCTAAGGGAAAGCTATAGAAAGTTCAACATCTTGAATTAAACTGGTTTGCAAAAGCAACTTATAACTTGTTGCCAATTAACGTAAAAGACAAAAATGGCCTGAGCTCAGGTTGCCTATTGGTGACTAATTACACTTTTTTTTTTTTTTGTAGGTGGGTAAAAGTGGCAATGTACCAGCGGGCACTACCGTGGATAGCACCATCACACATCCATCCGAGTTTGACTTTTACCTCTGTAGTCATGCAGGAATTCAGGTAATAGGAAGCTGGTCCAGATCTTTCACTTGATAGGGAGATGTTTGCGAACTCAGCAACTAGCTTGAGTAGACTTGTTATTATACACTGTGTATAACTTTGTTAATGCTTGTATCCTAGAACTGTTATCTTTTGGTCTAGGTATCTGCTTGTAGGTGTGCTACAAGGAGAGTACTCCTGAGTTTAAGGAGTAGATTTCAGTTCTTCTCTCAAGTAGTCAACCCAGAAATGTATTCATCATAAAACTCTCTCTCCAGGGAACCAGTCGTCCTTCACATTACCAGGTCTTGTGGGATGACAACTGCTTCACTGCAGATGAGCTCCAGCTACTGACTTACCAGCTGTGCCACACCTATGTGAGGTGCACACGCTCCGTCTCTATTCCAGCCCCTGCATATTATGCCCGGCTTGTAGCATTCAGAGCAAGGTATCATCTGGTGGATAAAGATCATGACAGGCAAGTTTCTCAGGCACAAAAAAATCTCTTTCTGTCTATGTTAGCAGCATGTTTTTTTAAAAAAATGAGCTGTGCCCTAGCCGGTTGGTTCAATGGATAGAGCGTCGGCCCATGGACTGAAGGGTCCTGAGACCAATTCTGGTCAAGGGCACATACCTTGCTTGCAGGCTCAATCCCCGGCCCTGGTCGCGGCACCTTCGGGAGGCAACCAATCAATGTATTTCTCTCACTTTGTCTCTCCCCCTTCTTTCCTCTCTCTCTAAAAAAAAATTAATGGAAAAATATCCTCCGGTGAGGATTAACAAAAAGAAAATTTTTTTCAATGAGCTGCTGCAGAAAAATTTTTGGAGGAGTTAATCTTCCTTTTAAGGTTTAAATAGCAAGCAGTGAATAAAATTGCATGTGCCTTTGAGAGTTTATAATGTGACTTTGGTCCAAGAAGTGCTCGGGCTGTTTATACTTACTTGTATGGTGTGTCTAACGTCTGCCCAAGGAGAAGAATCTAATTTGAAGTTCCCTGTGGTTTTCCTATAGAGCCAAATGCATTTCAGTTCTGCTCGGGTCCTGGGCAGCCTCAGATTGTGGTCAGCACAGTATCCTGGCTCCAATCAGAAGAGTCACGGGCCTGTGGATTCCACTTCATACAAGGGAAAGACTTAACAGTCCACTTTGCTTTCGTAGTTCACTGGAAGAATGCATTGGAGTGAACCTGGGGTTGTTTGTGGGAGCGGAGGCATATCATATCATTCTCACCCCCAAATAGGGATCTCAAGAGAATCAGACATTTTGACCTATTACTGAGCTACTATTAAATAGCTAAACAAGCTCCCTGCAGTAATTTTCTTTTTCCAAATGACCATCTGTGAAGTGTAGCAGTTTCTGGGCTCTTCCCCAAGTCTGATTCAGCTGCTAAATAGTACACATTCCACTGTAAATCTATTTCTGTAAGGGTTGAAAATATACTATTATAGAAAATGCCAAGCTATGACTTTGTACCTTCCATTCTGTTTTATACATTCATTCATTCAACACATTCATGTGTGCCCAGCACTGTGCTATGTACTAAAAATGCTAAGATGAGGAAGACATGTGTCCTGGGATTTTATGTTTTATTATGGGAGATAGTACAGGTAAACACAGAACTGACAATTCACCCAAAGCAGTACAGGCAAACGTGCAGTGGGACATCAGAGGAAAAGCTGTTGGAGAAGATTTCATAGCTGGATGGGTAGGATTTGGCTCTATAAAGAAGAGGAAAGGATTTTCCAGGCAGAGGGAACAATGGGCACAAAGAAGAGAAAGCAAGTGACATGTTTGGACAATAGCAGGTTTTCTTTGGCTGGAACATATGAAAGGGGACCAGCAGGCATGAAGCTGGAAAAGTACATTAGAGCAAGATTGTCTTTGTTAAATGTAAAAAGCTATTCCGGGGATAACTAGACAGTAATTAACAATTAACTGGGTGTGAGTAGGTGAGAAGAGTCAGAAGAGGGGTGGTGATTTACAGTTGACCAAGCCATTGATAGCACATAGTAGTATAAGAGGTTTGTTCAGAAGTTGTTATTGTAATCCTAAAAGACCACAGTTCAAAGGAGCTGCTACCTGTGCAAAGTCATTTAGCTAGCAAGGGGGAAGGCAAGAAGAGACTGGCGTCATAATAACATTTGCTGAATATCGACTCTGTGCCAGGCACGACAGATTCGGTGGTGAGGAAGACAGACAAAGTTGCTGCTTTCTTGGAGTTTATGTCCCAGAGGGAAAAGAAATAATTATCTAATTGCTAATTTAATTTTAACTGTGATTCTTTCAAATGAAAGAAAGTAGAGGGTTCTGTGGAACTATGTTGTAGGCGGCTCTGAGCTGAACATTGGAGTCAAGGTCAATGTCTTTTGGGAAAATGACATTTGACTAAAGCCTAAAGGCAAGTAGGCATTGACCAGACATAATGGCCCAGAGAAGTCCTTATGGAGACACCATTAAGGATTTGAGTCTTTGCAGACATTATTTAATTGTTACAATAAATGAGTTGCATTGCATGTTTCAGTTAAGCAAACTGATGTGTAGAGAGAGATTACCAACTATTTAAGGAACCACAGCTTGGGCCTCAGATCTTGAATCTAATACTGTGAACATGTGAAGTTTGACACATGGTCGCAGTATTAGATTTGAAACATGTGACGTTTGACAGGGTCCTTTGTTACACCTGTTTTTTTGTTTGTTTTGCTTTATTCTCTTTACAGTGCAGAAGGCAGTCATGTGTCAGGACAGAGCAACGGCCGAGATCCTCAAGCCTTGGCTAAAGCTGTGCAAATCCACCATGATACCCAGCACACAATGTATTTTGCCTGAGAGAGTCTCAGAAGAACTCAACCAATTTGGCACCCCATGCAGCCTCAAAACGTTTCACACGCCTACCAGCATACTCGAGAGAGCCAAGTTGACTTCAGTTTGTCTTCTACCAGCAGCTCAGAATAGTTGCACCGAATAAATACTTCGCAGCACTGTCTGATGCATCAACAAAATTGAGCCATTTTTTAAATGTAAAAGATACTCATAGATTGTCTTTTCTGATGCACTGGACTGCATTTTTACCTCAACATGCAAAGGCTGATCAGCCTGAACTCTCTAAAGGACTTTAAGAGAAGGGTTTCTACGGAATATTTTGTTAGCTGTGGTGCTCACCGCATCCCTCTAGTCTTGTAAGAGAAGATTGTTCCTTTTTTCTGTGTTCATCGAGTGGGATGTATGCATCAGTGGGAGAGAAAAACCAGTCTACTTCAGTTTAGCATAACTATGTAATTGTGTGGGTCCATAGACTTTTTAACGGAGATTTCCGATTTCGCCACTGTAAATGCCTTTAACGAGCAGTGATTTTTTTTTTAAGTTTTAAGAGTTTTATTAGTTTCACTACTTTATCTTACTGATCTATACAGACTTGTGCTGGTGTAAGTACAGGCTGCTGCCAGGCAATTGCACTATATTTGGCTTCAGTTTCAAATAGGCAGTTCTCTTATCTGGGTGACTCTTGTGAATGCGTAACACAGCAGATGTAATGCATGTCACAGGAACAGATAACACTGCCAGAGTAAAAAGTACCCATGTCCCGTCCCCCGCCGGCCTTTGGAAAAAAATTAGGTTTTAGTATTTTTCAAACTTTGCAAAAGTGCCCATTTTATGCTGCTGTCTGGTTTGTCAGATCTAAATGATTTTTAAACTTTTCTCACAAAAAGTTAACTTTGGCAATAAACATTTTTTTAAGGTCCTTCACTTCCCCCATCCCCACTGACAGTGAGTTTTTCTAGATGAAATTTTGGTATGATTTTATCAGCTATTTCTTACAGATCATAATCTGGCAATTCCTGAAATCATTCAGAAAATACAGATATTTCCATGCCTTTTTAAAGAATTATTTTTTATCTCTTTTATATCATAGTTGGTGTCCTGTCACTTTGTTTTAAAATAAGCTAGAACCAGGATGCTTCCTTACTGGATTGGGCTTTGCCGATCGTTAAGGTACACTGAGTGATGCTGCAACTTGCAAAAATGTACTAACATTTTAAAATTTTTTCCTGGGAATCAAGGTTACTTACACAGTTACTTGCAGTGCAAATTTTGTGCTGATCTTTCGACCTGAAATGTACTTGGTGAAGGTTTCCTTCCTTTGAGTCAAGTAAAACTGCATACAAAGATTTTTCTTAATAGATTCTGGATTCCACTCGCAGGGAGACAGGATTCTTTTCTTGTTCAAAGGAGGTTGATCTAAAGCAAGCGTCAGTTACAAAGTAGGGGAAAATGTATTTTGTATTTAGTGTAGATAATACTTTGTGAATGGACAACAGTTACATAGAGTCTTGGTAGTTCCAGCCAGTGTTGCCCAGCCCAGATTTCACTAACTTGTAGCTCTCTATCCTGGAACCTCAGGAGTGAGAGTTGGAAAAGGGGATAAAAGGCCCAGAGCCACCCTCCACATGGAGGAGGGAGGTGCTGGGGGAAGAGGTAGATACAATGTGGTAAAATGAATTTGCCACTTCAGTCTGGAAACACTGGATCTGATAGTGAAGGGTGTTTGCTTGAACTCATCAGGCGGTCCAAATCTTTTAAACTAGCCTTCTCAAAATCCCAGCAATATAAAGCCCTGTTTTTCTTCAGTCTTTTAAACAAGCTTGTAAATACTTTGAAGTTTACATTTCTATGTGCGGTCCGTCGATCAAGTGGCACTGTTTGCTGGAACTGGCCTCTGAGACTTTTATAATGTATATTAAGTCCTGTAGCTCATTAAGATGGGTGTAGACATCTTTATTCTCTGCATACAGTGAGATGAAAGCAAACTCTGTAATTGAGGCACAACATAGTGACAAGATGGGAGATGCTAATTTCTTAAGGTTTTTCTTTTTTTGCAAATACCTCACTTGGATGCTACAAATCAGGACATGTTGGTGAGGGACTGGCTCCTGCTTTTATCCACACTTGATCAGGGAGAGCACAGAATATACCCTTCAGCATGGCCACCCGGGACCCAAGAGAAGGGAAACCAAACTTTTTAGGAGGAGGACTCGCTGGAATCCAGGATGTAAAGAACTCTTGGTGGCTGGCTGGCTGGCCAGCAGGCACCACACCTGCACTTGAGTGCCTCGGGCATGCTTGTGAACGCACAGAAGAAGCGTCATTCTCACCATCTCCTGGCATGAATGGAACAGGGAGCAAGGCAGAGTGCCTGGAAGCCCTGATTCACTTGCCTGCAGTTGGGCTATACGCTCAACCTTGAACTCTGCAGTTTGTACGACCTCAGTCAGTCCTAACACACTGGGGCAAATGAGTGTGGTGGTGGAGGAAAAGCCGGGAGGCCTATTTTTATAGGAAACCAGTACCTTTAATGGTGCAATACTGTCATTTTGGATGAAAGGAAAGAAATATGGAAGAACTGGGATTATTGGGGGGGAAAAACTTGCTGAGGGTTGAATCTTTAAGAAGCAATCACTGCAGAATCAGAGTTGCAGCAATACTATATTGCAAGCAAGTCTGAATGCATAGTTTTAATTAGGCTTGACAATTTGAATTTGTAACCCTCTGGACTGACTGAATTGTTATGCATGTGTCAATCAATGGGAGGTGTGCATTCTCTAGAAGTAGGGTGCTTAGTGTTTTTTTTTTCCAAATGCAGCCTGTATAGGCCCTGTCCTGTAGTGTGAAAGATTTAAATGTAGCAATGCTAAAGAGTAACAACTTGGGGACAAGGTGTGGGGGACATTCAGAGTGGTGAAGATCCAAATGCTGAACCAGTTATGTTTTGTTGCTGTTAGTTGTTGAACCCTGAGCGATTTATAAAGAGAACTAGCTGGCTTAATGCAGTTAGTTCTAGGCAGGCAGAACGTATTCATTTTTACTGTAAATTCTATTTGCTGCTTCCAAAGGTGATGATTTACAAGCAGACATATACTATATGGTCTGTATTTTAGGATCTGGTGCCCAGGCTATATCAAAGCTTAGCTACCTGGCTCAGCTACCTACCCTTCCTGTGGGAACCGGTAATCCACTGTTTAACAAGGTTCGCCCTCCCCACCCTGCCCTAGCGACCCTTTGTGGATGTGCTGTAAGATTTTCTTGCTCAATAGCAAGGTGGTAACTCCGCTTTCATTTTAAGAAAGTGGAGGCTGAGGGCATTGTATCAATATGGCTTCAACTCCAAGAATTTTTCCTGGTAAAATTAAAGGGAAGATCTTGTTATTGATCAACCATTTCCTTATCCCTTGCTATTGACATATACAAGCTCTTTCTATGTCTAGTGGCTGAAAATGTTTGCATTTGTTCATTTGACTAATGGTGTAATTTTTGTTTCTATACTGTTAAGCCTGTAATGTTTTAAAATGTATTTTATTAAATTTGGACTGGATGTATGTCTCTAGCAATACGAGGTACTTTCTAAACTATTAAGGTAGGGGTAATGGCCCCATGTTGAGATAAGATGATGGTTATTTAAAAAAAAATTTTTTTTGGCTTGCAGGGATATTTTGTGTGTATGTGTCCAAAAAAGAATAAATTGGCATTCTTGTGCCAAAAGTTGTTTTTCTTGTTAATTGTCTAATAAATATGGCGTGTACTGTTATGACAATACACATGGTTGCTTTTTGAAAACAATTTCCTCAATTTAAGAAATTTGAGAAAGAAGAACAGTGGGGAAACCTTGTGTTTTTAACTTCTGGGTCTCCTTCTGTTTAGAAATTGTTATTTGGGAACTTTAGAAGAACTTATCACAACATTGCGTATATGAAAACTTTTACAAGGTTCATTAGATTACTGAGTACAACTCTTAATGGGAAGAGCTATTTATGTGATTTTTTTTTTTTTTTTTTTTAGAAAAATTTGCAGCCAGCAAG
>NW_006300377.1:2897554-2909991 GCF_000327345.1 Myotis davidii | reverse complement strand
TTTCTTTCAGATACATTTCTTCTCATCTGCAGAGTGAAGCAGGCCTACATGATGGGTCTACTTTTATTCAAGTTCTTTCCTGAAAGCTAGCTTTAAGGCTTCAGCAAAATACTCAGAAATTGGGATTAGGAATGTAAAGGGCTTTTCTGATTAACTTTTTTTTTCTTGTTGTGTTTTTTTTTTTTTTTTTTTTTTAGAAAAATCTGCAGTCTCCAGAAGGCAATATGGTCACACATTTTGTAAGACTGACTTTTCTCTAGAGGAGCTGCCCAAATTCATCCATCCTGAGGCTCCCCAATCTAATGTCTTTTATTTTTTAAAAAATATACTTTTATTGATTTCAGAGAGGAAGAGAGAAGGAGAGAGAAATAGAAACATCAATGATGAGAAAGAACCATTGATTGGCTGTCTTCTGCACACACACCCCCACTGGGGATCGAGCTCACAACCCAGGCATGTGCTCCCAACCGGAATCGAACCCAGGACTCTTCAGTCCACAGGCCGATGCTCTATCCACTGAGCCAAACCAGCTAGGGCTAATGTCTTTTAAAAGAATTCTCGCCGAACCGGTTTGGCTCAGTGGATAGAGCGTCGGACTGCGGACTCAGGGGTCCCGGGTTCGATTCCGGTCGGGGGCATGTGCCTTGGTTGCGGGCACATCCTCACTGGGGGGGCGTGCAGGAGGCGGCTGATCGATATTTCTCTCTCATCGATGTTTCTGGCTCTCTATCCCTCACCCTTCCTCTCTGTAAAAAATCAATAAAATATATATTTTTAAAAAAAGAATTCTCACCAGCAAAGGCCTCTGGCTAAGTCATGGCAGGGATAACACAGAGATTTGCACGTATTTGTAGTTTACCAGAGGAGCAAATTCTGCGAACACTAACTTTACTACAGATAATTATCTTTTCCATCAGTGCAATACCCCCCTTTCCATATTTATCTATTACTAAATATCTTTCATGAACCCAAGATATGCCAAGTCCTGTCTAGGTGCTGGGAACAAGGAAGAGTAAAAACAATTCTTCAAAGAGTTCATTCTAATATGCCATCGGGTAGGGGCGTAGGCATTGACACTAACATTATCTGAGTGCCTAGGATACATCAGTCACCTTATACTGACATCTGTAATCCCAGTAACATTCCTTTGAGGTTAATAGAGATAGTCCCATTTTAAAGAGGAGTTAGCTTCAAAGAAGTTAAGTAACACACAGTTACTGAGTGGCAAAGCTAGAATTCGAATCCGGACCTGTCTAACTTCATTATACCTGCTGTTGAGCATGAAGTTACCGGAACTTAGGAAAAGGAAATAACTTTTGCCATGGGGAGTCAGAAAGGCTGATGGTGAATTTTAGGATAGATCATAAAGCAGGAGTTTGCCAGATGGACAACAGGATACTAGACACACGTTCCTTGCAGTAGATTATATTAGCTATAATTTTTGTTTACCCAAATGCTTTCCCTTGCTCCTTTGGGTGATGGAATTCCTTTCTTATGGAAACTTAGGGTATTTTGTGTGTTTCAGGTGAGTCCATATGGCCTTCCTCCGTTTTCATTCCTCACCATTTCTGTTATGTTCATGTCCATCCTTGAATCAGTCACTGGGGATGCGTTACACCAGCCAAAAATGGCTCATGTGCCCACTCCTGGGGGGTGGAGTGTGAGACTGATCAGTACCATTACAAGGCATGTGCCTCCTCTATTTTTCTCCATCTCTTGACTCTGATTTCCTCTATGCTGACTTTATTCTCCAGAAGCTGGTGGTAAATCCTTAAGGAGGAGCGGGGCAAAATCAGAAAAGCTAACAACTATATTACCAATTGTTTGTACAAGTTGAACTAACCTTTCTGGAGCTACTATTTTGTCCTAGTAAATATAAAATAAAAGACCCAAGTTCTGCCCATTGAAAGATTCACTTGTAAACTTGGGGGCCACACATGTAACAATGTAGCTTTGAAGGTTAAATGCTAGGAGGATGTATACACGGACACATGGGGACCACTTAGAGAGTTTCCTAATCCAGCCTAGGGGATCAAGGAGGACTACTTAGGGGAAGTGATGAAGAGCTATCTCATAAAGAATAAATGAGTTTTATAAACGAACAAGGTGAAAGAAGGTATTCTAGGAATTCTCATCATGGGCAAAGGCACAAAGGGAAAAACACCCAAAAAGCATGACTTGTTTGGACGAATTACAAGTAACTTCAGTTCTATTAGATTTTGAGGGATGAGAGAGGCTTTGAAAGTGATAAGGTTGGACTACAGAGGCAAGCTCTAGGTCCTGACAGGACAGGACTTGAATGCCATTCCAAGGAGTTTAGAGCTGATCCTGTAGGTGCAGGGGAATCGCCGTCTGGTTCATGTTAGTTGTGCTGGCAGTAGTGTGATGGGCAGGTTGAAGCTGAAGTTCTGCTGAAAGGAGTTCTATTAAAATAGCCCAGTTATTCAGTGTAGATAAGCCACAAGTGGAGCATCGAGTTCCTGGGTCAGGGTGCCCTCCAGAGTGGGCTTTATGCCCTTGGGATTTCCAGCTCTCCTGTGGGCTCAGTTACAGATTTTCTGTAAACAGTTGCCTGAAGGAGAACACCCACAGCTCTCTGGGAATGAACAGTAATCCGTAGAACTGGGAAGTATTAAAAAATTAACATTTCTTCCAGAGAAAACCAAACCCATGGAGGCCAGGTTCTGCTAAAAGGCGTACAGCATAGCGGTGATGTTGTCAGCAGTTAGACATGAGCAGAGCAATGATGATGGGCCAGCCCAGAAAAGCAGCAAAAGCAGATCAGGGACACCAAGGCTGACCTCAAGACCAGCAGCATTGAAGAATGACACCCTGCCCTGGCACTGACCAATCAATCAGTGGAGACCTAGACCCTGGAAGGACACCCCTGAAAAACTGCTAAATATTCTATTGAGATCTTCCCCTGGGACCTCCCCTAAAATCTCCACCCTAAAACCCTTAGGACAGAGGACCCAGCGCGCTCTCCCTCCTGGAAGCACATTAGTACCTTTCCCTTTTCTTTTCCTTTTTTCTTCCCCCTTCTTTCTCCCCTGCCCCCCATGTGCATTACCATTACCTTCCTCACTCCCAAGCTCCAAGGGCCCATCCTTTGTCTCTATAACTTGTTTCATCAGCTCATTTCTTCTACGAATTACTTCTTCTACCTCTGTGATTTTATAAATAAATGTTCTCTTATTAAAAAAATAATAAAATACTCTCCCTTCCTCTCTGTAAAAAATCAATAATACATATATATATGTAAGTACATATATATATAATACATATATATATAATACATATATATATATAAAATAAAATAGCCCAAGCCAAAGAAGATGAAGTTTGAACTTGAACAGTGATAGTGCAGTTGGAAAAAGGAACAAACACAGAAATATTCAGAAAGTAGAAAAAGCAGAACTTGGTGAAAGTGGATATGGAAAGTGAAAGGAATAAGGTAGATGCATTAGGAGGGGGTCTCAGGTGTTGGCTTGGGTAGGTGGAAAAATAATAATGCCACTGAGCACATGAACACAAAAGAAGGAGAAGAAAGAGGAGGTGGAGGGGAGGAGGAGCACACACACACACCACACACACTCACACACACACACTCACACACACCAAACACACACACACACCCCACACACCACACACACACACATGAAACACACCACACAACCACACACACCACACACCACACACACACTCGTACACACACACTCACACACACTCACACACACAAGAGACACACCATACACACACACATCAAACACACACACCACACACACCACACACACACACCACAAACACACACAGCACACACACTCACACACACACACCAAACACACACACACACACACACACACACACACACACACACACACACACACACACAAGTTGTTAGAGAGGAATGAGGTGAAGTTATTGAGTTATTGGAGATCCCCTGAGCAGTGGGCAATTCCAAGAAGCAAGTATGGTACATACAGTGAGAGGACGTAATCTTCACCACCTAAAAGGTGGCATTAGTCTTCCCTGAAGAAAAAAAGGAAGAAGAGGAAGAGGAGGAGGAAGAGGAGGAGGAGAAGAGGAGAAAGGGGAGGAGGAGGAGGAGGAGAAAAGGAGGAGGAGGAGAGCAGGAGGAGGAGGAGAGCAGGAGGAGGAGGAGGAGGAGGAGGAAGATTTGTGATTTGTGGGAAGGAGGAAGAACGTAAGTTTAGTTTTGAACAAACTGCATTTGAGGGAGGTGCATGTGTACTGGAGACAGATTGGAAGACATCAATATGCTGGTAGTGATTAAAATCATTTCAATGTATGGTCAGCTATTGTGAATAATGTTGCTATGAACATACAAATATCTCTTTGAGACCCTGCTTTCAATTCTTCTGGCTATATACCCAGAAATGGAATTGCTGGATAATTTATTAATTCTGTGTTTGATTTTTTGAGGAAACTCTATACTGTTTTCCATAGTGGCTGCACCATTTTACATTTCCACCAACAGTGCACAAGGGTTCTAATTTCTCAATATCCTCATTAGGAACAGTGGTTATTTCCTATTTTTTGATCATAGCCATCCTAATGGATATGAAGTAGTATCTGATTGTTATTTTGACTTGCATTAGTGATGATTAGTGATGTAGAGCATCTTTTCATGTACTTATTGGTAATTTATATATTTTCTCTGGAGAAATGTCTATTCTCTGGAGAAATATCTATTCTAGTTTTCCCGTTTTTTCAGCTGTGCCCTTTAATTTTTGAAGGACAATTTTGATAGGTGATGTAGTTTGTTTTCTTTTGTCTTTCAGCTGTGCAGATTGTCTTTTAGCTCGCATTGTTCTGTTGGGAATTCACCTATCAGTTCCTTGACTGGATAGATTGCTGATAAAACATTACTTCTGGATGTAATTACTTCTAGATGTGTCTTGCAGGTGTTTCTGGAAGAGATTAGCATTTTGATTTGAATCAGTAAACTAACTAAAGAGATCTACCCTGCCAATGTGAGCAGGCATCACCTGATCAATCCATAGAGGGCCCAAATAGAACAAAGAGGCAAAGGAAAAGCGAACTTCCTCTCTTCTTGAGCTAGGACATCCTTCAGACATCAGAGGTCCTGACTCTCAGGCCTCCGGATTCCAGAAACATTAGCAGCCTCCTATTCTTAGGACTTTGGACTCAGACTGGCTCTCTAGCTTACAGATAGCATAGTGTACGACTTTTTGGCCTCCGTAACTGCATGAGCTCAATCCTATAATAAATCTTCTTTTCTCTCTCTCTCCTTCTTGCTGTATCCCATTGATTCTGTTTCTCCGGAGAACACTTTACTGAAATAGAAGGTAATTGCCCTTTTTCCTCTGGCTGCTTTTAGTATCTTCTCGTTTTGATTTCCAACACTTTTACTGTAATAGGCCTAAGTATCTTTGTATTGTCCTCCTTAGGACTTTGTCTTAATAATCTTTGTAAAACCAGCACACGGTGTCTGACATGTAGTAGGTGCTCTTTAATCTGTGCTAAACAGAAATTCATAGCTTCCCACAGATATTTAAGGAAGCAATGCTTGAATTCCCCTCCACCCTACACTTTGGTCTTTCAATGATCCTATTCTGAATTCCAGTCTCTGTGATTTTTTTCTTTGACCCTGCTCCTGGCCCCTGGACTTAGTTGGAGTTTAGACATGGTTTTTCTCATGTTTAGTCCTGCTCTCTCCAACTGCCTTTCCTTTACTTGGCTGCCCTCCGAATCTCAACGTCCCATGTGACATTAATCCCCTATTCCCAACCCAGTACTTGTGTGTGTGTGGCGGGGGGGGGGGCGGGGGGGGGGGGGGAATTCAGACATTAGAAGTAATGAAGAAGAGTTTTAAAATTCTCGTTAAAAAAGATACCAAACATAATGGCAATTTATTTATTTTACATATTACCTTTCAACATACACACAATTTTTAAAAATCCTCACCTAAGGATATATTTAGAGAGAGGAAGAGTGAGTGAGAGAGAAACATCAATCAATGTGAGAAAGAAACATCAATCGGTTGACTCCCGTACACACCCCGACTGAGTATGGAACCTGCAACCTACATATGTGACCTGACTGGGAATTGAACCTACAATGTTGTACAGGACAACACTCTAACCAACTGAGGCACCTGGCCAGGGCTGTACACAGATTTTTATATAGTTTTAATCTTAAAATGCTGTGTTATTTCATTAACTATTACATGATGGACTTTTATTCTTTTTAAAGACTGAAGTCTTATCATTTTGTCATCATAATAATTAATTTGGCAACTATTTACTGACTACCTGGCTGGCATTGTGCTAGGCATCAGGGCTACAAAGATAAAATAAATATATGATGTTTTTTCTTTTTTTGTTTGTTTGGATTTCTGTTTTATTCTACTGATGAATTTTTCCCCCTTTACCTATTGATTTCAGTGGACTTATAGTATGTTCTGATATTTAGTAAGTCAAAAAATTATGGTTTGCCAAGACCGGTTTGGCTCAGTGGATAGAGCGTCGGCCTGCGGACTGAAAGATTCCAGGTTCAATTCCGGTCAAGGGCATGTACCTTGGTTGTGGGCACTTCCCCAGTAGGAGATGTGCGGGAGGCAGCTGATTGATGTTTCTCTCTCATCGATGTTTCTGACTCTCTATCTCTCTCCCTTCCTCTCTGTAAAAAATCAATAAAATATATTTAAAAAATTATGGTTTTACTTTATGCTTTAAGTCTTTTACATATTTAGAAAGAGGAGAAGGGGGAAGGGGAAAGCTATATTGACAAAAGAGAATAGCTAAGTGTTGCTACATGTACCACAGGAAGTGCAAGCAGAGACACATGGGAGGGAATGTCAGGAAGTTGTCATGAAGGCAGGAAGCCTTGAGCTGAGTTTTGAAATATGAGTAGGTTTTGCCAGTCAGTTGAAGATGTTGAGGTTTTAGGGGGTTAATAAATCATACCCTCTCCCTACACCAGTTCAGAAGCAACTGAAAAATAGACATAGAGAGTAATAGTTGGATGAAAAGCAGGATGTCAACTTTATTGTTGATAAGAGTTAGATAAGAGGACTTGCTTAGAAGACAAATGGTAGTGCTAACATTCCTCTTAGAGGCCCAGTGCACAAAATTTGTGGATGGGGCGGGGTCCCTTCAGCCCAGCCTGCACCCTCTCCAATCCGGGACCCCTCGGGGGAATGTCTGACTTCCTAGGGATCGGGCCTAAACTAGCAGTCGGATATCCCTCTCACAATCCGGGACTGCTGGCTCCTAATCACTCACCTGCCTGCCTGCCTGGTCGCCCTCAACTGCCCGCCCCTGCTGGCCCGGTTGCCCCTCATGGCCCTCCCGCCGGCCTGGTCGCCCCACGCAGCCTGCTTGTTCAGTTGTTTGGTCGTCCCTCACTAATCTCCCTGCCAGCCTGGTCATAGGGCATGAGGGTTAATTTGCATATTACCTCTCTCTTATATAGGATGCTTGTCTTCTTAGTCACAACACAATACGCACAGGACAACCTTGGTTTCCTACTTTTCCAAGTTTACTGATTAAACACTTTTGAATGAAATTGAAATTTTCTTTTTCAATGAACAAAAGAAAAACTTAATTGAGGCTCTAGGGCAGGGGTCCTCAAACGATGGCCTGCGGGCCACATGCAAATACAAATATTCTATTTGTTCCCGTTTTGTTTTTTTACTTTAAAATAAGGTATGTGCAGTGTGCATAGGAATTTGTTCATGGGTTTTTTTTAAACTATAGTCCGGCCCTCCAACGGTCTGAGGGACAGTGAACTGGCCCCCTGTTTAAAAAGTTTGAGGACCCCTGCTCTAGGGTCATGGGATTCAGGCAGAAGGCTGCCCTGTGGGCCTGACGAGTTGGTGGAGGGGCCTTATTTAACCTTCTTCTTGGGGCACATGTTGTTGGTGTGGTCCCACTTCTTGTGGGAGTTGACAGTGCAGAGGTGCAGGTGAGTGTAACACTTGTGGCAGATCATCTTGTTGCAGTTGTACTTCTGGGAGAGCTGGCAGAGGGAGGGCTCGGTGATGTCACTCCACAGACAAAGCACCAAGTGCAGGGTGGACTCTTTCTGAATATTGTAGTCTGAGAGAGTGCAGCCATCCTTCAGCTGTTTGCCCTCAAAAGTCAGGCGCTGCTGGTCAGGCAGGATGCTCTCCTTGTCTTGGATTTTAGATTTGACATTCTCAATGTCAAACCTCAAGGGTGATGGTCTTGCCAGTTAGGGTCTTCACAAAGACCCTCATCTCTGTGTCTGCTGAGGAGGCTGCTCTATGACCTCATTGAAGAGAAAGAGCATGAAATAGAAATTTTAAAAAATCCCATTTAAATAGAATCAGAATTATAAAATGCTTAGGGATAAATTTGAAAAAAAATGGTGTACAAGACCTGTATATTGAAAACTAGAAAACATTGTCAATAGAAATTAAATAAAACCAACATAAATGGAGTGACGCACTATGATCAATAGTGTTAAGGTGTTATTTGTACCCAAACTGATCTAATACAATCCCAATTAAAACCCTAGTAGCCTTTTTTTTGGTAAAATATTTACAGCTGATTCCAAAATTTATATGGAAATGCAGAAGACCAACTAGAATAGTCAAAAACAACGTTGGAAAGAAGAACATAGTTGGAGAATCTATACTACCTGTGGAGGACAGATTCTAAGATGGCACCATTATCCTTTCCTCCTGGTGTTCAGGCCTTTGTATAATCCCCTCCCCATGTGTGTGGACAGGACCAGTGACTTGCTTCTAACCAATAAAATACGGTAAAGGTGATGAGATGTGATTTCGTGACTACGTTAAGTTAGATAAGACTGTCCTGCTAGCAGACTCCCTCTAAAGTCCTTTTCTCTCTCTGGCTCTCTCCCTTTCTCACTCTCCTTTATGGTTCTGTTGGGGATGCCCAGGTGGCAGAGAATTGTAAGGGACTCTAGGAGTTGAGAGCAGCTTCTAGCTGCCAGCCAACAAAAAACAGAAGCTCTCAGTTACACAGCTGCAGTGAACTGAATGCTGCTAGTAAAATGTGGATTTTTTCCTAGTCAAGCCTCCAGATAAGAGGCCAGCTCTGGCCTATACTTTGAATACAGCCCGTGAGATGATAAGTAGAGGATCTAACTAAGCTATGCCCAGACTCTTTGTTGTGTGTGTGTGTGTGTGTGTGTGTGTGTTAATCTTCACCTGAGAATATTTTTCCTTTGACTTTTAGAGAGTGTGGGAGGGAGGAAGGGAGAGAGAGAACATCAATGTGAGAGAGACACATCTATTATGGTTGCCTCCCACACGTACCCCTATTGGGCCTGAGGACCAAACCTGCAACCCAGGTACGTGCCCTTGACTGAGAATCGAACCTGTGACCCTTCAGTGCACGGGCCAGCACTCTAACAACTGAGTAACACTGGCCAGGGCTATGCCTGAACTCTTGCTCTACAGATACTGTGAGATAAATAAATGTGTATTGTTTTAAACTTTCAAATTTGTGGTCATTTGTTATTCAGCAATAAATAGATAACAACTCCACTACCTGATTTCATGACTTATTATTAAGCTACTATAATCAAGGATATGTGATATGGACACTAAGATAGAGACAGATAGTTATATGGAATGGAACAGAATCCAGAAATAGACCCATGCCAATATGGCTAAGTAATTTTCAACACACGTGCCAAGGCAATTTAATGGGGGCAATGGATAGCTTTGTACAAATACACACACACACCACCACCACCACCACCACCAACAACAACAACACAACAACAACAACCCAGACCTTTACTTCTCACCATGTACAAAAATAGCTCAAAATGTGCCCAGGCAGCGTGGCTCAGTGGTTGAGGGTCGACCTATGAACCAGGAGGTCACGGTTTGATTCCCAGTCAAAAATATTTTTTTAAAAATAGCTCAAAATGGATCATAGACCTAAATGTACAAGCACAAATCTATAACACTTCTAAAAGAAAACATGGAAGAAAATCTTAGTGACTTTGAGTTTGGTAAAGATTTTATCTTATTTTTTAAAATATATTTTTATTGATTTCAGAGAGGAAGGGAGGATAGAGAGATAGAAACATCAATGATGAGAGAGAATTACTGATCGGCTGCCTCCTGCACATCCCCTACTGGGGATTAAGCCCACAATCCAGGCATGTGCCCCCGGGCTGGAACCAAACCTGGGACCCTTCAGTCCGCAGGCCGATGCTCCATCCACTGTGCCAAACCGGGTGTGAGTCTGGTAAAGATTTTAAAAAATATAATACAAAAAGCATTAACTGTAAATGAAAAATGTTAATAAATTGGATTTCATTAAAATTAACATGTCTTGCTCCTCAAAAGATACTGCTATGAAAATGAAGAGGCAAGCCATCCTGAAAGAAAATATTTTCAAAACATATATCTGATAAAGGACTAGTATCTAGAATATATGAAGAATTCTTATAATTTAATAAGAATCCAATTTAAAAAGTGGTTAAAATATTTGAACAGAAACTTTACCTAAGAAAATATGCCAAATGCAAAATAAGCATTTGAAAACATGCTGAACATAATTTGTCATTTACAAAGTGTAAATTGAAACCCAAATGAGATACCATCATACTCCCATTGGAAGACTAAAATTAAAAAGACTGAGCATACCAAGTGTTTGGGAGGATGTGGAGCAACTGTAATTCTCATACACTTCTGTGAGAATGTAAACTTATCAGTCACTTTGGAAAACAGTTTGCCCTGAGTGGATAGCTCAGTTGGTTAGAGCATCCTCCCAATATGCCAAGGTTACAGGTTCAATCTCTGGCCAGGGCACATACAAGAAGCAACCAATGAATGTATAATAAGTGGAACAACAAATTGAGGATGTCTCTCTTCTCTCTCAAAGTTCAATCAATAATTTATATAAATAAATAAAAGTTATGCACTTACAATAAAACCCACTCATTCCACTCCTAGATGTTTACCTAAGCAAATGTTCATACCAGTAGTTTTATTTGCAGTGGACTCAAACTGAAAACAGCCCAAATGCTCATTAACATGTGAGTGAATGAATAAAATAGTTCCGTATTCGTTTAATGGAATGCTATTCAACATTAAAAACCAATGAATTGCCCCTCTGGTGTCGCTCAGTGGTTGAGTGTCAACCCATGAACCAGGAGGTCAAGGTCGGTCGGATTAGAGTATATGGCCTCTATCCCCAGTAGGGAAGGTGCAGGAGGCAATCATTTTGGTGAGAGAAGCAGCCAAAAAATGAATTTATTCCAGATATATAAAATACTAGAAAATTAAAACTAGTCTATGGCGACAGAAAAGAGGCAGAACTACAAAGGAACAGGAAGAAACTTTTGAGGGTGATGGATATGTTCATTATCACACACACACTCATATTAATTATCACCTGAAGATACGTTTTTATTAATTTTTAGAGAGAGGGGAAGGGAGAGAAACATCGTGTGAGAGAGAAACATCCATCAGTTGCCTCCGGTATGTACCCAACTGGGGATCAAACCCGCAGCCTAGGTAGTGCCCAGGCCGGGTATGAACCTTTTGGCTTACTAGACAGCATTTTAACCAATGAGCCACCCGGTCAGGGCATATTCATTATCTTGATTGCAGTGATGGGTTCACACGTGTATACCTATGTCAAAACTTATCAGATTGCACACTTCAAATATGTGAAATTTACCGAATGTCATTTAAACCTCAGTTGAATTGGGGGGTTGGGGAGAAGCAAGGAATGCAAGCTTCCTGTGGGCCCGAGGACGCGAAATCAAGGGATGGGGGAGGAGCTAAGTCGCGCATGCTCAGTCCTTCCTCCACGCTGCCCAGTCCGATCCCTGGGAGGCGTGGCTGACGCGTGCGTAGCCCGGGTAGGACGCCATAGTGAGCTGGGAGGCCACGAGGCGCGTTCGCTCGTCGCTCTTGGGAGAAGGTCTCACAGAACTCGACGGCCCTGTCTTCCGAGGGCACCGAGAAGCACTGACCGGCTCTGCAACGAAGCAGGTAAGTTGCAGCGGTGTTCACTTCGGAACAGTCTTTCGAAGCGGCGGGGAAAGTGGGCTCGAAAGGGCAGGGCACAACCCGTGGGGGAGCTGTGGTAATTTTTGCCTTCTTGTCCGTCTCCCGGTTCAGTCATGAACTCAGGAGGGAAAGGATTGTTTCGTACTGACCGCCCAGGTGTCCCTTCCCTGCAAGCACCCTTGCCTCAGGATGGGTCGCTGGTCCGTACATTTTTGTTGAAGGGGTTGAGAAATCTCAGTCACGCCGCTTGTCCGTCAGACCAGGGTTCAGATGTAGGCCTTTTCGGCTTCAAACCCCGAGGACTTGCTTGGAAAGCGTAATTGAAATCTGAAAACATTCGGTAGGCCCCGGCCGGTGTGCCTCAGCTGCTAGAGCCTCCTCAGCCCGCGCGCGTGCGCCCGAGGGTCGCGGGTTCGGTTCCTGG
>NW_006300377.1:2883312-2897451 GCF_000327345.1 Myotis davidii | reverse complement strand
CCCCCCCCCGCCCCCCCGCCTCTTTCCACTCTCTCTAAAAAATGAATGGAAAAAATCACCTCAGGTGAGGATGAACAACCACAAAACTGGTATTCATTTACGGATTCATCGCTTTAATCGATGCAGTGATGTTGTCAACCCTAAAATGCCCGCCATCAATAAGGAGGCGTTTAGATGGGGGTGTAGTTTCAAAAATTACACCACATTGATCCAACGAATACTATGCACCTTCCCTTTTCCAGGCACTTTGGCGCCGGGAGTATTCCTGAGGAAGGTGGACATTTTCCCTGCCCTCACATAAAACAGGTAAAAGAATCAATAGCAAAACAGTTTGCTAAGTGCTCGATAGGAAGCTTCTAAGATCTCTTTTTTCCCCCCTCAAAATTTGGAGTTTTACCAGGATGTGCTCTTATGTGAGTTGGTGTTTTTTCTTTTTCTTCTTTGTTTCTTTTCCCCTCTCAGTGTGCTGAGCACAGAATGGGCCCTTTCTGGGTACTAAAAAGCTATTTAAAAAATATGTAATTATCTGTTTTTCTTAAATTTTTAGGTGTTCTTAATAAATATTGGGTACTTATAATTTGATGGTTATTTGTATTGTAAATACTGGTTTTTGCTTTGTCTTCACTTTCTTTGTAATATCTGTTGATGAATTTAAATTCTTTTTTAACCGTTTGGCTGCTGACATATTTTTTCGGACATATGCCAAAACTGCGGCACTAATTGCGCGTGTATGGGAAAAAATGTAAAACACTTTTTATACAATAAACTCACTTGTATTGCTTTGCAACAACAAAAATTAAAAAATACCAATTGTTTACATAAATTTGTTTTAAATAAGAAGAGCGCGATAGCGCTCCTTAGCAGTCAAACGGTTAAAAATATGTTTTTTTTAAATTGATTTCAGAGAAGAAGGGAGAGAGAGATAGAAACATCAATGATGAGGGAGTTGATCCCCATTGGGGATTGAGCCCGCAACCGGGGCATGTGCCCTTGACCAGAATCGAACCCTGGACCTTTCAGTCCCCAGGCTGACACTCTATCCACTGAGCCAAACCAGCTAGGTCCTAGCTGGTAGGGCACATGTAAATTCTTAATTTTAATCTAGTTGAAATGATGGTCTTTTTATTTTTTAATGCTAAGTATGTTTTTGGTTAGTATGTTTTGGTTCTTTCCCATCTCAAGTTGCTTATATTTTTTTCTTAATGTTTTTCAAGACTTGCCTTTCAGCAGAATTGATTTTTGTGTATGAGGTGAAAATAGGACTCAGATTTTATATTTTTCCACATAGATAATCTGTTTTCCCAGTTCCATTATTAATTAGTTTGGCCTTTGTCTAGTGGTCTGCAATGCCACCTTTGTCATTGTTCCCAGACTCTATATTGTTTCCAGACTCTGCATTCTGTTTTACTAGCCAATTTATCTAACTCTAGGCCACTTATCTCACTGTCTTAATTACCACGTTTTTGTAATAAGACTTAATAGGACAAATTCCTCACTTTTTTTTTTAATCAGAATCTCTGGAGATGAGAATCTGTATTCTTTTTTTTTTTTAATATATTTCATTGACCCCCTACAGAGAGGAAGTGAGAGAGAGACAGAGAGCTAGAAACATCGATGAGAGAGAAACATTGATCAGCTGCCTCCTGCACATCTCCCACTGGGGATGTGCCCGCAACCCAGGCACATGCCCCCGACCGGAATCGAACCTGGGACCCCTCAGTCCGCAAGCCAACACTCCATCCACTGAGCCAAACCGGTTTCGGCCTCACTTTTTTTTTTTTAATTGATTTCAGAGAGAGGAAGGGACAGGGAGAAACATCAGTGATGGGAGAGAATCATTGATCAGCTGCTTCCTGCATGCCCTCTGCTGGGGATTCAGCCTGCAACCGGGGCATGTACCCTGGCCAGGAATTGAACCCTGACCTCCTGGTGCATGGGTTGACACTCAACGACTGAGCCATACCGGTCGGGGACCTTTTCTATTCATTTAATAGCTTTTTTAAAAGTTATATCATGTTTGCTTACCGAAGTCTACATGAATCAATACCTTTATCCTTGTCCTAAGCAGTACAAGAACCTTTAGAACACTTTAAGTCTTATCATCCCACATCCTAACTTACATGCTGATGATCAATATTTTAGCTTTTTAAAAAATGTTATTCATGAGATATTTATTAAAATAACATTTAGGGGGGAATAACAATACAATGAACATCATTACTGAAAACTGTATACCATCATGCAAAAAAGGATTTCATTTTGGCCCTGGCCAGTGTTGCTAAATGGTTAGAGTGTCAGTCTGCACACTAAAGAATCTGGGTTTGATCCCTGGTCAAGAGCACATACCTGGGTTTTGGTTCACTCCCCACCCCTGATTGGGGATCATGGGGGAGGCAATCAGTCAATGGGGCTCTCTCCCATCGATGTTTCTCTCTCTCCCCCTCCCTTCCTCCCTCCCTCCCTCCCTCCCTCCCTCACTTTCTTAAAAAGCAATGGAAGACGAAACCGGTTTGGCTCAGTTGATAGAGCATCGCCCTGCGGACTGAGGGGTCCCGGGTTCGATTCCGGTCAGGGGCATATACCTGGGTTGCGGGCACATCCCCAGTGGGGAATGTGCAGGAGGCAGCTGATCGATGTTTCTCTCTCATCGATGTTTCTAACTCTCTCTCTCTATCCCTTCCTCTCTGTAAAAAATCAATAAAATATATTTTAAAAAAAAAAGCAATGGAAAATATATCCTCAGGTGAGGATTCACCAACCCCCTCAAAAAAAAAAAAAGGATTTTATTGGGAAATCAATTTCTAATTTATGGCAGGTTGTATTTTCAGAAATAAAACCACAAAACAACACAATCTAATTCAATCTTAAAGGCTGGAATGCTGAGCAAGGAATGTTCTTATTTTTGTTAATCCTTACCCAAGGATATTTTTTCCATTTATTTGATTTTTAGAGAAAGTGGAAGGGATGGGGGGAGGGAGAGAGAGAGAGAGAGAGAGAGAGAGAGAGAGAGGAGAGAGGAGAGAGAGACATCAATGTGCCCTTGACCAATGTGCCTTTGACTGAAGCGTCAAATCTGTGACGCTTCAGTCCATGGGCCGACACTCTAACCACTGAGCTACTGGCTAGGGATGTTCTTACTCTTTATAGAAGTGCCTTCTTTTTTTTTAAAATATATTTTTATTTATTTCAGAGAGGAAGGGAGAGGGACAGAGAGATAGAAACATCCCATTTGCAACAGCATGGATGGAACTGGAGAGCATTATGCCAAGTGAAATAAGCCAGTCAGAGAAAGATAAATACCACATAGGGACAGATCCAGAGACAGAGAAGCGGCAATCAAACTGTCAAACCTCAGCGGGAAAGTAGGGAAGGGTGAGGGTAAGGGGGAGAGATCAACCAAAGGACTTGTATGCATGCATATAAGCCCAACCAATGGACACAGACAACAGGGGAATGAGAGCATGAGTGGGGGGGAGGGTTGGGGGTTATGGGGGGGGTGAGGACACATATGTAATACCTTAACCAATAAAGAAATTAAAGATTTAAAAAAAACGAAAGAAACATTAATGAGGAGAGAAAGTCATCAATCAGCTGCCTCCCGCACCCTCCACACTTGGGATCAAGGCCACAACTCAGACATATGCCCTGACCGGGAATTGAACCATCACTTCCTGGTACACAGGTCGATGCTTAACCACTGAGCCATGCCTGCCAGGCAGAAGCCCCTTCTTTACACTGTCAGGTACCAGGACTCTGCCTTATGATGTGATTTCAGCCACCAAGTCATCAACAGTAATGTGTTCTAGTTCTTTCTCTTTAATTACCTCTTTACAGTGTGCCTTCAGTTGATCCTTTCAGCCATATAGAATTAATGCCTCAAAGCAGCTCTTTGAGGCATTCTCTTCCTGCAGTTTCTATTAACTTTTGGTTAATTGCTGCCCTCATCTGCATCTCTTTGTTTCTCTTGCTAACGGACCATGGTAGCAGGTGAGGGCTGTCCCTTCTCATCAATGAAATGATTCTTATGGAAATGATTCTTGAGCTGAAGTCTGTTACCTACCACACTTGTCATCTGCCTGGACTTGATCTTCATCTTTCTTCACCACTGATATAGTCACCATTTTCAATTATCCTCTTATTCTGTCTTACAGCAACCCATTCTTTTTTTTTTTTTTTTCCAAAGCACTTGTCTTGGAATGTATTTTGGGGTTTTTTAAATTTGTTTATTGTCTATCACTGTATTCTTTGTAAGTGCAAGGAAGTACAGGTCTGCTTTGTTCACTAACTGGTAGGCATTTAGTAAATGTTGGTTGAATGAATGAATATGTATTTGTATTTTGGAAAGATCACCCTGATGCAATTAGAGAATGTATCTAAGAATATAAGACTAGAGGTAGGGAGTTAGGGGGCTGTTTCACTTATCCAGGC
Source organism: Myotis davidii (assembly GCF_000327345.1). Classification (NCBI taxonomy): domain Eukaryota; kingdom Metazoa; phylum Chordata; class Mammalia; order Chiroptera; family Vespertilionidae; genus Myotis; species Myotis davidii. The sequence continues at coordinate 2,893,023 of NW_006300377.1, read as the reverse complement.
AAGAGTTAGTGGTAACCTAGGCTTGGATAATAGCAGTAGGGATATAGAAAAGTAGAGACTATTAAAATATATTAGGAGTTAAAATCCACAGGATTTTATTACCATTTTTAAAAAATATATTTTACTGATTTTTTACAGAGAGGAAGGGAGAGGGATAGAGAGTTAGAAACATTGATGAGAGAGAAACATCCATCAGCTGCCTCCTGCACACTCCCTACTGGGGATGTGCCTGCAACCAAGGTACATGCCCTTGACCGGAACCGAACCCGAGATCCTTGAGTCTGCAGGCTGATGCTCTATCCACTGAGCCAATTCGGTTAGGACTTACTACCATTTTTATATGGGGCATGAGTTAAGTGGTATTTTGTTTGTTGGTGTTTTTTTAAAAAAATATTTTTTCTTGATTTTTTACAGAGAGGAAGGGAGAGGGATAGAGAGTTAGAAACATTGATCAGCTGCCTCCTGCACATCCCCTATTGGGGATGTGCCTGCAACCAAGGTACATGCCCTTGACCGGAATCAAACCCGGGACTCTTCAGGCCGCAGGCCGATGCTCTATCCAGTGAGCCAAACCGGCGAGGGCTGTTGGTGGTTTTTTGTTGGTTTTTTGTGTTTGTTTTTTTATCCTCACTCGATATTTTTCCATTGATTTTTAGAGAGAGTGAAAGACAGAGAGAAGTATTGATATGAGAGAAACACATTGATTGGTTGCCTCCTGCATGTGCCCTGACCAGGGCTTGTGTGGAGGGGAACCTGCAACCGAGATACATGTCCTTGACCGACTCTGGGACCCTTCGGCCCCCAGGCCGAGGCTCTGTCCACTGAGTCAAACCGGCTAGGGCAAGTGATGTTTTTTAGGGTTTTATCTTTATTCTCTCTTCATGCAACACACCCGCTTTGTGAGTTCTCATTGATGCCTATGGCTCCAGTTACTATCTGTATGCTTTTAACTCTTAAATATGGAGCTTTAAGTGAAACTTTTTTTCTGGGTTTCACATTATATATTCAACCATGTACGAGACAGCTGTACTAGAATATCTTGCAGTCATTATCTTTCTTGCCAAACCTGCTCCTCTTTTAGTGTTTTTAATCTCAGGATATGGTACCACCAACCTCTGATTTGCTCAAGCCAGAAACCTATTAGTGGGTGGTTCTTGTAGCCCAACTAAGGTGGCAATAGGAATATAAGTGTCATCCCTTTAAGAAGGGTATGACTGTCCTGGCTGGTTTGGCTCAGTGGATGGAGTGTCGGCCTGCGGACTGAAGGGTCTCGGGTTTGATCTGGACAAGGGCACATGCCTGGGTTGTGGGCTTGATTCCCTACTGCGCATGGGAGGCAGCCAGTCAATGATTCTCTCTCATGGTTGATGTTTCTTTCTTTCCCTCTCCCTTCCTCTCTGAAATCAATAAAAATATATTTTGTTAAAAGAGGGTATGATTGATTTGCTCTTCTCTTCATTTTCTATTTTTATTTACTATTAAAGGAAAGGAAAGCTATGATAATGATTGAGATTATGTAGAAAGAAAATGAGGACATGTCCCAGGAGCGTATCAGAAGACCATGGGAATTATCATGTATTCAGCACCTATAAGTGCTAATTGCTGTGTTTGGCCTTTACCATTCATTAATTAATTTAATCTTTTCACGACTCTATGAGATTTTTATGAGTGAGGAAATTACAGTTCATAATGAGACTATGGCTTGATCAAGGTTATATGTCCACTTGTGGTAGAGCTGATATTTGAGCCAGGTTTTTCTGATTTCAAATGTTTCAGTATGTAACTAAGTGGAATTATAAATCAAAGCACAGGAACACAATATGACTGTTGTTAAATATTGCCAAATTGCTTTCCAAAGGAATCCTATATAATAAAGAGGGGATATGCAAATTGACCATCACTCCACCACAAAGATGGCTGCACCCACAGCTGAGGCCGAGTTCCCAAGCAAGCCTTAAGGAGCAATCAGTAGGGACCTGAGGCTGCCCCTCCCCACCCTCCCGTGGGGCTTGACAAGGCACATCAGGCCGTGCCCCCCCACCCTGGTGCCAGGCCGGGGGACCTCAGGCCACACCTCCCACATGGCAGGGCTTGACAGGGGACCTCAGGCCATGCCCCCTGCCCGGTGTCAGGCTGGGGGACCTCAGGTTGCGCCTCCCACCTGGCAGGGCTTGACAGGGGACCTCAAGGTGCGCCCCCCCCCACGCCAGTGCTGGGCCGGGGGACCTCAGGCTGCTTCCCCCGTCCTGGCGCCAGGCCAGAGGAACTCAGGCTGCGCCCCCTGCCCTGGTGCCAGGCCGGGGGACCTCAGGCCACGCCCCCTACCCCTGTGCCAGGCTGGAGGACCTCAGGCCATGCCCCCCACCTGGTGGGGCTTGATGGGGGACTTCAGGTTGCACCCCCCACCCTGGTGCCAGGCTGGTGGACCGCAGGCCGCTCCCCCCCCCCACCTGGCGGGGCTTGACAGGGGTACCTCAGTCCGTGCCCCCTCACCCTGGCACCAGGCCAGGGGACCTGAGGCTGTGCCCCCCCACCCAGCGGGGCTTGACAAGGGTGGGACCGGTCAGGTCTGGATCTAGCCCAATGAGGGGGCGGGCTGGCCGGGCCTGGGTCTCGTGCGATTTTGAGGCATATGTGGGTGGGTGGGGACTTGACTCTGGATCCCATGGTGCACCCCAGACTCTGACAGGAGGAAGATTTGCATATACATTTTACTAATATTCTTTCATCTCTGACACTTCTATTATAGAGAAAGGGCAGTTAGCAATATTAAAATATTTTCTCTAATTAATCCCCTTTTACACTTGCTCTTAGCCAAAAGGCCGAGAAGCGATAATTAATTAATCCCCTTTTAATGTGCATAAATTTCGTGCACCAGGCCACTAGTATACTGATATAAAATGCCAATGTACAGTTCCATTACAATATCTTCATTATTGAGCATGTAATATAATTTTAAAAAAATAATGGAGCCTGGCCAAGTTTAGGGTTTTGGGTCCTCCATGTGTGTTGCAGAAGACCCAGGAAATAGGCTTCATTTGGGTCAGTTCAGTTCCAGCTTGGGTGGAATTACATTTGTGAACTTGTTTTGGGTGTCAGAACCAGGGACAGCTCCTCCTGTCCCTCCCCCTGCTGACCCTTGGCTGGTGTGAGCTGGGGTGAGAGTGGGCAGATTTGGGTATGGTGTACTTCTTCTAGCATTTTTTCTGTTTCTTGCTTCCTTTTTTATGCTAGAATATCACAACTAATAGTTCCTGGCATATGTGGGGTTATTCACCTTCATAATTTCTGCTAACGCTGCGTGGTATGCCTTGTTCCCATCTTTTGCCTGGCCAATTCCTGCTCATCCTCCCAGGCCTTTTTAAATAGGAATCTCTTCTAGGAAACCTACTTTGATTACTCCAGACTGGGTTAGACATACCTCCTTTTAGTTCCCATGCTTGCCTTTGTTATTTTTTAAAAAATATTTTTTATTGATTTCAGAGTGGAAGGAAGTGGGAGAGAGAAACATCAATGATGAGAGAAAATCATTGGCTGACTTCCTCCTGCATGACCCCTACTGGGGATTGAGCCCACAATCCTGGCATGTTCTCTGACTGAGAATTGAACCTTGACCTCTTAGTTCATAGGTTGATGTTCAGCCACTGAGCACATGGGCTGGGCTTGCCTCTATTATTATATTTAAAATTACATTGAAATCAGCATCTGTGCTCTCCAGTACAATAGCCACTTGAAATGTTGCTAATGTGAATTGAAATGTACCATGAGTGTAAAATACACACCATATTTCAAAGACTATATACAAAGAATGTAAAATATTCATAATTTTTATATTGATGACATGTTGAAATAATATTTTGAGGTTAAGTAATATATTATTAAATTTAATTTCCTGTTTTCCTTTTTCCTTTTTATAATATGGCTACTAAAAAATCTAAAATTACATATGTATCCTGCATGATATTTGTATTGGATAGCATATCTATCTATCTATCAATATATATATATATATGTTTATTTTTTATATATATATATATATCTTCTTAGTTGGTAGAGACTGGCTCTTATCTATTTTTGTCTCTTTGTATTTCTTGAGCATAATACTTGGGATGGGTGGGAATAGCTGATGCTAGTCCTCAGAACTTGGGCCTGGAGTTTCAAGGGTCCAACAGACATTATTACATTAGTTGGTTTTTCCATCTAGGAACTTGGCTTCTCTCTTTACTTAACTCAGGCTTAAAAAAAATTACTTATTGTTGAAAGTATTACATATGTCCCCCTTTTCCCCCATTTACTCCCTCTAGACCGCCCCTGCCCCCAACCCAGGCCTTCAGCACCCTGTCTGTATCCATGGATTATGCATATGTGCATACAAGGTCTTTGGTTGATTACCTCTCACCCATCCACCCTCCCCTGCCTTCCCTCTGAGATTTCCCACTCTGTTCATCAGTTTATTTTGTTACTTAGATTCCACATATGAGTGTGATCTTAACTCAGGCTTTTTAAATATGTCTTATTGATTCTTATAGATTTTCTCATACATCACAAATATCTCATAAAGTTTATTTCTAAGTATTTTGAATTGGGTATTTTTTTATTATAGTTTATAATTAGTTATTACTGAGTAAATGCTACAGATTTTAAAATAACAGTCCCTGCCTGTTCTATTTATTTATTGCTCTCAGCTGAAGCCTCCCTATCTATTCTGTGATGCGCCAGGAATTTTGTGAGGTTTGAGTTAACAAATGTAAAGTTTGGAACAGTGCCTGGCACTTAATATTAAGTAAACACTTAATAATGTTAGCTATTATCATTATAATTTTAATTACTCTGTAATAGAATTCTATATGCTAGTGTTGGACTTGTGATTTTTGCATCCATATTTCTGAGATCTCTTTTTGTAATACCATCATTTAATAAGAGATAAGGCTCTTTATCTGCTATTATGAATGAATTATAAAAATTCCCCTTTTTTCTGTATTCTATTTATTGATTTTTTTAGAGAAAGAGAGAGAGAGAGAGAGAGAGAGAGAGAGAGAGAGAGTACGCGCACGCCCTGGCCGGCTAACTAGTTGGTTAGAGCATTGTCCCGATACACCAAGGTTGCAGGTTCAATCCCAGTCAGAGCACATACAAGAATCAACCAATGAATGCATAAATAAGTGGAATAACAAATTGATCTCTCTCTCTCTCTTTTTAAAAACCTTTTATTGATTGACTTTAGAGAGAAAGAAAGAAGAAAGAGACACCAATTTTTGTTGTTCCACTTATTCATGCATTCATTGGTTGATTCTTGTATGTGTCCTGACTAGGGATCAAACCCACAACCTTGGTGTAATGAGATGATGCTCTAACCAACTGAGCTATCATGCCAGGACCTTTCTCATATTCTAAAACCATTCATATAACGTGGAACAGAATTATCTCTTTCAGGAATGGTTGGAAATATTAAACAGTGAATCTTCTGGGTCAGGTGTTCGTTCTTTGGTCATTTTGATAACTTTCTCAATGTCCTCAATTGTTGCTCAATCCTTGTTTTGCATTTTTTAAAGAAAAAAATATGTAATTTAAAATTTTACACAGGTTTCAAATTCCTCATAGTTATATAAAAATTCCCTTATGTTTATTAAATTTCTGTGATGAGTTTTAAAATTGGGGAGTGATAGATTTGCTCACTGTCTTATGATGTTTCACAGGTGATACATATGTTAGAAATGATTATATTGTAGACTTTATATATGTGCAGTTTATTATGTCAATTATACCTCAAATTTCAAAAAAGTAATTTTATAAAGCCTACCAATTTCATAAGTCTTTTCAAAGTGCCAGCTGACATTTATTAATTCCGTTGTTCATGATTTCTGATTTTTAAAATTATCTTCTGAAATATAATACATTTATTATAGATAAAAAGAGATGGTGCATGCTGTCAGTGATTCATTTCATGATAGTTTCATATATGATTGTTAATTTGTTATATATGTGTGTGTGTGTGTGTGTGTGTGTGTGTGTGTATACCCTCACCTGAGGAGTGGATATTTTTTCCTTTGATTTTTTAGAGAGTGTGGGAATGAGGGAGTAAAGGGGGGAAGGTGAGAGAGAGAGAGAAAGAGAAACATTAATATCCATGTGAGAGAGACATATTGACTGGCTTGGTTGCCTCCCACACTTACCCTGACTGGGGCCAGGATTTAACTGAAACCCAGGTATGTGCGCTTGACTGGGAATTGAACTCATGACCCCCAGTCCTTGGGCTGACCCGAGAGAGAGAGAGAGAGAGAGAGAGACATTCACTTGAGAAGAGAAAAACACATTGATTGGTTACCCCCTGCTTGCACCCCATCCAGGGCTGAGGATCAAACCTGCAACTAAGGTTCATGCCCTTGACTGGGAGTCTAACCCACGACTCTTCTGGTCGACACTCTACTGAGCAAAACTGGCCAGGACTGTTTTATGTCTTTGTTACTACCTTGATTTTATTGTTCCCAGGCTGTTTTTATTTTATTTATTTTTTAAATATATTTTTATTGATTTCAGAGAGGAAGGGAGAAGGAGAGATAGGAACACCAATGATGAGAGAGAATCATTGATTGGCTGTCTCCTGGATGCCTACGATCTAGCCCGCAACCCAGGCATGTGCCCTGGCTGGGAATCAAACCTTGACCCCTGGTTCAGTGGTTGATGCTCAACCACCGAATCACACTGGCTGGGCCCAGGCTGTTTTTTAAATATTAAGAAAAGGAAAATATAGATGGAGATGCAGTGTTGTTGGTTTGGTTTTGTTTTTCAGGCCAGTTTTGTTTTGGGGCCAGGAAGCTCTGGATGTGGAGAAAGTGTAAAAGTGAAAAGACCTGGGCTCTGGCCCATAAAACAGAGACCCTTGGGTGTGAGTTAGCTATGGACTGAGATGCAAAGATTAAACTAGAAATACAAGGAGCAGATAGCTTCCTGGGAATGTACATCAAGAATTACTGCAAGCAGTTGGTCAGCATAAAAAAGCAAAATGCATCTGGATTCCCTTTATATTCTAACACTTTGCATAGCCAAGAGTGAAATCCCTGATAATGGAGACACTTTGCAGAAAGACACTGAGAGGCTAGGGCTAGGCTTGATTCTGCTAGCCACGTTGGAGAGGGGTCAGAATAGTGGCCATTGCCTTTCTACAAAGTTAAGTGTGAGGCTTGGTATTTAGAACAGGAGATTCAAACTCTTCTTATGGAATGCTGAGCTTGCAGCATAGTTATACCAAGGTAAAAAGGTCTTGCTATTTTTGAGGATATTTTGATGCCATCTGTATGATTCAGATCAACCCAGATTTACTGATTATTCTAGGCATAGCTTTGTGCCAGGCACTACAGGGGAACAGAAATGCATTTGATATGGTCTCTATTCTTAAAGACCTTAGAATATAGTGCAAGAGCCAGATAATTATGATAGCAGCCAAAACTTTGCCTACATTCTTGCAGGCACTATTCTAAGGTTTTTATGTGCATTACAACAGCCCAATGCGGTGGGTACTATTTTTCACCTCTCAAAATGGGGGAGGAGGAAATTGAGATACAGAGAAGTTAAGTAATTTGCCTAGTGATACACGGCTAGTAAATGGCAGCACCAGGGCTGAAACCCAAACACTGGTTCTAGTCTTTGTTCTTAACTTTATACTGTAGAGCAGTAGTTCTCAAAGCCTGGTCCCCAGATTAGCAGCATCAACCTCACCTGGAAACTTATTAGAAACTAGAGGCCGGATGCACGAAATTCGTGCAAGAGTAGGCCTTCCTTCCCTTGGCTGCCAGGACCAGCTTCCTTATGGCACCCGGGACCCAGGCTTCCCTCACAGCCCCGGCTTCGTTCGGAAGGACCTCTGGTGTAATTAGCATATTATGCTTTTATTATTATATATGCACATTCTTGGGTTCCACCCAAGACCTACTGAATCACAAATTCTGGAGGTGGGGCTCAGCAACCTGTGTTTCGTTTTTTAAATATATTTTTTATTGATGTCAGAGAGGAAGAGAGAGATAGAAGCATCAATGATGAAAGAGAATCATTGCTCGGTTGCCTCATGCATGCCCCACACTGGGGATCAAGTCCGTAACCGGCATGTGCCCTGACTGGGAATCCAACCATGACCTCCTGATTCATAGGTCAATGTTCAACCATTGAGCCACACCAGCTGGGCTCAGCAACCAGTGTTTTAACAAGTTCTCTAGATTATTCTGATGCCTGCTGTTTGAGAACCTCTGCTAAGCAAGGCAGACTGTGATGTGGGTCAGAAATTAATCTCTCTATGGTTAGGGAGTGGGTATGTCTGTGTCTTAAGTTCCTAGCCTTCTGCACTGCATTTAGTGTAAAGTAGGCATCAAAAATGCATATGGATGAATTCATATGAATGAATGTAAGGGAAAGGTGATGTTTGAGCTGGATCTCTTACCACCTATCAATTGCCACAGACCAAATGAGAGGAATCTTCTTAGAAACTGTGAGACTAGCAAGGAAGTGACATACTTTGAGCAAAATATAAGGGACTACACTACCAAAAGGAGCCATCAGAATGGCAGGAGGATCATGTGAGAGTACTTAAGGAAGTAAACATGTCAGGATTTGGGGAACAGCTGAGTTGGGTGGGGGGGAGAAGGAAAGGAGAGAGAGAAACTTCATTTCTGGAATGGAGATGCCATTTGCAGAGACAGGATGCATAGTACAAGCATGTGTGTGGGGTAAATATAAAGAGTTTGATTTTGGACTCTTTAAATTTGAAGTGATGGTAGGCTATCCAGATGGAGCTGTCCAGCAGACACTTGGAAATGTGAGTGTGAGATTTGTGTGGAAATGGAGATTTGGAAAGATAGTTGAGCCATAAGAATGGATGAAGTCTTCAAGGGGAAAATGAAGAGTGGAATTAGAAGAGAGCTGGGTTTGAAACCATGGTGAACACTACTGACAAGAACTTAGGCACTAGATCCCAGAAAATGCTGAAGCCAGGAGGAGGCTAAAAAAGGAAGAAGTGGCATAGTGTCACATGTTGCAGAGAAATAAGAATGGAAAATTATTCTTTGAATTTCGACACAAAAAGTCTTAAGTGGTGAGGACAGAAGCAGATTGACTGAGTGAGTGAGCGAGCAGTAATGAGAAAGTGGAGACAGGTGCTTCCAGGTCCCATCCACAGAGGTCTGTATCTGCACTTAGGTTGAAACTGTGACACCTTCCAGGGTAGTCAGGGTCTCTCATATCTGTCGTCTCAACGCCCAGCACTCAGCTGGAAAAGAGAGTGGCGTCAGGGAGTTCAGTGAGTCAAGGACAGAGAAAGGCTTCGGGGAGGTAGTTGCTTCGCAACCCAAGCGTGAAGGATGAGAGAAATTAGGAGGAAAGGTGGGAGGCAGGGCCTCTCGGTGATGGGGTGCTCGGAGTGTTGAGGGGGACCAGGGAATGAGGTGGGGTTCCTGTAATGTGCGCGTGACTCTGTGAGAAGAGGGGAGGCTATGTGTAGGATTGGAGGGACCTATTTGGGAAAAAAGACAGGGCCAGCGGCTGCTTCAGGGAGTGAGGGAGTGTCCCCATCCCAACTCCGCCCCGCCCCACTTACGCCACTGCGCGGTAACGCTGCGCCTCTACCGAAGCCCTTCCTCCGGGCTGCAGGACGACGGGTGACCGCCAGGGGCCGCTGCCTCGGGCCCCGGGTGCCCCCGCCTCTCTCCATTTGCCTCTGTTGCC
>NW_006300377.1:2860459-2883206 GCF_000327345.1 Myotis davidii | reverse complement strand
TCCGCCCCCTGGGGCTGGGGGTCGCGCCTGCGCACTGGCAACTGGCCGGGCGCTCACTGGGGGAGCTGCTGCAGGCTCCGCGGCGGCGGCGGCAACGGAGGCTGCGGGGGTAGCGGTGCGAGCGGCCGGGCTTCGGGGAGGAGCCGAGCCCGGCCCGGGAATCCTAGCAGCTAGAGTGCGGGGTACCTAGGCCCCTCACACTGGACTCCACAGTCTCCTGGCCGCCTGACCTCCGCACGGGTATATGGGATGGAAGCGGGACCCTCGGGAGCAGGTAAGGGCCCACGGGAGGGGGGAACGGTGTGTGCTCCAAAGGACCAGGGGACTCCCGCCTGAGGAGCTGGATTTCCGAGTGAGGAAAGGTTTCCTGAGTGAGGAGAGGGGCTCTTATGAAATGGGGGCCCAGTTTGAAGGGAGCTGTGTGTAGTTCCGGGAGAAACCTTGTGAAGGGAGCTCTGAGATGGGGGCCGTTTATCAAAGGAGGCTCTATCCACTCCTGGAGGTGAGAAGTAATTGGGAGAAGGGCCTGAACACACGTAAGGACTCCCGGAGATGCCTGGAGGCCTAAGGAGAGTCCCGGCAGGTGGCAGGAGGCGGACTCCAGGTGTCCTGGAGAGGAGGAGGTCCATACAGATGGGCCCTAGCTGTAGCGTGCCGGGGCGAGGGTTCAGCCAGTCTGGGCTGGGCTAGTGTCCCTTGGGAGAAGGCGCCAGACCTGGACTGTGAGCTCCGCCCAGCCGGGCCTGACGCGGGGGCGAGGGTCAGGGGGTGGTGGGTGGGGATCCAGCCTCACGATTCCCCCTCATCCCCCGCGAGTCCTGGGAGCCTGAGCAGAGGCACTCGAGCATGCGCAGAGGTGGCCGCTAGAAGGGGCTGCCCTAGGTAGTGGGGGCGTGGCTGCCCAAATTACCCCTACTCTCTATCCTGCGCGGTTTGGCTTGGGAAAAGGAGCGTGCTGATGGGGTGCATTCTCTCTAAGGTTATGCTGGCTGGGCGCAAATAGAAATGGTCCCCTTCCCCATCTTGGGAGTTCTTACACTTGGCCCGGAAAACACTCAGTCACAATTTGCCAAGAATGGGTTGAGGGAAACTGCTAAAGTGCCTTGCCTTATTTTGCCACTTGGATGAGGAAAGACTTGGACCAATTCAGTGGCGGGTTTTCACTAAAGATAGGTCTTAGGAAAGGTGTTTGTTACTGAAGGATGAAGGGCAGGGCCAGGTTTACCTGGAAGAGGTTGTCTGCCTGGTTTGCACGTTTCTGGTCCAATACTGTAGGCCGAGGTTGCCAAGCTAGCCTTTTGTCACAAATAAGTTGTTTGGGGATGGACGCTGGTGAGTCCCAGGTGATAGCCTTAATTTCTCCTTGTTCATGAACAATCAGGAATAAAGGAGATAAGAACAGAGGAGAAACTGAAGCTGGGTTTTTCCAAGAAGACTGGAGTCCCCAGGTCAGGTTGTGGGTTGGTGGCACTTTGGTGGAAGGAGCAGTCTAGACCTGGAAATCCTTTAGGTAATATGTCACCTCCTTCTTCTATTTGATCTGGAATGGTAATATGATTTTCATTTGGGACATGAATTTTATATCTGGTGGAAGAATTTTTTTCTTTTATACCAGATCTAATCTCAAGGGAATAGCTTTTACCAACTCATTCAAGTCATTCATTCAGTTATCTGTAAGTACTTTCCCCCAAGAAGAAAATAACCTTATAAAGTCTGTAAAGGTTGTAAGGTGAAGTGCAGGGAGCTTCAGAAAATTACTTCCTCCTTCTCTCAAGTCCATCTCTCCATACCAGGAACTCTCTTGGTTTTCTAGGCTGGAGACTGTTTGCAACAACCTGTGGACTAGAGCAAGAGGAGGTCACAGAGGTTCAGATAGATTGCCAGGAGCTGACACCCATAATGGTTTTATTCTGATGAATTCCTAATGGGTGCTAGAGTAATGAAAAAACTTGTTTGATACAAGAAATAGGCTTTTAGGAAAGGGACTAGAGCTTGGTATTTGGAGTTGGCTGTAGCCTAGTGGGACAGGCTTTGCCTCATTAGAGGGTGTAATTGAAATTCATTCTGGAAGCTGTGAATGGAGGTACCTCATTACTCCCCCTTGCTAAGCCCTGTCAACTCTCATGGAAGTTGGAGGACATAATACTCAAACCTGAAGTATTGTGGTTGGCTTCACTGGGCTTATGTTCAAGTGTGCCTTCTGTGCTCAGGTGTGTTCCAAGCACATAAACTGGACTGATTTATCTGTGGAACCAGCAAATGTTTAGGCCCTGAAACAAAGTATATGTTTAGTAATTAAATTGAATCACATTTGTGACATAAATTGTTAAGCACATAGTTGGATACTTAATACAGATACTCTGTATACTCATGTGTGGACAAATTCTTTTTGGAGATATTGGCCTCTTAGTATTTGCTTCCTGATAGCTAACCTAGCCTTGAATTTGTCTTTTGAATAGGCAGTCTGCTTCTTGGGAGGTTGTGGGCCTCTGAACTGCGGGGAAGGAATCCCTGAGCCAAGCCTTTCAGCTCTGTTACTTTTTCTTCTCAGGGCTGGTTGGGGATGGGGGAGGGGGAGTGTCCTTTTCACAGCCCCTCCCTCCTTGCTTTTGTCTACAAGGAAGGACCCCGCCCCTTTCCCCCAAGGCCCAAGCTTTGTCCTCTCTGCTGGGGCCCTCATCTGCATCACAAAGTGGCCGTCTGTCCCTGTCTGGGTCTGGAGGGAAGTGTCTCCCTTTCTCAGACTAAAAGCTGGGGGCAGGGTGAGGTGGGGGGGCAGGGGGAGTGGACATTCTACAGCTGTGAGGCTTGCAGGGGGATGGGATAGGAGAGAGCTTACTCCTTCTGCCTTCCCTAGTTTGGGGGTGAGGGAGAACTTGGGGGCTTTCTTGTTTTCCCAAAAGCCTCCTTGGAGTAGAGGGTGCCTGGTGCCTAAGGCTATCTGGTCTGTAGTCCTATTTCTGGGGAAAAGAAGGCTTTGAGGCTAGAGTGTTTATTCCATTCCCCTTCAGTTCTACCTAGCCCAGCTCTAGGGATGTCTTTTCAGGGCTCCAAATGGTTATTCTGCCTGGGGGAGACTAAAGAGGTGAATGGAAAGTAAGAACTTGGGGAGGGGAAGGGTGTCTTATACCAGCTACATCTACCAGGGTACACGTCTGTCCTGTGCAGGATTTATCATTGTTTCTGAGCAATTTGCAGGTGTTTTTGTGTTTGTGTGTTGTGTGTGTTCTTTGTGGTGTGTCTGCAGATCAGTTTGTTCATTCATTTAATATCTGTATATTGAACACCTCCTGTGTGCCAGGTATTCACACAGGAGATTCAGCAGTGACAGGGCAGATGGTCCCTGCCTTTGAAGAATTTACAATCTAAGGTAATGAGGGGTATGTGTGTAAAGATTTTGTCCAGGTCTAAGTGAGTGAGTGGATGTGTATGACTAGAAAGTGTCACATTACGTGTGTGTGTGTCTGTCTATGCCTTGTGTGTAATTTCTGTTCACCTCTTTTTGGGGTAGGTGGCCAGGTGCTAGTAGTTAGCTTTCACTTCCCCGTGTAGCTGAGTCCTGAAGGCCTTTTGCCCCCAGGCTGGGCCTGCATTTTCAGTCTGTATTGTGGGGCTGGACTTGACAGGTGGTTAGAAGGAGACAGCAGTTTAAACTCTGGGAAGCATGCCCCTCCCTTGAATGGTTCTGTAGACTGAAAGCAGAGCTCTGGTGATGGGAGGTTCTGGGCTGGCTTATTCATCTCATCTCCCACCTGAGCTGGTCCTCTACTAGCCAGGACAATAGTAACTCTAGACAAAGGCTTCTCTTAGGCTGTTTTTCCCTCCCTTTCCCCTCAAGCTAGAAAATAAAACTGGAGGCAGCAATCATGCTTGAGGCTAGAGAGGGGAAAGTAGTGGCCTTGCCCTAGCCCTTTCCCCAGGGTCCTATCTGTCTTGAAATTGATCCCTCCTGCTACTGTCTGGGCTCTCTATATGGAAGGAGCTGTGACCCGTGGAGACAATCTTGTATTCTCCCTCCCTGAGCCAGTATCTCTCCCTTCTTCAGCATTCTAATAGCTGCTTCTCTTTCCCAAGTCCTCTACTCTAGCTTCAGTCTCCTATATGAACCCTGTCTTTATTCCCTAGCTTTCTCTTTTGAACTTTTTTATTGTTTCCTCAGTTGCAGCCTTGCTTCTTGCCCAAGCTCCTAACTCTAACCTGTGTTGCCCCAGCCCCCAACTCTAACCTTCGTCCTTCCTTGACTCCCAATTCAGGCCTTTTTCTGCTAACCTCCAGCCTGGTTTCTTGGCCAGCTCCCAACTTCAGCCACTCTTCTTTCCTTAGTTTCCAAACTCTATCCTTTTAGCCCTTTCTCCTTTTCTGTCTCCAGCCTTAGCCATTTAGTTGCCTTAATCTCTTCTCAAACAAACACTGCCCCAACCCCAACCTGGTCTTTTTAAAAATTTTCCTCCTGCTTACAGAGGAGCATTAAGATGATGCTGTTTTGTGTTTGGGATGGTGATGAATGGAGTGAGCACTTGCTACAGAGACTAGGGCATTCTTGGTCTGTTAGATACCTGGTGGAGGCATGTGTATTAATCTCATAGAAGGAAGGATTTTGTTACTGGGAGCCAGATTTATCCCCTCTACTTAACATGCAATAGGAACTTATTACATATTCACTTGAATTTAAGATAGACAAGGGTAATTTTCCTAAGTGAAGATAACTTAAAAAAAAATTAGCCTGGGATATCTGAGCCAGTGGAAACCCTCAGTTGGCTTGGGTAGGCAGGAAAGGAGCTCCCCTTGCACTCTCCTGCTCCTGTTCTAGGGAACCTTGTGCCTTCTCTGATAGGAGTGTAAGGAGATGACTAGACTTTACCCTTACCAGCCTCTTTGTTTTGTAGCTGCAGGCGCATACCTGCCCCCTCTGCAGCAGGTGTTCCAGGCACCTCGAAGGCCTGGCATTGGCACAGTGGGGAAACCAATCAAGCTCCTGGCCAATTACTTTGAGGTGGACATCCCTAAGATTGACGTCTACCACTACGAGGTGGATATCAAACCAGATAAGTGTCCTCGCAGAGTCAACCGGTAAGTGATGCACATCTAAGACACCAAATACAGGAGTCTTTACTTTTCTGAGTCTCAGAACCTCGAAAGAGGATCCAGAGATGTAAACAAACAAACTACTAGAGGGTAGTATTACCAAATTCAACAAAAAAGCTTTTGAGGAGGAGATTCCAAGTAAGGTAAATATCATTGGATTTGGCTATTAGAACATAATTAGTACCTTTTGTCAGAGCAGTTTTATTAAAGTAGTTGGGCTAGTAATCTAATTATAGTGAATTAAAGAATATGTGGATGGTAATGTGGTAGGGATGGTGAGACCAGAAAGCTTTTCCTAGATAGCTTGGCAGTGAAACACGGGGGCAGAGGGAATATGTTGGCTAGAGTAGATTATAGGGGTCAAGTACAGTGCCTAGCCTATTATATTTCAATATTTGTTGAAATGAATGAATGAAAAGTTTTTAAGAATGAGACATGGATATGTTTATAAACTGAGGAGAAGGAGCTAGTGGAGGAGAGGTTGAAGGTACATGACAGAGAGGGGAAGAATGAGTGGGATGTCCTTGCTGAGGCAGGAGGACATTATAGGATACATAGTTGGAGGGATTATCCTTAGAGAGAAGCAGCAATATTTCTTTTTTTTTTAATTTTATTTTACTGCTTAAGGTATTATAAAGAGTAGTACATATGTGTTCTTTTTTTCCCCATTGACCTTCCCCCGGCCTTCCTACCCCGGAGTATCTGGCGTCCATTGGTTATGCTTATATGCATGCATACACGTCCTTCGGTTGATCTCTTACCTCCCCCCTTGCAATATTTGTTTTTAAATTATATTTTATAAGTATTTGAAAATTATATACATACAATGTAAATAAATTTAAAATACTACAAAAAGAATAGTAGTGAAAGATTTCTCTTGTTGCCCTCATATCCAGTGTCCTAGTCCCTTTCCCTAGAGGCATTTATTGTTACCATTTTTTAAGTATGATTGTTACCATTCTTTTTTTTTTTTTTTTTTAAATATATTTTATTGAGTTTTGTTTTTTTTACAGAGAGGAAAGGAGAGAGATAGAGAGTTAGAAACATCGATGAGCGAGAAACATCGATCAGCTGCCTCCTGCACACTCCCCCGCACTGGGGATGTGCCCGCAACCAAGGTACATGCCCTTGACCGGAATCGAACCTGGGACCTTTCAGTCCACAGGCTGACGCTCCATCCACTGAGCCAAACCGGTTTCGGCGATTGTTACCATTCTTGAGTATGCTTCCAGATATTTTTGTTTGTATATGCAAACATATATGTATAGAATATAGAATCCTATATACCTTGTTATACACCTTGTTTTTTTTCCTACTAAACAATATATTTTGGAAAATAGTATCAGTACATGCATATCTGCCTCATTCTTTGCTCAATAGGTATTTCATTGAATGTGATGTTATTATAACTTAATAACTCTGTTGAGGAATATTTAGGTTGAGTAAACTTTTGCTACAAAAATGAAACTGTATTAAATATTATTAAATATGTATACATTTTTCACTCAAGTATGAGTGTATGTGTAGGATAAATTCCTAGGAGTGGATTTGCTGGCATAGACCATTTAAAAATTCTGAGATAATGCTAGTTTTTTTTTAAAGTAAACTGTACCAATATTTATTCCCTTTAACAAAGTATTAAGAGTGCCTCTTGCCCTAGCTGGTTTGGCTCAGTGGATAGAGTGTCGGCCTGCAGACTGAAGGGTCCCAGGTTCGATTCCAGTTAAGGGCACATGCTCAGGTTGCAGGCTCGATCCCTAATGGGGGGCATGCAGGAGGCAGCCAATCAATTATTCTCTCTCATCATTGATGTTTCTCTCCCTCTCCCTTCCTCTCTGAAATCAATTTTTTTTAAAAGTGCCTCTTCCCATATCTGCACCAATCTAATATATTGTATTTTTTATCTTTGACATTTTGGTAAGTAGAAATTATACTTGAATTTAATTTTTATTACTTTTCCATTTTTTATTATAGAATTTCAATTCATATGAAAAATATTTATCTCATAATTTCATTCAGGGTTTGGCTTCCTTGTTTTTTAATCCTCACCCAAGGAGTTGGGATATTTTTTCCACTGAGTTTTAGAGAGAGTGAAAGGGAGTGGGGGAAGGAGAGAGAGAGAGAGAGAGAGAGAGAGGGAGAGAGAGAGAGAAAGAAACATCGATTGGCTGCCTCCCGTTCACACCCCCAACCAGGGCTAAGGATTGAACCTGCAACTGAGGTATGTGCCCCTGGCAGGGAATCAAAGAACCTGCAACCCTTCGGTCTATAGGCCTATTCTCTAACCACCAGGGTTTGGCATATATATATATATATATTTTCTCTCTCCTTTAAATATATTTGTATTGATTTCAGAGAGGAAGGGAGGAGAGAGAGATAGAAACATTGATGATGAGACTCATTGATTGGCTGCCTCCTACATGCCCGCTACTGGGAATTGAGCCCGCAACCCAGGCATGTGCCCTTGACCACAATCAAACCTGGGATTGTATCCACTGAGCCAAACCAGCTAGGCCTGACCTAGAATTGAACTGTGATCTCCTGGTTCATAGGTCGATGCTCAACTACTGAGCAACACCAGCCGAGCTGGCATCTTTTTTTTAATGAGGTAACATTGATTAATAATAACATAAATTTCAGGTTTACAACTTTGTAATTCAGTATATTTATATGCTATTGGGTGCTTACCACCAAAAGCCTAGTTTCCACCCATCACCATATGTTTGACCCCTTTATCCATTTCACTCTTCCCCCAACCCCTTTTCTCTGGTAACCACCAATATGTTGTCTGAATCTATGAATTTGGTTTTGTTTGTTCATTTGTTACTTTTTGGTTTATATTCTATGTATGAGTGAAATCATACGGTTTTATCTTTTTTCTTCTGTCTTATTTCACTTAGCATAATACTCTCAGGATCCCTCCATATTCTTGCAAATGGCAATATTTCATCTTTTTATGGTTAAGTAGTATGCTATATTATGTCTATATCTATATACATCACACCTCCTTTATAAAGTCATTCATTGATAGACACTAATTGGTTTTTTAAAATCTTGGCTGCTGTAAATAATGCTGCAGTACACATAAGGTACATAGATTTTTTAAATTAGTTTTCATATTTTTGGATAAATACCCAGAAGAGGAATTGCTGGATCAGATGGTAGTTCTTAATTTTTTGAGAAACCTCCATAATTTAGTGGCTGTATCAATTTACACAACCCTTTGTACATCTTGCCAACACTTGCTAGTATTTCCTTTTTGATAATAGCTATTTTAACAGGTATGGGGTGATTGATGTCCCATGATTTTGATTTCCATTCCCCTAATAATTATTGATGTTGAACATTTTTTTCATGTGCTTATTGGCCATTTGTATGTTTTCCTTTGAAACATGTCTATTCAGATCCTCTGTCCATTTTTAAATTCAGTTGTTTGTTTTTTTGTTGTTGAGTTGTATAAATTCTTTATATATTTTGGATGTTAGCTCCTTATTGGAAACATCATTTGTAAATATCTACTCCCATTTAGTTGGTTTCTTTTTTGTTTTGTTGATGGTTTCCTTTGCTGTGCCAAAGCTTTTTAGTTTGATATAGTTCAATTTGTTTATTTTTGGTTTTGTTTCTCTTGCCTTTGAAGTGAAATTCACAAAAAGACCACCAAGACCAATGTCCAGAATCTTAGTGCCTGTATTTTCTTTATGTATTCTATTGTTTCAGGTTGTAAATTCGTCTTTGATCCGTTTTTAGTTAATTTTTGTGTACAGTGTAAGATAATTATCCAGTTTCATTCTTTTGCATAATAATATCCAGTTTTCTGAACACCATTTATTGAAGAGACTTTCTCCATTGTATATTCTTGGCTCCTTTGTTGTAAATTAGTTGTTCATTATATGTGTGGGTTTATTTCTGGGCTCTCAATTCTGTTTCATTGATCTGTGTGTCTGTTTTTCTGTATTTTGGTCTAATGAGTAAAGTTGAACATATTTTTCAGATGTTTAAAAATCATATATGGAAGGATGTTTCAAATCTGAGGAAAGAAAATGAAGAGGCTTGCATATATAAATATGATTGTATGCCTGGGAACTTGGTGGGGGGGACTTTGCATACTATGGTTTACTATAACTCTGTTCAGACTTTTAAAGTTGCCTTTTTTTTTTTTTAGCCTTTATTGTTGGGAGTATTAGAGATGTCTCTCCCTTACTCCCCCCATTGCCCTCCTCCATCCGGATCCCGCTGCTCCTAGGCCTTCACCACCGTATTGTCTGTGTCCATGGTTAATGCATATATACATATAAATTCTTTGGTAATCTCTTCTCACCCCTCCTCTCCCCTCTTCCCTCTGGAGATTTGTCATCTGTTCCATGTTTCCATGCCTTTGGTTCTATTTTATTCATCAGTTTATTTTGTTCATTAGATTCCTGTTTGTTTATTTTGATTTTTTAGATTCAATTTTTGATAAATATGTATTTATTGCCATTTTATTATTCATGTTTTTTTATCTTTTCTTCTTCTTAAAGAAGACCCTTCAATATTTCATGTAATACTTGTTTGGTAGTGATGAACTCCTTTAGCTTTTTCTTGTCTGTGAAACTCTTTATCTGACCTTCAATTCTTATCATTTTTTAAAAGTATATTTCTATTAATTTCAGAGAGGAAGTGAGAGGGAGAGAGAGAGAGAGAGAAACATTAGTGATGAGAGAGAATCACTGATCGGCTGCCTCCTGCACACCCCCTACTGGGGATTGAGCCTGCAACCTGGGTATGTGCCCTTGACTGGAATTGAACCCAGGACCCTTCAGTCTACAGGCTGATGCTCTATCCACTGAGCCAAACCAGCTAGGGCATGACCTTCAATTCTTGATAGCTTTGCTGGGTAGAGTAATCTTAGTTGTAGGTCCTTGCTTTTATCATTTTCAGTCTCAATGTGGTTTCTTCTTTAATTTTCTAGTTGTAGGGCTTCCATTCTGCCAGATTTCAGGTGGTTCTCAATGATGGTTGTTTTCTGTATTTTAGTTGTAATCTTGATGTTGTGGGAGGATGTGAGTACCTCGTTTACCTATGCCGTCATCTTCTAGGGTTGCTTTTTGATAGGAGATAGAAATAGGTTCTGGTGTGAGAAGTTTTGACATAGTCTGTGAGGAATGGAAGTGATCAGGACACGAAAAAGATTGTTGGGTAGCACTGAAACCTAACTGGTTACAGTTGCTTCCAATATACATTTTGAATGTTTTTATCCAGTATTATTCAAAAGCTTTGGTTTAGAAAGTAAAGATGTCAAATGGTTGGATGGTTTGGGATTATCAGTTTGGGAATTGGAGGAGCCTCAATTCTATTCCGGATTCTGGATAGACCCTAAGATAAAAGCCTTTCTCCCCTTAGACTCCCTCTCTGTTCAGAAGGCACTCACTCTTTTAGGTCCTTTAGGACCTTTAGTGATGTGAAGATCAGAAGCATCACATGGGAGCATGTTAGAAATGTAGAATTTTAGGCTTTGGTCTAGACCCACTGAATTAGAATCTTCATTTTAATCAGAATCTGCATTTTATTTTATTTATTTTATTTTTATTTTTTAAAACTATATTTTATTGATTTTTTACAGAGAGGAAGGGAGAGGGATAGAGAGTCAGAAACATCAATGAGAGAGAAACATTGATCACATGCCTCCTGCACATCTCCCACTGGGGATGAGCCCCCAACCAAGGTACATGCCCTTGACCGGAATTGAACCCGGGACCCTTCAGTCCACAGGCTGACGCTCTATCCACTGAGCCAAACCGGTTTTGGCCAGAATCTGCATTTTAATAAGATCTCCAGATGATTCATATGAACATTGAAGTTTGAGAAGCACAGTGACAGAGCAGATGAGATTAAAGCTGCTAGGCCTTGGCTGGGTGGCTCAGTTGGTTGGAGCGTCGTCCCATACACCAAAATGTTGGGGTGTGATCCCTGGTCAGGGAGCATACGAGAGGTGGTCGATTGATGTTTCTCTCATATAGATGTTTCTCTCTCTCTCTTTCTCTCTCTCTCTCTCTCTCTCTCTCTCTCTCTCTCTCTCTCTTTCTCTCACTCTCACTCTCAAAACCAATAAAAACATGTCTTTTATGAGAATGGAAGCTGCTAGGAAGAATGTAGTAGATGGAACATTCCCTGACCTTTTAATTACTTCTAAAAGCTTGAAGTGGTAGTCTCTCAGCTTCCACAGGCTGTTCCTATCCCCACAGGGA
Source organism: Myotis davidii (assembly GCF_000327345.1). Classification (NCBI taxonomy): domain Eukaryota; kingdom Metazoa; phylum Chordata; class Mammalia; order Chiroptera; family Vespertilionidae; genus Myotis; species Myotis davidii. The sequence continues at coordinate 2,871,897 of NW_006300377.1, read as the reverse complement.
AGTGGTGGAATACATGGTCCAGCATTTCAAGCCTCAGATCTTTGGTGATCGCAAGCCCGTGTATGATGGAAAGAAGAACATTTACACTGTCACAGCACTGCCCATTGGCAATGAACGGGTAAGATGGGAGTCTAGACCTGTGTTAAGGGGTCTGGGATGGGACAGAGCTCATGTAAGACTGTTTCCAGTCTGGCAGTCCAGAGATCCCTTTTATTCTTTTGTGCTGAGAAAGTGTGTTCTAGGGTGAGGGATGGATAGGTGCTAATGTTTGTTTCACCTACTATATGTCTATCCCTGTTCTAGGTAGATTGAGAATAGACTTAAAATAGACGTAGACCAGGGGTGGGCAAACTTTTTGACTTGAGGGCCACAATGGGTTCTTAAACTGGACCGGAGGGCCGGAACAAAAACATGGATGGAGTGTTTGTGTGAACTAATATAAATTCAAAGTAAACATCATTACATAAAAGGGTACGGTCTTTTTTTTTTTAGTTTTATTCATTTCAAACGGGCCGGATCCGGCCCGCAGGCCGTAGTTTGCCCACGGCTGACCTACACTTAAGGACTTTCTGCTAGGTGTGGTTGAGAGAGACAGAAGCACTGAACCAAGGAGACTGAGCCAAGGTGGCTGGAGACTAAGCTGCATTTACTGTGAAGTTTTCATTGTGAGCTCCTATCAGCTTAAGGGACAGATTCTTAGCAAATCCATGGGGTGGGAGACAGTTGGGGTGGGGCAGGGCAAGGGAATGTTGGACTGTGAGAAAGTATTGACAGTCCTTCCCCTCTTTCTCTCTATTGAAGGTTGACTTTGAGGTGACAATCCCCGGGGAAGGGAAGGATCGAATATTCAAGGTCTCCATCAAGTGGCTAGCCATAGTGAGCTGGCGCATGCTGCATGAGGCCCTGGTCAGTGGCCAGATCCCTGTTCCCCTGGAGTCTGTGCAAGCCCTTGATGTGGCCATGAGACATCTGGCATCCATGAGGTACTGGGTATAGTTAGTATCTGGGCTACTAGTGGTGTCAGAACTGCTGTGGGCATGGTGGGGCAGGGGCGGAGGGGAATGAGCACATATTAAGGTCCTACAGTGTGCTTTTCAAACAAAATATTCTTTGAAACCGTATCACATGCCAAGAAGTGTATATATACATTTAGATGGGTTAAACCATTGGTCCTGTCCCTTTTAGATATCTTTGAGCTGCACCCCATCTGTCCCTGCAGGGCAGAGAAAGGGTAGAGACTTCACAAGGTCAGTTACACAACTAGTAAAGGATCAGAGCTGGAATTAAAGCCCTGGTGTCCTGCCTTCCAGGCCAGGGCTCCTCCGTGCCCAGGATGCCTCACAGGGTGGGGGCCTGTGCCCGAGGGACCAGTTCTCTGCCTGTCCCTGCCAGGTACACCCCTGTGGGCCGCTCCTTCTTCTCACCGCCTGAGGGCTACTACCACCCGCTGGGGGGTGGGCGCGAGGTCTGGTTCGGCTTTCACCAGTCTGTGCGCCCTGCCATGTGGAAGATGATGCTCAACATTGATGGTGAGTGGGGAGAGCTATGGAGCCAGGGGCACCCTGAGTCCATTGACCGCACTCCCAGCCTCATCCCTCTCAGCTCTGCAACCATACTCCTAGTCTAATCCCTACGGCCCTGGTACCCCTCCCCCATCCCATAACCCTATAAGGAAGAGGGTGTAAAGAGCAGTACTTCCATTTTTTCTGGAAGACAGAACCTGAGCTAAGCTATACCTACTCTGCCCCCACAGTCTCAGCCACTGCCTTCTACAAGGCACAGCCGGTGATTGAGTTCATGTGTGAGGTGCTGGACATCAGGAACATAGATGAGCAGCCCAAGCCGCTCACGGACTCTCAGCGTGTGCGCTTTACCAAGGAGATCAAGGGTGAGGACCCAAGCAGGCAGGGAAGAGAAACAGCCTTACTTTCTCTTTAGCCCTAAAAGAAAATCCCCTGGGGATATGTTCAGGGGAGAGGCCAAGCCTGGGAACATGAGCAACTCGTTTCAACCCTGACAAGCAGTGTGTATATTCTAGGCCTGAAGGTAGAAGTGACCCACTGTGGACAGATGAAGAGGAAATACCGTGTGTGTAATGTTACACGCCGCCCTGCCAGCCATCAGACGTAAGTTGACAGGGCTGCTAAGCTATACCATTAGTGGAAGAGGACAGATATTTCAACACACTCCCTTCACTCCCTCCCGTTCCACCACTGACCTTGTGAATAAATCTTGGACTGGCCCTGTTTTTGAATAAGCTGTGGGTATTTGTCACCCCTGTCCCAACCTTCCTAGGTCCATTGATACTCTCTCTACCATTTTTGCCTTCTTGGTCTCCATCTTTCTTCCATGGGCCTTTGCCATAGGTCAGGCATCTTCCCCTGACTCTTCCATCAGTTTGTAAATGTTAGCATCTCTTTCAACTTATATTTCCTCCTGAAAAAGAAAGCTCCTGGGCTAGACCTTGGGAAAGCCCTCACTGATTTCATCTACCTTCTTGACCTCAGACTATACTGGACTATGAGCACCTACTGTGTGTCAGGCTTTATGCCCAACACTGTAAATAAGATGAGTAAGGTCAGGTCCTGTTGGTTGTGGAACTTCCTGCTCAAATCTTTGGCTTCTCTTTTGGAGCCCTGTATTGCCTGCTTTCCCAAGAGTGGCAGTACTCTAAAGAGGCTGGATAGGGATAAAGCCAAGTCTGGGGCTTCCATAGTTGTAGGTCTGGAGAGGTGGGAATCAGTCCTGAGCTCTGACACCTCCTTTCTTTCCTCCAAACAGGTTTCCCTTGCAGCTGGAGAGTGGACAAACTGTGGAGTGCACAGTGGCACAGTATTTCAAGCAGAAATATAACCTTCAGCTCAAGTATCCCCACCTGCCCTGCTTGCAAGTTGGCCAGGAACAAAAGCATACCTACCTGCCCCTAGAGGTGAGGCTGCCAAGTAATGGTTGGACTGGGAAACAAGCATTGTATCTGCACACTGATCATCAGAGGTCTGCTTTCTATTTGTAATCTCTCATCTTCATTTTGAAGTTTGGGAAATTGACATTCTGAGAGATATGAGGTCATTCTGTGAAATGTCATTCTTACCTGCTAAATTTTTTTCTTATTTCCAATACTGCTCTCATGTTTTTAGGGCTGCCAGGCAAAGGTGAAAGCTGTATTTACTGTCTAATAAGTGATTAATTAGTTTGTTCAGGACAGAGATTTCAAATACCAACATTAATGCCCTCTTAATTTCTCTTTCACTGTCTTCTGAAGTTCAGGATGTGAAAAAACCTAGAGATACAAGTGTACCTTATTTTATAAAAAATGAAGATGAATGTTATTACCTACTAGTATAACATGAATCCTATTTTCCTAATGATTAATGTGTTCTTTTTAAAAAAGTTTTAGACCCAAGATTTGTTATATTTTTATGTTTCAACAGATGTTTAAAATCCTGCAATTAAAGAGAGTAGTAATATTTCTTAAGTTATAGAATACAAATATGGAACTATAGGGCTGCATTTGGTTAGATAGATAACAGACAAAATGTCTACGGAGAAACTACTGCTGACTGCTTCATTGTCTAGTCCATTGCTACTTAAAGTGTGGCCAATGGACCAACAACATGGGTACTATCCAGGATCTCATTTGAAATACAGATTCTCAGGTTGCATCAGACCTCGTGAATCAGAATCTGTCTTTTAACAGAATCCAAAGAGGATTTATATGAACATTAAAATTGGAGAAGCACTAACTCAGGCTATTGTCTTACTTTGTTCCAGCAGCAGGAGTCAAATAGGACCAAAGCTCAAACCTTCTGTGAGCCTCTGGGATTTCAGAGCTAACTAGAGGGAACTGGGCTGAAGAGAGAAGAGATCCCAAAACCTAAGAACTTTGACTCAGTTAGTAGGTGCTGATGCACAGAAAGTGGGATGAAGGCAATATTTTCTCTGAGATATAAACAGAAGTCTTTAGGGATGATCTCAGCTAAGTAGATAGGCTTTAGATAATACCTACTACCAGTTGAGATTTGTTAGCAAATTGACATTACTTCTGTTTTGTTTTTAAATCCTCAACTGAGGATATGTTTATTGATGAGAAAGAGAGAGTAAAGAGAGAAAACATTTCTCAGTTGTCTCCCATACACCCCAAACCAGGGATCAAACCTGCAGCCTAAGTATGTGCCCTGACCTGGAATCAAACCCACAACCTTTTTGGTATATGAGACAATGCTCCAACCTACAGAGCCACCCAGCTGGGCAATATTACTTCTGTTTAAACAATACTTTCCAAGGTGAATAATTTATACAATGACTTATATTTCGACATTTACTATTGTTTATTTAACAAATATTTATTGGGCTCCTATTATGTGTCATATACTCTTTTAGGTGCCAGAATGTAGAGATTAATAAGACAAGGTCGCTGCTGTCATGGAGCTTACATTCTAGAAGGGAGAGATAGATAATAATTGATAAATAAGATAGTTTCAGATGGTGGTAAGTGCTATAAGAATAATCAAACAGATTGAGGGGATAGAAGTAAGGGTGGAGGAGTTAGGAGAGCCACTTTAGTTATTGTGGTCAGGGAAGGCCTCTTTTAGGAGACATTTGAGCTGAGTCCCAAGTTATGAGATAGAATCAACCTTGTAAACAGCCTGAGGAAAGAGCCTTCCAGGCATGAGGTAAGTAGCAAGTACAAAGGCTCAATCTAAAGCAGCAGGAAGCTTGGGTCTTTTTAAGAGATAGACAGAGGCCATAGTGGCTGGCATGTAATATATGAGGGAAAAAGTAGTAGGAGATGATTTTAGGGAGAGGTTGAGGGTCAAGTCATCTAGGCTATATAGCCTGGTGGGATTTTTTTTTTAAAGAATAGCTTTTTCAAGATATAATTCACATACCATAAAATTCACTCTCTTAAAATGTACAAGTCAGTGATTTTTAGTATTTTCACCATTATGCAATCATCACCACTACCTGACACTAAAACATTTTTACCATCCCCAGAAGAAAGTCCATAACTATTATAGTCACTATTCCTTTGCCCCCACACTTTCCCTTCCACCCCTAGTAATCACTAATCTATTCTGTCTCTGTGACTTTGTCTATTTTTGATATTTCATATAAATCAAATTATATAATACTAGAGGCCCGTGCATGGATTCGTGTGTGTGGGGGGCATGCAGGGGGTAGGGGAGTCCCTCAGCTTGGCCTGCACCCTCTCGCAATCCAGAACCCCTGCCTGACCTGCAGGGATCGGGCCTAAACCGGCAGTCGGACATCCCCCAAGGGATGTAGCAGTACGCCAATCGGCAGGTGGCCAGGGAGGAGCCCGAGCTTGAGCCGGGCCGGCTGCACAGCACTGCTCGCACTCCTCCCGGCCCGCTTGCCACCATTGGAGAGCTGCTTTACTACCTTATGAATCCAGTTTGTGCATATTGAGTTTTTTAGTGTTCAGAAGAGCTCTATACTGGGAGGTTTGGTAAATAATAAGTTATCCTGCAATTTATTGAGTTTATAGTGTTCTAGAATGGTACTCATTCCTTTAAGTGCTTTATTTTATTTAATCTCCAAACAACCCTATGAGATTGTTACTGTTCTCCCCATTTAACATATGAGACGGAGCCCAGATCTGGAGCCCAGACGGAGCCCCATTTAACATATGAGACGGAGCCCAGATCTGGTGCTGGATCCTTAGCTCTCTTTTTTTCTTTTTTAATATTCAGAGAGGAAAGGAGAGAGAAAGAGAAACATCAATGATGAGAGAGAATCATTGATTGGCTGCCTCCTGCACACCACCTGCTACTGGGGATGGAGTCCGCAATCTGGGCATATGCCCTGACTGGGAATTGAACCATAATGTCCAGCTTCATAGGCCAACACTCATTCACTGACCCATACCAGGTTGGATCCTTAGCTCTTAATCACAAAATGGCTATTTTGTCTTTGGTATTGCACATGGATATTTTCCAACTTACCTGTATGCCCAAAGAATTTTGCAGTCCTCTTCCCAAGGCTGACAGCCAAGGTCTCTTCTCTTACTGTGGGACTCAGTATAGGATGGACTGAACTCAAGCCAGAACTAACTGTCTTCCTTGTTTCCTCAGGTCTGTAACATTGTGGCTGGGCAGCGCTGCATTAAGAAGCTGACTGACAATCAGACTTCGACCATGATAAAGGCTACAGCTAGGTCGGCCCCAGACAGACAGGAGGAGATCAGCCGCCTGGTCAGTGGGGCTGCAGAGAAACATGTGCTTGATTGCTCAGTCCCTGGGGCCCCTGGTAGCATAGATGCTTTTCTTCTTTGGGAGGACACACATCTAGATTTGTTGTCTGGGACTCCATAGGACTGCTCTTGCTTCTTGACCCTGTAGCTACTTTGCTTCCTATTTCTCTTTCCATTTTATTTTACTTCCCTATGTTATCCCCTCCCACTTTCATCATCTTCCACTTTCCCTCCTTTTTTAGGGCTATTTCTCGCCAGTCTCAGCTGCCCAGGGCATTCTCCTTGGGACCCAGAGGGTGAGCATTATTGCCAAGCTGCTACTCTCCTGAGATCCCCTTCTTTTGTCTTGTAGATGAAGAATGCCAGCTACAACCTAGATCCCTACATCCAGGAATTTGGGATCAAAGTGAAGGATGACATGACGGAGGTGACAGGACGAGTGCTGCCGGCGCCCATCTTGCAATATGGCGGCCGGGTGAGCAGGGTCAGGGCCAGACAACATCTCTGGGGCACTTTGGGAGGTGGTTGGATTGTATAGCCAGGGGCTTTTGTTCCCCTACCCACCTGGCTTTACTGAGGCTCACCTGGGCGCCCCCTTTGCCTATCTCCAGAACCGGGCCATTGCCACACCCAATCAAGGTGTCTGGGACATGCGAGGGAAACAGTTCTACAATGGTATTGAGATCAAAGTCTGGGCCATCGCCTGCTTCGCACCCCAAAAGCAGTGTCGAGAAGAGGTGCTCAAGTAAGGAGGACTGGGTGTATGGATAGCAGGGTGGGGAAAGGACCCTACAGTTGCCTATTTCCCTTATCCCTATGAGGCCAAGATTTGATCTATAGTATGCTCTTGCTCAGTGGTTCTCAACCTTCCTAATGCCACGACCCTTTAATACAGTTCCTCATGTTGTGGTGACCCCCAATTTCATTGTTACAAATTGAACATAATTAAAGCATAGTGATTAATCACAAAAACAATATGTAATTATATATGTGTTTTCCAACGGTCTTAGGCGACCCCTGTGAAAGGGTCGTTCGACCCCCAAAGGGGTCGCGACCCACAGGTTGAGAACCGCTGCTCTTGCTGATTCTTGACTCTGCTTCCTTGTGCTGTCTGGCTCAAACTTCTACCTGTTCCTTTTCTGCCAATCTGTGGTCAGAAGCTTTGGTAAGGAGCCCTATCTGTTCAGAGATGATTATTTTAAGGCATGAACCTTCTAAGACAGGTCTGAATTATTTTATTGTTATAATTATTAACATGGTAATAAATAATAGTAATGACTATAATGTTTATGCCAACATTTTACGTTTTTTAATTTCATCTTCATAGTGAGCAGGTGGTGGTATTTCCATTTTCAGGAAACTGAGGCTCAAAGAGGTTAAGTAACTTGTACAAAGTTTGCATATCAAGAAAAGTGTCAGAGTTCACAGCAAATCGGATCTGAGGCTTCAAAGCTTTCTTTCCTAATTGGAAACAAAAAAGAGTAGCTTATTCATCTGATCTCTGAGTTGTCTCTCCTGTGCACAAACTGTATTAGGTCCAAGTAACCTGAATTAGGTGAACATGAGTTGTAAAGGTCTCTGCATGAATAGACAGCAATGACAAAAGTGATACAGCCAAATGGTTTAAAGAAACAAGTAAGGGGAGTAAGTCTTGAGTGAGTGAATGAGTAAAGTGGAAGAAATCAATGACTCTTCCCCTGCAGTCTTTTTTTAAAGACAACTTTATTGGGATGTATTTCAAATATCACAAAAGTCACTCATTTAAAGTGTAAAATTTGGCATTTCCTGCCATTTTTGAAGTGGTAGTTTCTTAAGTCTATGGATCTGGGATGGGGTCAGTGTACTCGAGGCTGAGGAAGAGTTGGAATTGACCACTTTGGACAGGTATGAGAATAATAGAGATACGTGCCCTGGTGGGATCAGCTGGCCTTGGGGTTTTCATAAGAATTATTTAAAGCAGCCCCTGATGAATGTGGAGACTCCAGCTGCCCTGCTCTCCCTTCTCCCTTTTCCCCTCACAGGTACCCAACTACTACCAATACAATTACAGTTTCTTTTTAGCCCCATTTAAGCCAGGCTTCTTCTAGCCTTGCCTTAGCATTGGAGGGCTGGCTGGTCCTTAGCAATATTAGAAAGGCTCCCAGCTTTCTGCCTTCATGCCTTTGTGTCATCTTGTTGATACCTTTATTCTCCATGTGCTTCTCTGTTATTCCCATGTCTTTCCCTTGTCCCATTATTTTGACAATTAGTCCATAGGGTCAACCCTTAGAATTTTTCTTTCAGTTAAAGAAGTCCTATACTTCAGCCATGTATCTCTTTTAGCATAGGATTTCAAGACCTTTCCCATTCTAAACTTCTAACATTTTGTGGCCAGCAGCACCGAACATAATATCCCAAATGACCTGGTAGTAGGGAGAAGATTGGGACTATTCTTGAAGTAAAGGCACACTATTAATGGAATCTACTAACACATTGGTTATTTTAGTTGCAGTTGGTTATTGCAATTTTAGTTATTGCAGTTGAATATAATGGAAGAGAAATGGAAAAAATACTGTTAATAGTTCATTAGAGCCCTGGCTCTTACTTACATGAAAAAATGGTTAGGTTATATTTCTTTATTCTAAGATTTAGTTTGAAATATTAAAATATACATAGAATTATATGGCAGACACCCATGTATTCATCATCCCAAGTTTTATCTTTTTTTTTTAAGTAGATAAAATATTAGAGGTAAATTTTAGATTTCCTTTATATCCTCCAACCTGGTCCCATTCCTCCCTTCTGTTGCAGCTACTCTCATGAATTATTGTAATCTTTCTATCCAATTTATACATTTTAAATACCTATATGATATAAATGATTTTATCTTTTTTTAAATATATTTTTATTGATCTCAGAGAGGAAGGGAAAGGGAGATAGAGATAGAAACATCAATGATGAGAGAGAACCATTGATCGGCTGCCTCCTGCATGCCCCCTACTGAGGATTGAGCCCACAACCTGAGCACATGCCCCCGACTGGAATCAACCCCGGGACCCTCCAGTCCGCAGGCCAACTCTCTATCCACTGAGCCAAACCAGCCAGAGTGATATAAATGATTTTAAGTTTTACATAGCAGTATTATACAGTATTTGTCTTTCTTTTTTTAACTAAATATGTGAAAAATACTTATTTTCTCACTATATAGGTTTTTTAATCATATTGACATTTATACATTATATAATAGCATCCTCTAAACGAGGGGTGGGGAACCTTTTTCCTTCGAAGAGCATTTGGGTATTTATAACAACATTCACGGTCCAGCCAATTGATGTTTAGCAACTTGAAAATTAGCCCTCTTTGTTCAAATTAAAATAAGGTTCCAACAGCCCTGGCCACTGTGGCTCAGTTGGTTGGGCATCATCCCATACACCGAAAGGTTGCCTCTTAAAATTAGCAACTTAAAAATTAGCCTGCTCTATTTGGTCAAATATCTCACCTTAATGCCTTGACAGAGCCACACCAAGTTATTTCGCAGGCCTTATACGGCCCACCCCTGCTCTAAACAATTTGCTTTTTTCTCTATTTGTACCTTATTACTTTTGATCTAAATGCAGGAGTCTCACAAATTAAATTTCCTGCTGTTCATTTCAGTCTGTAATTATATTTATGTAGCTTTTTTTTTTTTATTGCTCCAGTCAATAAAAGAGAAACTTTATTGAGGCCCCAGCATCATAGGGTTCAGGTAGAAGGCTGCCCTGTGGACCCAAGGAGTTGGTGGAGGGGCCTTATTCACCTTTCTTCTTGGGACGCAGGTTGTTGGTGTGACCGCACTTCTTCTTGCGGCAGTTGACAACACGGGGGTGCAGGCGGGCATAACACTTGTGGCAGATCATCTTCTCGCAGTTGTACTTTTGCATGAGCTGGCGGAGGGAGTGTTCGGTGATGCCACCCTTCAGATGAACCAAGTGCAGGGTGGACTCTTTCTGAATATTTTAGTCTGAGAGAGTATGGCTATCCTCTAGCTGTTTGCCCGTAAAAATCAGATGCTGCTGGTCAGGTGGGATGCCCTCCTTGTCTTGGATTTTAGCTTTGACATTCTCAATGGTGTCACTGGGCTCAATCTCAAGGGTGATGGACTTGCCAGTCAAGGTCTTCACAAAGATCTGCATCTCTGCATCTGCTGGGGAGACTGTTCCTCTGCCTCATTTGTAGCTTAATTTTTAAAATCTATTGCATATGTAACCTTTCTTCCAGCTTTACCTCCCCAGGGTAAAGCCCTAAAACCAAAAGAAAGAGGCTTGTTTAATCTTTCTCAACCACAAAGAACAGGAGGGGAAGAGATAGCTCATTTTTACTGAGCATCCTCCTATGTTCCAATCACTATTGAAACCTTATATATGTATTTTTAAATATATTTTAACTAGTGACCTGGTGCACAGATTCGTGCACATTGTAAGAAAATTAATTAGAAGGTGCCCAGAGGGGCAGAACTGGGCGAGATGGGCCAGACAAACCCCAGAGCCAACCTCCCGCAGACCCTCCCTGGTGTCTGCGTAGTGAACAGGGGCCCTCCAGCAGGTGGGGTCCCTCGGCCTGGCCTGTGAGGATCAGGCGAAACTGGCTCTCCAACATCCCCCGAGGGGTCCTGGTGTGCAAGAGGGCATTCTGCAAAGTTGCTGTCGTACAGGGTGTGTAACGCAAACTCAAGTGTGCAGTAAACCAGATTTGGGGCCAACAGTGCCCCAGCAACAACATAACCCACAGCCAAAGGTGAAATCACATGGCCTTGTGAAGAATCGGGCTCCCTCCTCTCTGGTTTCAGGGTGCGTCACCCGAGAACCGCCGCTGCAGAGTCACTGCTGCTCAGCAGCTCCTGCATTGAGCATCTGTCCCCTGGTGGTCAGTGCACATCATAGCGACCAGTCAGATGGTTGGATACTTAGCATGTTAGCCTTTTATATACATACACTAGGGGCCCGGTGCACGAAATTCGTGCACTTGGTGTGTGTGGGGGGGGAGTGTCCCTCAGCCCAGCCTGCCCCCTCTCACATACTGGGATCCCTCAAGCGTTGACCCCCATCACCCTCCAATCGCAGGATCGGCCCCTTGCCCAGGTCTGACGCCTCTGACAGAGGTGTCAGGTCTGGGCAGGGGACCCTCATTTCCCCCCATCACTGGTTCTGCCCCCAGCCCAGGCCTGATGCCTCTGGCCCAGGCATCCGGCCTGGGGAGGGGGACCCCC
>NW_006300377.1:2851824-2860264 GCF_000327345.1 Myotis davidii | reverse complement strand
TACTCTATCCACTGAGCCAAACCAGCCAGGACTCCGTTGATTATTTATTTATATATATATTTATTTATTTATTTATTTTTGAGAGAGAAGAAAGGAGAGGGGAGAGAGATAAACATTGATGTGAGAGTGAAACATCAGTTGGCTGCCTCCTGCACGCCCCCTACCAGGGATCAACTGTAACTGGACATGTACTCTGACTGGGAATCAAACTGGCAACTTTTCAGTGTATGGGATGATGCCTAACCAACTGAGCCACACTAGCCAGGGCTGTTGGAACCTTATTTTAATTTGAGCAAAGAGGACATCTGCCTCTTGCTATGCTCTTATAACAGCACAGGAATAACTGCTTTAATGGGACTTGGCGAGGACACCGAGAATTCCCACAGGTCCTTTGGGCTCCCTCAGCTTTCTGCTTGTACCATTGAACACATAGCAGGCTCTATCTTGTCTTATTGAAATATAAATGTTTTAGACACTAGCTGTGATCATGTCTCATTTATTGCAGAATCTCTCAGTGCCTGTCATAGTGATAGGAACCTAAGATGGAAGCATTTGATCAAAGGTTTTAAAATGGGACTTAACTGCCTCCTGTCATGACCATATTTGTCTTGTAGAAACTTCACAGACCAGCTGCGGAAAATTTCCAAGGATGCAGGGATGCCCATCCAGGGCCAGCCTTGCTTCTGCAAATATGCGCAGGGGGCAGACAGCGTGGAGCCCATGTTCCGGCATCTCAAGAACACGTACTCTGGACTACAGCTCATTATTGTCATCCTGCCAGGGAAGACGCCAGTGTATGGTACAGTTCTCTTGGAACCATGATAATGATGATAGACCTCTTCTCATGATAGTTCCCTGGAAGCTCCAAGGCAGGATTCAGTGTGGATTCTTGGCTCTAGCCAGAGCTGAGCTGTTCCTTAATGTCACTGCTCTCCTTACAGGAGAAATACCAGCTTGTATGAGCCATTGAGTCATCCCAGGTCCTGCTTACCTGCTCACACTCCTTTCCAGTAACATTTATTGGAGTCCTCTATGTGTTGGTCTTTATGCCAGGCTAGCTGGGTCAGATACAGAGATGGGTGGGTCCAGATTCCTGTTCTTAGAAGAGTATTGTCTGTTAGGATATAGTGCAGCACACCCAAGCAGAATGTGTGGTGGTTCTATTATTGCCTGGGAATTATTGAACTTTTGGAGAAGCTTTTTCTTTCTCCCTTTCTTCTCTTTTAAGAATAGGAATGATTATATACATCTTTGGCTCAGTACTTTTACTCCATTTTTTCTGTCTACTTCTGCTTCAAATGAAGAGGTATCTCTCTTTTTACCTTACTCAACTTGTGTGTGCTTTTGTTCCTATGCCATTCTGCTACCTCTGGGACCTCATACCCTTTAAGCCTCCAACATCGTCAGATTTCCCATCCTAGAGCACTTTACCACAATCCACTATTTCGTTTATCTTTTGTCATCCTATTTTCATAATCAAACTTTTTGTTGTTGTTAATCCTCACCTGGGGCTACTTTTTCCATTGATTTTTTTTTTTTTGAGAGAGAGAGTGATAGAGAGGGAGGAGGGGAGGGGGAGAGAGAGAAAGAGAAATATCAACGTGAGAGAGACACATCGGTTGGTTGCCTCTCACACACAACCCAACTAGGGCTGGGGATTGAACCTGCAACCTAGGTTCGTGCCCTTGACTGGGAATCACACCTGTGGCTTTTTGGTGCATGGGTGGACATTATGTATCACTGAGCCACACTGGTGAGGGCTTAATCATACTTTTGAATGAGTACACCTAATTCTTCACCAGCCATTTATACTTTGCCTCTTTCATCTGTTTTACTTCTACCTTTCTCTTAAACCTTTTCTGCAAAGGGTCACCTGTAATCTTTCTCCGTTCTTTTATTCTTTTTCCTAGATATTTTCTCCTGTCTCTTCTTACTTATTTTTGTCATTACCAGGAGTGCCTGGTTATTCTCCAGATTTTTGTACTTGCTACCTTCCCTTTCTGTTTACATTCTAGTGAAATTCTCATGCATTCAGTTGCTTCAGTCATCACTTATTATGTTACTAGGGGCCCAGTGCACGAATTTGTGCACCTTGAAAGGAACTGTGGGCCACAAGGCTGGAGTGGGCACAGGGATGGGTCTCGGCCCATCCTTCGTGCCCCCGCCCAGCCCCTCCCACTGCGACCCCCAGTCCCCTGTCTGCCGGGCGCCCCCCGCTCCTGCTGCCACTGCTCCCATGTGCTGACTGCGCCAGCCCTGCTCACGCCTGCTGATGGCACAGAGCGATTAGGGCTGGCGCCAGCAGTGGGTGCAAGCATGGCTGGCACCATCAGCCAGTGCAAGCAGCAGCTGCTGCCCCAATCGCTCCTCAGAAATGGGGTAGGGGATGGTGATGGTGGAGGAGAGGTCCTTGGGAGTAATTGGGGCTGGCAGCCGCCGCTCGCATCCACTGATGGTGCTGAGCGATCAGGGCTGGCAGCGGGTGCGAGTGGTGGCTACTGGCCTGGATCACCCCTCAGGAGCAGGGGGAGGTGGAGAAATCCTAAAGAGCGATCAGGGCTGGCAGCCACTGCTCTCATCCACTGATGGCGTTGAATGATCAGCGCCGGTGCCAGGTGCTGGCAGCAAGTGCGAGTGGTGGCTTTGGCGCCAGCAGCAGGTGCAAGCACCGGGCAGGACCTTGGTGTGTGGGAGCAAAGAATTTTCAGTTACCACCAGAGACTTGCCCCGATGACAGTGACTGGCACTCTGCCTTGGTCTGGCGCCCCTGTTCACCTGCTCCACCATCCCGCCGTGGCCGATGCCCGCCATGTTCCATGCGCACCCCCTGTTGGTCAGCACATGTCATAGCGGCCAGTTCGGTTGTTCCGCCGTTCGGTCCATTTGCATATTAGGATTTTATATATAGAGATAATGTATTATTAAAATCTTGATCCAACTCTTGATCTCTCCTCTCCCATCTGTCCCTTTGACCTCTCTCCATTATTTTATCAAGATTTTATTTATGACTTACTGTGTGAAACATTCCTAGATCCTGAACACTTTGGTGATGAAAGGAAATGCAGTCTCTGCCTGTACAAAATGTTTTGGTGGGCCATCTCTTTAGTAGCTTGTCTTCTCTGTCTACAAGTAAGCCTTTTTCTTTACCTTTCTCTTCTGTGTTTGGCATCACAATTGCTCTGGATACCTTCATCCAGACTTTGGAGTCAGCCTGTCTTCTCCTTGTTTCAGCTCCACTTGTTCTTTTTCACAGTTTTAAGATATATTTCCTGCTCTCCACCCATACTTTTCAACTTAGTTCTAACATTTCTTATGAAATCTTTCCAGATTATGTTACTGGATGAGACATTTTGTAGCTGTACTCCCCCAAAAATTTCATTAGTCCCCATTCACAAAATAAAAGATTTTCAGAGCCCTGATCATAGTTTAACCTTTTCAGCTTTATCTTGTACTTTTCCATTGCCACATGTACAGGAAAGACCACATGTCCTAGAATTAGGTAGAACTAGATTTTAATACTGGCTATCCCAGTTTACTGGCTTAAGCAAATTAGCTAACCTTTCTGAGTCTCATGGATTAATTATATAAAAAGCAGCCTCTAACACAATGCCTGCCACATAGTAGGTCAAAAATGTCAAACTTGCGGCCCACAACAAATTTTTTTGTGGCCCAGCCAAGATTATCGTATGTAAGAAATATTTTAATAAAAATTTCATAACATTTTAAAAAAATTCATAACTTAATTTTTACAATATTCTCTTATAAATAATTAATAATGAACTACAATGTTCGCTAATGACTAATTACTATAATCGTGTTGCATTCATTTTCCTTACTCGCCTTACCCAGTGGTTCTCAACCTTCTGGCCCTTTAAATACAGTTCCTCATGTTGTGACCCAACTATAAAATTTTCGTTGCTACTTCATAACTGTAATGTTGCTACTGTTATGAATCATAATGTAAATATCTGATATGCAGGATAGTCTTAGGCGACCCCTGTGAAAGGGTCGTTCAACTGCCAAAGGGGTCGCGACCCACAGGTTGAGAACCATTGCCTTACACACAGGCGCACCATTTCTCTCCACTAATACTACTAGTGAATATTTTAGCAGCCGATTGCCACGTCTTTAGTTTTGGACTGACTTGTTTGGTATGTGCAACAGGAAATTTTTCGCTTTTGGAGAACAAGAAAAATAGGTTTATTTGCGTTACACTTATTAATTTGTGCAGTTATTCAGTGTCTGGTAAGTTAATGTTTAAGAAAAAATATTAATTTTCATTAAAATGTTCTATTACACTATGTTAACGATTACTCACTTACTTCAGCCCTTTGTATTCAGCATGTCTATCGAAATAAACCTATGTTTCAATGAAAATTGAAACTTGTTTTTTTGTGGCCACATAAACTTAAACCTTGTTTATTTGGCCTGTGTTAGCCTTTGAGCTTGACATGCTTGTGGTAGATATTCTAAATGCTCATTCCTTGTTTGCACTTTCCAATATCTGGTTTTGCTCACATCATTTTCCTCTGCCTAAAATATCTACTTTTTATCCTCCACCTTTCCCTTAAAATTCTCTCCATCTTTCAAGTCCCAGTCTAAATGTACTTAATTCTCGAAGCCTTTTCTTGTCATCCCACCTGGCAGATGATCAGGTTGTTGATCAATTACTACTGTGCTTGATATTATTTTGAGTATGGATTAGGTCTGATTCAGCTTTGAAACCTTCCCTCTGAATATGTACACCTAACCTAAGGTAGAGCCTTCCACTAACATCATACCCAGTAATTACTGTGGAGGGAAGTTGCTTGACCTCCGATCCATGTCCCTTTTGGGCCTTATATTAGTGATCCTTGGGTGGAAAATAAAGATACTTTTTAGGAGAACTGCCTGAGTAGTTATCCATGTTACTGGTTCCCTCCATAAAGGGAGAATGCAATGGCTTGTCTGGGGTGTATATAGTGCAGCATGATCGCGAAAGCAATGCTTAGAGAATTTTCCCTTCTCTGGGGTCAGTAATGTTATACCTCTCTACAGTCTTATACCTTTATTAGGGCTTTGGGTTTCTTCCACTTAAATGCTGTTCCTTGATTACACAACTTAGTCAGTGGGGCTATCTGCCTAGGAATTCAGCCAGCAGATAAGAGGAACAGACAGATTGTTCTAAAGACCCTTCACCTTCCTTCCTGGAGGCCAAGTGAATGGAATTCTTTCTGTGATGTTCAATGTAAGTCCATTTGCATTACCTGAGAGTATAGACAATGTGATATTTGTTCAATTTTGATCTACCATACTTTGTCCTACCCTTAGTATTTTTAATTCTTTTCTCCTCACTAAATTAATACTATTGTAATTTCTTTAATGTAAACTTTTTATTGAAGTATAATATGCATATAGAAATCTTATTTTCACAAAGTGTTATAGCAATGTAAACAGTACCTAATTCGGTCTGGCAGCAGAGCATTACCACAATCCCAGGCACCCAGTCACTACAACTCCCCATCAATGCTAACCACTGTCGTTTTGGTTTCTAACACTTTATATTACTTTTGCCTGTCTTTGAGCTTTATATAAATGGAATCACTTTTATTTGTGTCAGGCTTGTTCACACAACATGTTTGTGAGATTCATACATGCTTATTAAAATTTTCCATCATATGAATATAACACAATCTATATAAAAGCCCAGTGACCGAACAGTGGGACAACTGGTCGACCAGTCACTATGATGCGCACTGACCACCAGGGGGCAGATATTAGATGCAGGAACTGCCCCCTGGTGGTCAGTGTGCTCCTACAGTGGGAGCGCCACTTGGCTAACCAGGATGAGTGACTGCTCCTGGATGAGAGGCTGCTCCCGCAACGAGCTGATCCCTGCAGGCCATGCCCCCACCAGTGCACGAATCTGTACACCGGGCCTCTAGTTTACATATATTTATCCAATATACTGTTAATGGACATATTTGGGTTTCTAGTTTTTACTATCCTATGTAATAAAAGGGTAATATGCAAATTGAACCTAACAGCAGAACGTCTGGGAATGACTGGTCACTATGACACACACTGACCACCAGGGGGCAGACACTCAATGCAGGAGCTGCCCCCCTGGTTGTCAGTGCACTCCCACAGGGGGAGCTCTGCTCAGCCACAAGCCCCATTTCTACTGGGTGTATTTCTAGGAGGGATTTTAAGTATATAAATTTACATTTTCCACCAGGAGTGTATGAGAGTTCTAGATACTTCTTTACCCAACTTCGAATTGGCTTTTTTAAAAAATATATTTTATTGATTTTTTACAGAGAGGAAGGGAGAGGGATACAGAGTTAGAAACATCGATGAGAGAGAAACATCGATCAGCTGCCTCCTGCATACCTCCAACTGGGGATGTGCCCGCAAGCAAGGTACATGACCTTGACCGGAATCAAACCTGGGACCTTTCAGTCCTCAGGCCGACACTATCCACTGAGCCAGACCGGTTAGGGCTTGGCTTTTTAAAAAAATATATTTTTATTGATTTCACAGAGAGGAAGGGAGATGGAGAGAAAGATTGAAACATCAATGATGGGAATCATTTAGCAGCTGCCTCCTGCACGCCCCCACTGGGGATCAAGCCTGCGACCCGGGCATGTGCCCTTACCGGAATGGAACCCGGGACCCTTTAGTCTGCACCTACACTCTATCCACTGAGCCAGACTGGCTAGTGCCTTGGGATTGGCTTTTTCATTTTAGCCATTCTTGTGGGCATTTGGTGATAATGCGTTGTGCTTTTAATTTGGTTTATCTGTTGAGTGAGTGGTAAGGTTGAGTATCTTTTTAGACGTCTATTGGCTATTTCACTAGCATCTTTTGTATAGCATGCTCAAGACTTTTCCTTTTTTTAAATTAACTACCTTTTTCTTACTGATTTTAAGTGTTATAATTCTTTTCTTGAATATGCACATCTTCTCTGCTATCTGGCTTGCCTTTTTACTTACTTTTTTTCCTTTAGAGAGGAAAGGAGGGGGGACAGAGAGGGAGAAACATCAATCAGTTGCCTCCTGTACCCACCCTAATCATGATGGAACCTGCAATGTAGGTATGTGCCCTGACTGGGAATGGAACTCACCACCCTTCAGTGCACAGAATGGCACTCCAAGCAACTGAGTCACACTGTCCAGGGCTCCTCTTTACTTTTTAAAGTGTCTTTTTGTTGAATAGAAATTTTAATTTTTAATGTAGTCCAATTTATCAATATTTTTCCTTTATGGCTAGTATTTTCTGTTTCCTATTTAAGAAATCCAAAGGTCATGAAGATACTAATTTTTTTTTTAACCTTTCATATTTAGAACTGGTCTATCTCTGTTGCTTTCTCTGTCCCCTGTCAGTTGTTCCTCTGCTGGTGCAAAGCCTGGAATCTCAGCTTCCTGCTCATACCTAGAATCAGCAAATGTACCCAGGATATAAGAAGATAGCTCACCTCTGTAAGATTTCCTTTCTGGAGTTTTAGTCCCTCCAGTTCTTATTGGTACCCTTGTGCTGCCTCCAAAAAGATGATTTCTATATTTTATATGGCTTTTCTAAATGTTTCCTGTTGAAGCACAGGCATACCACTAACTACTGCATCTCTCTTGGAAGTGGAAATGATCCCGTTGGCTTTTTAAACATGCTCAAGTCTCTCCCAGTGAAAATACGCCAGACCCTTCATTGATCCTACATCTCCTTCTTAGTACTTCAGATCACCAAAATATTTTTTTTTCTCTGTACACTAATTTTTTGTCTTTATAAGACTAAATCCAAACGACATTTCTCGTCCTCATTTTACCTGATCTCTTAGCAGCATTTGGTTTCGTTGAACACTTGCTTCTGCTTGAAATGCTATCTCTTCCCTTGGCATTCATGATACAATTATCTTGATCGTCCTCCTAGTTCTTGGATTTTCCTCCTTTACAAAAGAAAAGTCTTTTGCAGACTCATCTTCTTTTGTTCTGCAAATATTGGGAGTTCCTGAAGATTTAGGTCTAAGCTCTCTTTTTATTCTTTAATCTTCCTTGATAATCCCATCAAGATCATGCCTTTGCTTACTGTCTTACCTAAGTATCTCACAGATATTCATCTCCATTTGACTACTCTTCAGATATATATATAATATACATATATACATACATATATATACATATATACATACATACATATATACATATATACATATATACATATATACATATATATATATATATATATATATATTCATTTCTTACACTATGCTATTAGTAAATTTATGTAAGCTTGATATATGTGATAAAATTAAACTTTATAGTTAGGTAGCCTTTTCATATATACTCTTAACTGTCTCACTCATTTTTCTCATTAAAGCAAGATGTTCTATGGTTCTCAATTTTTCAGACCATTTTCTTTAATGCAGGAAGATAAAGCTTATTTCTATAATTTTGCTTTCTGTACA
>NW_006300377.1:2842084-2851691 GCF_000327345.1 Myotis davidii | reverse complement strand
TGTTTGCAGCTGGTCACACACCCTTCAGGGTTGGGGTCCCCACTGGGGTGCCTGGCCATTCTGGGTGAGGGCTGAGGGCTGTTTTCAGGCTGGCCGGTGACTGAAGCTCCCAGCCTCTCCTTTTATTCTTTTCTTTTTTTTTATTCTGGGTTTTATTTACCTTCTATAATTGAAACTTCGTTGCTGTCACTGGAGCTAAGAGCCAGATCCAGCTCCGTGGCTGTGGCCGGCTGAAAGCAGGTATCTGGGGTTTGTTTAGCTTCTATAATTGAAACTGTTGCTTTTGGAGCTCAGCCGAGCCACAGCAGGCGGGGAACCTTGGCTTCCTCCATCACTGGAGCAAGCAAGCCTATTGCTTGCTTCACCTGTGTGGTTGCCAGCCGCCATCTTTGTTGGCGGTTAATTTGCATATCACCCTGATTAGCCAATGGGAAGCATAGAGAAGGTACGGTCAATTACCCTTTTTGTCTTTTATTAGATAGGAGATATGTATATATATAAATTGATTTTTTTACAGAGAGGAAGGCAGAGGGATAGAGAGAGTTAGAAACATCTATGAGAGAGAAACATCGATCAGCTGCCTCCTGCACACCCGCTACTGGGGATGTGCCCGCAACCAAGGTACATGCCCTTGACCAGAATTGAACCTGGGACCCTTCAGTCCACAGGCTGACTCTCTATCCACTGAGCCAAACCAGCTAGGGCTACTCTTCAGCTTTTAACTACTATACCCAATTGCCTAGTTGGTATCCTTACTGGGATGACCAAAGAGCACTTCAAACTCAAAATGTTTAAAATAAGAGTTTATGATATATCTATTCTAATACAAAAGCAAGAAACACAGAAGTTATCCATAAACATTATTTTCCCTTATTCACATATATAGCCTCTCTTGACTTTATTTGCTTCTCTCAGTCTTAATAACTGTCTTAATATAAGCTTCTCTCATTTCTTCCCTATGTCAGTCCTTTTGCTCTCCTTCATTGTTACTTTGGCCTTTTCGTTTCTCTGACATAAAATGCTATCTCCTATCAGAGTGCATTTGGGCATCCTATTTCCTCTGCCTGGATTGCTCTCTCTCAAACTCGCCCTCTTTTCCAATTTCTTTTGTACTTTTTAGTTCAATCAATACTTAGGCCTTTCCTGGCTAGGTTATTACCCCCTATTATATACTGTCATAGCTCCATTAAGTTTTTGTTGTAGCATTTATCATTGTTGTACTTTTCATGATATTTAAAATTAATCACTAGGAAATAAGCACTATAAGAGTAGGGATCCTGTGTGTTTCTGGTCACCATTGTGGTCCCTGCCTGGATTCAGTAGGCATTCATTAAGTATTTGTGAATGTACTAATCAGTTCTCTCCTTGCTCATAGCTGAGGTGAAACGTGTTGGAGACACACTTTTGGGAATGGCTACACAGTGTGTGCAAGTGAAGAACGTGGTGAAGACCTCACCTCAAACTCTGTCCAACCTCTGCCTGAAGATCAATGTCAAACTTGGTGGCATAAACAACATCCTAGTCCCACACCAGCGGTATGAACTCTGTTGTCCATCTGCCCTTGTCATGCAAGGTACCATTCTGGAAATTGATGAAAAGATAGGGTCCTGGCCAGGCAGAGTGAGTCAGGCATAAGGAAGAAAGGACCAAAGTGGGTGCTAGGTGGTGCCAGGAAGAGATGATCTATCTCCTCATCATTTGTTTTCTCTTCCTTGTTCAGCTCTGCAGTCTTTCAACAGCCAGTGATATTCCTGGGAGCAGATGTTACACACCCCCCAGCAGGGGATGGGAAAAAACCGTCTATCACAGCAGTGAGTGACACTCCAGCTTCCTCATAAGGTTTTCCTCTTAGCTTTGAGTTTCCAAGGCTACATATGATTTCCTTTCCTTAGCTTGGGCACTAGACCTTCATAAAATTTTTTTCCTTCCAGCTGATCATTCCCATTAACCATTTCCTTGGTATCGTCATAAAATTGATTGTATGATGTATGTGTTTTTTCCAGTGAGAGTAATGAGAATGTAGGTTGTGGCCAGAGACTTGGCCCAGTGTCTGTCAATACTGCCCTATGTTCAGGTTTTTTTCTCTCTCTCTCTCCATGCCTACTTTTGGGATATGATGGTGACCATATCTCTTCTCAGGAATCCCTTTTAAGGGATTTACTTAGTTGCTGAGACTGTCATTTCCTCTTCTCATCCCTACTCCTGATCCACTTAAGTGGGTTAGTTAACTCTAATTAGTTAACTCTAATCCTTCTCTTGACTTCTGCTCCCTGTCCCCTAGGGGTTTCTGAATTGCTAGAGAGATCAGCTCTTTTCCCCCCACTTCTCTTTCCTCAACCCTTATGTTTCTCTAGGCAGACTAGGCTTATCTCAGTAAATGCAGGAAAACCCTATACTATGCTTTTCCCTATTTTCCTTGTGGCCATCTATCCTAGGCTCTGGCCACTGTCCCCTTTGAAAATTATGTTACTCACACCATTTTTACCATTGTTTTAGGGTAGATTAGCACTTGAATGAAAAAAGGATAAACTTGTGGCTAGATGAGGTTATTCTTTAAGCTAGTAATGCCAAACCTTCACATTCCCCTCTTCAAAGGGTAGGGAAAGAAAACTTATCAAGCACCTTCTGTGGGCTAGGCCCTGTCCAAGGGTGCTCTATATGTACTATAACAGCACTGCAAACAGGTGGTGTTCTATACTTATCTCCATTTGAGAGGAGGAAAGAAAAGATCAGATGGATTAAGTAACTTCTGCATGTGTGGTAGAACAGAGATTGAAACCAGGACTCATTGAATCCAAAACCCTACTTGTTTGATAGCATGATTGTTTTGCTGAGAAGCCTTTGCCCAAACCCACAACCTGACAGTGTTGGTGGGTGGAGGTTCTAGGGGCTTATCCTGCCTCTTTGATTAACAGGTGGTAGGCAGTATGGATGCCCATCCCAGCCGTTATTGTGCCACTGTGCGGGTGCAGCGACCTCGGCAGGAGATCATTGAAGACTTATCGTACATGGTGCGTGAGCTGCTGATCCAGTTCTACAAGTCCACCCGCTTCAAGCCTACTCGTATCATCTTCTACCGAGATGGGGTTCCTGAAGGCCAGCTCCCTCAGGTAGGGCCCACAGTAGTTAGAAAAACTTCATATTGAGGCCAGAGGGTCTAATGGTAGCAGAGAGTACTGCTAGCTTTTCTAAGCTCTTGGTACTTGGAAGGTTGCTAAATGGAAAAGCTTCAGAGCAGACATCACAACTGAGAAGTGGCAAGTACAAGCATCTGTCGACCTGTCTTCTTGTAACAGAAGACCCTCAGTGCCTATTAGTAGTTGGTTCATGTTGAAGACTGATGCTTTAGACCAGTGGTTCTCAAACATGAGTCAAGATCATTGGGAGGACTTGTTGAAATATTTAACAGGGCTTACCCTTAAAATTTCTGACATAGAGCCCTATTTGGTTTGAAGGGTCTTGGGTTCGATTCCCACAAGGGCATATACCTTAGTTCCTTAGTTATAGGCTCGATTCCTGGTCTTGACCCGGGCACATACGGGAGGCAACCAGTCGATATTTCTCTCTGTCTCTCCTCCTTCCTTTCACTCTCTCTTGAAAAAAAAAATCAATGGAAAAAATAGCCTCAGGTGAGGATTAACAAAACAAAAAAAAGAAGAATTTCCAATTGAGTCTAGGATTGGGCCCTAGAATTTGAAATACTATTAAGTCTGTAGATGGTGCTGCTTGTCTGGAGACCACTGCTATTGACCTTTCTTCATGATGTTCCTCTTATTCTTTCTGCCTGCCAACCTTTCATATTCTGTTGTTTAAACTTGTATACTGAACTAGTCTCCTTGACTACAATTTAATAGTAATATATAACTGCCATTTATTGGGTACTTTCTATGTACCCTAAACTGTGCCAACCACTTCATATGTGTTCTATTTAATGCTGTAATTACAGTAGTCCTATGAAATAATAATTATTCCATTTGACAGATGAGAAAACTGGGGCTTGGAAATGTTAAGTGATTTCTTCATTGTCACCCAAGCTACTAAGTGGTGGAACTGGGATTTAGACAAATTGGTCTGATTCCAAAGTCCATGCTATTAACCATTGTGCTCAATTTCTTCCAAGGCATCCAGTGTTTCCTAAAATACCAGATATATTTATCATATCACTTCTCTGTTCAGAAATGTCTAGTTCATATAGCCTTGGGTTAAAACTCAAACTTCTTAGCAAAGCAATCAGCAGTTATTAAGCTCCTATTGGGTTTTCTATGCATTTACTTAATTATCTGTTTTATTCATCACTACAGCTTTGTAAGAGGCTGGTCTTATTAGTAATTTTAGTAGGTGTGGAGAAAATGAGACTAAGAGGGATTATGTAACCTGCTTAAGGAAATACAACCTGATAAAACTTGGTTTTAAATCTAATTCTAATTGATAATAAATTCTACACACTTCTACCATACAGTTTTGACTCCCTATACCTGTTATCCAAGGCCATAAGGTAACTATTACCTATGGTTATTTACCTGTGGCTGCTTCTTTAGCTAGGTCATTATTTTATAATCCTACTTCTTTGTAGGACAAAATTCATCCTCTCCCTCTGCACCGGTCTCTGAACTCTGTGTCTGCTCTTCTTTGGTGGTACCAATCTTGTCTGCTTGTGGAGGTCACAGGGGTAATCCCATTATTCTCCTGATCCTGAAATTGATCTTACTTTGGGCATTATAATTTTAGTGATTTCTCTGTGAAATTTGGTTCTGTGTCTTGATTTTAGGTCTCTTTTTACATAGGAACCAGGTAAGTGCTCTCTACTGATGCCAAGCTTCCTAGCCAAGGTTTTATGGGAACAAATTCGTGAATTGCATATAAGGCTGATTTTCGTAGAAAGGACCCATCAGCTCTAATGGTTGGGTATCAGCTTATAAAGGGAGATTGAGCAAAAAGCCATATTATAAGTGTCAACCCTTAGTTCACAAAGATGTGTGAACTGAAGAAGAGCTGGATGTTCTTTGTCTATCTCCACACCCTGTGCCTAGATCCTCCACTATGAGCTGCTGGCCATTCGTGATGCCTGCATCAAACTGGAAAAGGACTACCAGCCTGGGATCACTTATATTGTGGTGCAGAAACGCCATCACACCCGCCTTTTTTGTGCTGACAAGAATGAGCGAGTGAGTGAGGGATTGAGGAAGCCAACCATACCCTCATCCATCCTGTCTCCCTTCTCTTAATATGAAAGAAGCCCTTGAGATAAAATCTGGGGATTTAACCCTTGGCCTGTTTCATCCTCTTTGGCCCCTTTCCTCCCTCGAGCTCTTGTGGTCCTTCCTCTACCACCTCCTTCCCTTTGTTTCCCCTTTTCCCCCTCCTTCCTTATACTTCCTCTCCCTCCTCCTAGCTCCCTGGCCTATAGACCCCATATGTAGACCAGCTCCCAGAGAAGGGAAAGGGAACTACCATTTATTGAACTTCTCCTATGTGCCAGACACTGTACAAGGCGTCTTCCTCACAGCAGCCCTGTGAGGTAGGTACTATTATTATCTCCAGTTTAACCTTAGAAAGGTTAAATGACTTGCTAAGATCACACAGTAATAAATGATGAAACTAGTTCTTAAACACATTTATGTGTGACTTTAGAACCCATTATTTCAAGACCCAATATCCTCTGGGAACCACAACTTCTGCTTCACTCTTGGGATTCTGGTGGAGTCAGAGTAGAATTGAGTTGGGGCCCTACTTAAGACTAGGCAGGTCTTGGGATCTTGGTTGTCTTTGTCTCTATGCAGATTGGGAAGAGTGGTAACATCCCAGCTGGGACCACTGTGGATACCAACATCACGCACCCATTTGAGTTTGACTTCTATCTGTGCAGCCACGCAGGCATCCAGGTAGCTGGGCTATGTCTTGGGGTTTCCAATGAGTCGAAAATTAGTTGATTATTACCACTGCCTCTAGAATATATGTCATCACTGAGTGACATTCAAATCAAGATTGTTCTCTTAATAAACCCTCAGTGTACTTGACCAGAAATACACTTTGAATATCTTGGCAAATTATAGGTGACTTTGTGTTTGCCTATTCATGGGTGGGTCTTCCAGCCTAGGCATAATCTTAACAGTGATCCTATTCCTTATCATCAGCCATCCCCTTTGCCCAATCTGGCACCCCTTACCTTCCTATCTTCCCAGGGCACCAGTCGACCATCCCATTACTATGTCCTTTGGGATGACAACCGTTTCACAGCAGATGAGCTCCAGATCTTGACATACCAGCTATGCCACACTTATGTACGATGCACACGCTCTGTCTCTATCCCAGCACCTGCCTACTATGCCCGCCTGGTGGCTTTCCGGGCACGATATCATCTAGTGGACAAGGAGCATGACAGGTAAGGCCTGGGATCAGGCTGGCTTCCTGTTTACCTCATCCTTTGTGTACTAGACCTTCCCAACTTTCCTTGGGTAGAAGGAAATGGGATTTTGTTCAATTTGGTGTCTCTGTGTTCACCTGCCAAATCTGGGTTGGATTTTCTTTTTTTCTTAAGCTGGTATGGGAATTGGCATTCTGGGTTGGATTTTCTTTTTTTCTTAAACTGGTATGGGAATTGGCATTACCAGGAAGGACTTCTTTCATTTTTTCCTTTTCAGTGGAGAGGGGAGCCACATATCAGGGCAGAGCAATGGGCGGGACCCCCAGGCCCTGGCCAAAGCCGTGCAGGTTCACCAGGATACTCTGCGCACCATGTACTTCGCTTGAAGGCAGAACGCTGTTACCTCACTGGATAAAAGAAAGTTTTCCAAGCCCCAAGAGCTATGCCACCCAAATCCAGAGGAATCAGGGAGGAGGGAGGTGGGGTAGGGAGGAGTGCAGAAGGCCTTGTTTCCTTCTACAAATGGGACAAAAGGGTGGGGAACAGGGCCAGTAAGCCAGACCACCAGCCAGAAATTTCTGATATTCACCTCATACCCTTCACCCCATCTTGTCACATCTGACCCTGACCCCACTGGACCAAGACGGGCAGCACCAGTGCCCACCATACACACAGGTGTCTCACGTGACTCACAGTGCTAAAGACTCATGCCTGACAGCTTGGTAAGGTCGGCTCGGCTCTACATTCCTGTGGACAAAAGCTGGTAGGTTTGGGTTTGATACTTTAGATGGGAAAGTGAGGGGCTTGAAAAAGTGGGTGGGAGGAGGGAAGGATTTTTTAGGAGCCTTAATCAGAAAAGGTCTAGATTTGTTTAAGAAGAAAAACGAAACCAGACCCAGATCAATATTTTAGGATACAAGATGTTTTAATGGGTTAAGAATCCAGTTTGTAGGAGGATTTTTTAATGCTAATGATTTTGGTTGCTCCTCCCCCTGCTGCCACCCCCCTTTCCCTATTCCTTTCTTTCCAATTTTTCTACCCTACCTTACACCTCCCTGACAGACATCCAGCCCCGAATAAGACTTAAGGCACTATGGCACTTAGCTCTGAAGTGACACAACCCTGTCTTCCTTCCGCCTGCTGGTGGGTAACCAGTGCCTTCCCTGTAACGGTAATGCTGCAGAACTGCAACCTTTTGTACCTTTCTTTGGGGGGATGGGGTAGGGTGGGACAGGAGGTAAATGGGGAAGAAATACTCCTAACCCAACAAACCTCCAGCCAGAACGCCAACTATTTTGCATTTAAAGCAATTGACTTCCATATTCATTGAGCTTTTAAAAATATTATAACCTCAAGATGGTTAAAATCCATTGACATTTGCACTTTCAGACCTGACAAGTCTATGGAGCTGCTGAGATGACTGGCTATGCCTCCTTTCTTCCCTGTCCTACCCTGACCCTCCCACCTGCCTGGGTCTGGAGTTACTTACATAGTTTTTTCTCACTCTTGGCTTCTTTTTCCCCAATGGTCAAGTCTCTTATGTTTCAATATTTTTAAATTGGGGTGTCTTATAACAAACGATCCTTAGGTCTAAAATAAGAAAAAAGAGCAAAAACTAAATGCTATTTTTATACCATAACTTGAGTTTATTGCCAAAATCTTGATATCCTTCCAATGCCCAATGAGTTTACATCCCAGAAACATTGAGCCATTAAAAAGAACAATGTACCTGACTTGTTCTTTGGCCTGGCTAAGTAAGGGTGGTTGTCTCCCCAATATGGGGCTCAGGCTTCATCTTTCCGCTGTGCAGAAAATACCTTTTTCTTGCTACAGGCTCCCTCCTCTGCACTGCCCTCTGCCCTGCACTCTTTTCTGCAAGTGCATCTTCCTCTCCCTCTGGATTGTCCTCTGACACTTTGGCTCATCCCAGATTCCAGTGTGTCCTGTGAATAGTCTGAGGGTTTTTGCTGCTCCCTTTTGCTTCTGTTTACACAAATGAATTTTTACTGGTTTCCCACTAGGGCATGTGAGTGGGTGGCATGGGCTTTTTTTTTTTCCTCCCTGCATAGAGATGGGGTTTGGCTGGCTTGTAAAACTGGAAAAATAGGGGGTTGTAGCTTGGTGCCTGCTGGCCTTGAGGCAAGGCCCCCTCTTTCCTTGACTGTTCATTTTCTCCTTTCCCACTGCTTGGGATGAGAACGTGCAGCTTTGGTGTGGAAATTCCTTTTTTTAAGGAGCTTGGGCTTGGGTTTGCCCCAATCTGGTGATAAAGCCATGACACTTTAGACCTAGCTCAGGCTTGGAGGCCAGCCGGAGGAAGGCCAGTGTGAATCTGGGCCTGTGCAGTGAGAGCTACCATTTCCCCTCCCCAACAGCCCTAACACAGACCCAGATTTCCTATGCAAAACAGTCTCTCCCAGGTTCCATTCTGGTTGGCTACTTTGTTCAATGACTTCACAAAACGTAGCACAAACATTGATTATAGAGGAAGGTATCAGGACTGTTGAGTAACTCCTCCTTTACTTTCCTACTGGCTATGGCATTGGGTGCCCCATGGGAACCCAGCTGAAGAATAGAATGGAGGGCTCTGGGAGGAGTTAGTTCACTGGACAGCCTACATTCCTTACACAAGTGCCTAAAGAGAGTGATGCCAACACTCCATCTGCCCTGTCCATCGCCTTCATATACTGTCTACTTCATGTTCAGTCACCCTTAGAGGAGGGGAGCTCTCTTTGAACATGGGGCTCTGCATGTTCTCTTCTTGGGTGCATTTTGGGGCTAGGATCAGGGCACTATTCCTGGAGGTTCCAGTCATTCACCAGCATTTGCAAATATCCACGGGGAGCTGGTGGTAGCCACCTGCTCTCGGCCACAAGTTTTGTTCTTTCCTTTTTCTTTTTGCCTCACGCTTTCCAGTTGGGTTTTGAGCTGGGGCTTGAAATGCATTTTTTAGCCCTTTGGCATTGCACATACCACTCAAGAAATAAAAGCAAGAGCAGCAGCTTGGGCAATGGCAAGAAAATGACTTTTTGCTTTGACTTTTTTTTTTTAAATCTTTGAGACTTGAAAAGTATCCTTGACTTTGAGGATTATTCTTGTTTGAAAGGTAGTGCATGCAGATTGGGAACTGGTGTTGGCAACAAGCTTTGGCTTTCTTGGATTTGGTTTAGTTAGTGTGACTCACTTAAGCTCTGATGAAGCATGGGATGACCCCAGCCTCATCTTTTAGACAAGTCTCTTGCT
>NW_006300377.1:2838281-2842012 GCF_000327345.1 Myotis davidii | reverse complement strand
CTTTCTTTCTTTTTTTTTTTTTCTATTTAGTCAGCTTGCTTGCTGATCTGCTTTCCTGATGATGAATTCTCTGCATGACTATAATGACCCCTCTGTTAGCTGACAAGGTCAAGTTTATTAGCTCCTTGGCTACAGAAAACCAAGAATCTGTTCCCCAAGCCCAGTGATGTCCTCTTTTGGCTGGACTGCCCTCAAACTCACACTAGGTCTGAGCAGCAGGCCTGCCCAAATGGTATGAAATCAGAGGCTTCTGGCAACTCCACACCTGTCCACTCCTTGGACTTGATTTCTCTCATTGCTTTTCCTAGATATTATTCCATTTTTCTCTACCTGGGGCTTCCCTATTCTAAGGACTTGTTAGGATTGAGCTACTTGGGTATCCAGGGTTGAGGGTCAGGGGATGGACATAGAGGAAAAAGAGAGTGATGGGAAGAGAATGGAGAGAATTTGGATAAAAGGTGGGAAAGGAGAGCACTGCTCATTTATCATTTTTCCAGTCCAGCCTGACCGATTGAGAGTTGAGGTGCTATTACTGGTCTTTGGAGATAAGCCTGGGCTCTTGTTGCTGGGTATTTAGGCTTAGAATAATGCTGAACAAGAAGGTACACAAAGTCGTAAAACCCCCCTAAAAAGCTCCTGGTTCCCACTTAGTAGATAGCTCCTCTTTGGCTAAGCAACAGTGTTCTTGGAGTTTTCCTTTTCTTGTCCAGAATTTTGTAAATGAGACTCAGTACTCAAGATGGGCAGCCAAGGAAACACTTCTTAGCTGGCCCCTGGACTATCTGCAAGGCAGGTAGGGCAGTGTTTTAGACCTTGCATCGTGTGTAACAAGAGATGGAAGTTCTTTCTCCTTCAGGATAGAAAGTCATCTCAAACTAGCCAAAATGCAATTTTGGAGACTACGTTGGAGGAAGCTGTTTTTATTTATATTTATTGGGCCTAGGCCAATCCAGGATGGTAGCTGGGATGCCTTCCTTTTTAAAGTCTGATTGTGGCAGGGATATGCAGGGCACTCTTTTCTATTTGGCCTTCTAAGCAGATTGGGGAGAAGGGATGCTCTGGTTTTCTCTTTCCCCCATTTATTAGGACTTGCCTTCTCCCTGAGCAGGGAGAGGCTAGATTGGTGCTCTCCTCTTACTCTACTCCTACTGACTTAGAACCTCTGGCTGCTGTTTGGGAGCCCAAGAAAGGGAGCGGAGGGAATGGCTCAAATCAAACAAACAAAAATCAGAATAAGATGGGAAAGCAGATTTCCTACTTTAAAAAGGAATATAAACTCTCCAAGGATTGTGCAAGTAAAGACAATATATCTAATGCACCATGTCCCCTGGTGTAGTAGCAATAAGGAAAAATGAAATGACTTTCCTTTGAACACAGTCCAACCTGAATGGTGTGTGATGTTGGCACTTAGCAGCCATCTGGTGGGCATGTGTGACTACTCTGGGTTCCACTTTAGTTTCTGAACTTTTATTCTTCTCAAGTCCAGCATGGATAGGGAAATGTCCCTGGAGCCCCACAGCTGTGTACTTGTTTGCATTTGTTTCCCTTTGAGACTTGTGTTTGTGTCCTGCTTTGAGCTGTACCTTGTCCAGTCTATTGTAAAATTATCCCAGCAGCTGTAATGTACAGTTCCTTCTAAACCAAGCAACAGCAGCAGCACAATTCTGTGTTTTATAAAAACAACAGTGGCTTCTGTTTCTAAAGTGCGGTCTCATTCTTTTTTCCTATCAGCAAAGCAAACTGTTGGAATTAATTACATCTCTGATAGATTTTAGGTTAGAAAAATAGATTTTTACAAGAGCAGAACCATTACTTCTAAAGGAGGAAAAGTGGGTAGAACATATTCCAGAATGTTGAAACTGCATATTGTATGTAATCACACTTCACAGGGCCTCCACTTATTCTTCAACAAGTACCGTGACCAGCAGTATTTTTGAGGGAAGGGCAGGCACAATTCAAAAATTAGGAGCTTAAAGTTTGGTTGAGGATATGA
Source organism: Myotis davidii (assembly GCF_000327345.1). Lineage (NCBI taxonomy): Eukaryota > Metazoa > Chordata > Mammalia > Chiroptera > Vespertilionidae > Myotis > Myotis davidii. The sequence goes on along the minus strand of NW_006300377.1, from coordinate 2,840,019 downwards.
GTAGTCAAATGGTCCCCTTGGTACATAAAAGAGATGATGAGGGATTGGAACAAGGCTGTCAGGCTTTAGCCATGAAGATAGGAAAGGGCAGATTTGAGAAACACTCAGGAGATAGAATTAATGGGACTGAATGGATGATGGAAGGGGAAGAGAGCAATAGTTTCCAGTTGAGCAAGTGAGTGTATTGGGGCATTCTTCTAACCGAGATGGGAAGTGCGGAGACTATAGAAGAAAGCTAATGAATTTTGTGAAGAAAGACCATAATCCTTGTATAGACTGAGTTTTGAGGTTCCCATGGGGAAATGAGGTTAAGCTTTCCAGTAAACATTTATGTTTTGTTGCTCAGGGAAAACTACAAAACTGCAATTATAGATATGGGATTCATACTTATATAGTTGATAGTTAAAGCCATAGGAATGAACAAGATGGTTTAGAAAAAGAGTAGAGTGAGAAAAACATTGTATACAACTCTAGGAAATGCCATTTAAACAATGAAGAGAGGAAGCAGAATATAAGATGATTGTCATATCACTAATTTTGTATATTTTGGCTGATTTAATGTGGTGGGAGAAAAATCAAGAGAGTGGAATAGAATCAAATTAACAACATGAACTGCTGCAGTGAGAAGGGTATTTTTTCAACTCAGTTTACCATTCTCTACCCCATCTTCTCTGGGATTTTAGAACTTTATGGTCATTCTCCAGTATTTCTTGAAAATGAGCATTGGAGAAAACTAACTGGAATAAGGCTAAGATTAGGTTTTCCAAGTTGTTCACCAAAACCATCACCACCACTTCCAGCTTCCTCCTGTTCTCGGGAGATACTTGTAAGAGAATAAAATAAACAAATTTAAATTTGTTCTTAACTAGTATCATAGATGATGTTCCAGTGCACTCTATAGCACTTAGCATTTTCCTGTAGTTATTTTCATGACTTGTTTCCCCCAGCACCTGTGAACTAGGAGCAGAAATTACATTCTATTCACTTTTGTCATCTTAGGGCTATAACATATATAAATAGAATTAAAATGAGCTAGAAATTTGTGGTTTATGAATACAGGGGGGTGTGGGCAGTGGGGAATCAAGATGATACTGAGTTGAGTGTACAGGATGGAGTCAGCATTTCTGAATCTTCAGGTAAGCAGAAACTTAGCCAGATTATCATAATCTTTTCTCACTCTCACTCAACATGGAGATTCTGTGGTTTTGGTACCTTCAGCTAATGGCACGATTGTCAAGCATGTAAGCTCCTTGGTACTGCTAAAACATTGTTACTCTGAGGGAAGATTACTCACAGAAGAGTCTGGCACAGAGCCCATTGAGAAATGTTCAGTGGCATCTAGTGTGTGTAAGTGGGCCTAGCATTCCTCTGGAGGCCAAGTGTTGTGACTTTTCAAATTGCAGAACTAACCTGTGCTACCACCTGCCAGAGTCCCTTGAGTGCAAGACAGCCCAATCCATGGTCTTTTTCAGCAGCAAGGGTTAGTAAGATTGGTTGAACTTAAAGAGCAGATTGGAAGATGGAAGAGATATTTCCCAGTTGAAATAAGGCTTAAATTTATGACCCTTCATAAAACAGAAGTGAAGTATTTAGTAGAGCAAGTGGGAGGATGATCATTATGACACTTTGCCATAAATTTCAGTTTTAAAAATGATTGATGTTAGCCCTGGCCCATGTGACTTAGTTGATTGGAGCATTGTCCCATGCACTGAAAGGTCAAAGTCAATGGTTCAATTTC